>NC_025994.2:20068040-20431466 GCF_000442705.2 Elaeis guineensis
AAGAGTGGCTATAGAAGAGAAGCCAATCAACTAGTTAAGCAACCTTCCAATGCTCTAGCCACTTAGACTGACATTGCTAGATATGTCAGATAGTGGCTCAACTGCTCTAGCAATAGTAGCATATTCAAGCAGCTTTTAAACCTCTTTATCCTCTAGAATCATACTACGAGAGATTCATGAGGTTCAACCCATCATTTTTCAAGGATGGAGTTGGCCTACTAGTAGCTGAGACATGAAGTTAGGAGATGAAGAAGATGTTTGATGCACTTTAGTTCCTAAAGATGTTAAAATAAGAGTGACATTTTTAATACTCAAAAAAATGCTAAATTACTTATGGATATATTGCATACCAACTTAGTAGATACTTTTGTATTATACTAAGTGATAGGTACAATTTCTATGAACTTAGCAAATATTTTTGTACTATTTGATTCAGGCTCTACACACTCTTTTATGTCATCCAAGTTCTCTACATCGTTGAACTATATGTCTGAAAAATTAGATGAGCCATTACATCTTACCCCTCATATTATGAAAATAGTAGCTGTTGATATTGTATTTAAAAATTATATAATTCAGAGAGGAAGAAAGAGAATTAGTAGCAAACTTAGTGCAGTTAGATATGCATGACTCTAATATTATTCTTGGGATGAACTACCTATCTAAATACCATGCCCATATTGATTACTTAAGGAAAAGGGTAGTATTCCAAATTCTGGGTGAGCTAGAATTCTTCTATCAGGGCAATGTATCTATTATGAAGCACATATAGTGTAAGTGCCCTCTGCACATCATTTTTGCTATGAGTGCAAGAAAGGTGCTATGAAAAGGGTGCCATGCCTACGTAGCCTATGTAGTGGATATGCAGAAGTAAATAAAGTTAGATGATATTTACATTATTAGAGAATTTTCTAATATTTTTCTAATGAGCAACCTAGGCTACCTCCAGACCAAGAGATTGATTTCATAATTGATATCGTGTTGGAAGCTGGACTAATCTCTAAGCCTCCTCATAGATGGCCCCTGTAAAATTATGAGAACTGAAGGACCAACTGCGGGGACTCTTGAAGATAAATTCATCCACCTAAGTGTAACTCCATGGGAGCTCTCTTGTTATTTGTAAAGAAAAAAAATGGGAGTATACGACTGTGTATTGATTATAGGGAGTTAAATAAGGTGATTATGAAGAATAAATATTTCCTACCTTAGATAGATGATCCATTTGATTAGTTGCAAGGTGCTTAAGTCTTATCAAAGATAGATTTGCAATCTTGTTACATCAGTTAAAAATCAAGGCTAAGGATGTACCTAAGACTACATTCTGAATGGGATATCATTATGAATTCTTGGTTATGCCTTTCAGATCAATCAATACAATTGTTATCTTTATAAATTTAATGAATAGGGTCTTCAAGCAGTTCTTGGATTGGTTTCGTTGTCTTTATAGACGACATAATAGTCTATTCTAAAAGCAAGGATAACATGAAGAGAACTTGAGAGTAGTGCTACAAACTTTGTGAGAGGAGAAGCTCTATGCCAAATTGAGGAATGTGAATTCTGGTTGGATAGTATTGTATTTCTTAGTACATGATTTCTAAGGAAGCAATTGTAGTGAACCTAAAGAAGATAGAAGTAGTGATAAATTGGTCTCACCCTACCAGTGTGACTGAAACTAGAAGCTTCTTGGCTTTAGTTGGATACTATAGGGTTGGTTGAAGGATTCTCTTAGACAACTACTTCTTTGACTCATCTAACCCAGAAAAGAGCAAAGTTTGATTAGAGTGAGGAATGTAAGCAAAGCTTTCAGGAGTTAAGGTGAAGGTTGGTTTCTGTTCCAAATCTCACTCTACCATCTAGTTCTAGGGTTTCACTATCTATAATGATGCCTTCAAAAAAATGTTGGATTGTGTATTGATGTAAAATGATAAAGTGGTGTCTATGTATCTAAACAGCTGAAGTCCTATGAGTAGAACTATCCAACATATGATTTAGAGCTATTAGCTGTAGTGTTTGCTTTAAAATTTAGTGACACTACCTATATGGGGAGCCATGTAAGATTTCATTGATCATAAAAGCTTGAAGTACTTATTCACTCAAAGAAAGCTAAATATGAGGTAGAGAAAATGGCTTGAGTTACTAAAAGACTATGACTTAAGTATCAAATACCATCTTGGAAAAGCCAATGTGGTGATAGATGCTCTAAGAGGAGGTCAGCTATGGGCACAATGACTTCGTTTATTGCTCAATGTCAAATTCTAAAGGATCTTAAAATATGCAGATCCAGGTAATTGCAAATGTTTCTAAGAATATGCTAGTCTGTTTGATAGTGCAACTGACATTGTTAGGGAGAATAAAGACTGCCCAATAGAATGATGCCTGTTTGTGTCAGCTCAAGGAAGAGGTAGAGATGGGGTTATGACCCGAACTTGGGATTCACTTGGATTGTACTCTATGATTTGGGAACCAATTGTGTGTACCAAGAGACTCTGAGTTGAAGAAAAAATTTGGAGGAAGCTCATAAATCCAATTTTTCTATTCATCCTGGTAGCACAAAGATGTATAGGGATTTAAGAGAGTACTTTTGGTGGAAGGATATCAAGAGAGAAATAGCCTAATTTGAGGCTTAGTGTCTAGTATGTCAATAGGTAAAAACTAAACATCAGAGACCTTTTAGATTGTTGGAGCCATTAAAGATATTGGAATGGAAATGAAAACATATCATCATGGATTTTATCTCAGAGCTTTCAAGAATAACTAGGAATAATGATGCAGTGTGGGTATTGTACGGATATCGGCTCAATAACTCAACTCACTTCTTACCCTTCAAGGTTGGTACTTGATAAATTGGCATGATAAACTGGCATGAATAAAATCATGCATCTGTATTGTATACTAGTAAGCATAATATCTGATCGAGATCTACAATTTGTGTCTAGATTTTGGAAGAGTTTCTAAAATACTATAGAAATTGAATTGAAACTTACCCTTACTTTTCACCCTCAGACTGATGGCCAATTAGAGAGGACAACTCAAACTTTGGAAGACATGTTGAAGGCTTGCATAATAGATCTTAGAGGCTATTGGGAAGATCATATGACTTAGTAGAATTTGCTTACAATAACAGCTATCATTCTAGCATCTAGATGGCACCCTATAAGGCCCTTTATGGAAGGAAGTACATGTCTCCTTTGCATTGGATAATGTTGGAGAAAAGAAGTTATTAGGTCCTAAGTTAGTCTAGAATGCAAAGAGAAAATTCTATTTGTCATAGAAAGATTCAAGGCAGCTCAAGATAGATAGAAGAATTAGGTAGATAAGGAAAGGAGAGAAATTGAATTTCAAGCTGGTGACTTTGTTTTTTTGAAGATTTCTCTTTCAACATGTGTCATGAGCTTTGGAAGACATGGTAAGCTAGGTCTTGGCTTCATCAGGCCTTTTGAAATACTAAGCAGAGTGGGAGATGTTGCTTATAGATTAGCCTTGCCGCCAGAGCTATCCAAGGTTCATAATATCTTCAATGCTTCTTTACTGAGGAAGTATATTTCAGATGTGTTATATGGTGGAGTATGAACCATTGCAAGTTAAAAAATATTTGACTTATGAAGAGTTTTCTTTTCAAATCGTTGATGATAGGGAGCAAGTTTTGAGATAACACACTATTCTCTATCCGAAGATTCAATGGAGAAACCATTCAGAAAGAGAGTCAACTTGGGAGCTCAAGGATGAAATACGAGTGGTGCATCCATAGCTCTTCGAAGGATCAAGTATGCATATTTCAAGGATAAATTTTATTTTTAGAGAGAAGAATGTTATGACCAGTCAAATGGAGAAACAAAAAGAGGATGGAAACCAAGTGATGTTCTCATGGACTATCATGATTTCCTTCGCTCCTAGCCATTTTTGGCTAGAAAAAAAAAGGAATGCAGGATCACGATGAAGATGGAAAAAAAAGAGAAGGAAGAAAGAAAAAAATCATGATAGGCTAATTCGGCTGGATTGCAATAAAGAAAGAAAAATATGAAAGGGTGATCATGGCCACCAGGAGCCTCATCTTTGCATTCTCTTTCCAATGGAATCTCTCCACTGGTAGCAACCTCACTTGCCATAGTTTGGAAAGGAGAGCAATAGGAGATCGCAAAATCATCGGTCTCCTCTGTCTATATCTTTTCTTCCCCTACCTCCCATGACCACCATGAACCTTCCTCTCTCTCTCCTCTCCTCCCTCCCTCCCTATTCTCCTCTCCTCTCAATCTCTCTCCCTTCTCCACTTCTTTGCTCGGGCTTCCCATACTATGCTTTTGGTTACTAAATTTGTGGTTGCTATACTCATCGAAGCTAAGGTAATATCCCTTGTTTCCTTTCTGATTCTTCCACTTCTCGATTAACTCCACAATGGCTAGATTTCGGCAACGGATCATTAAGAAAAAAGTCTTGAAACCGCTCTCATGCTCTTTTCTTTTCTAGCCTTGCCCTTTTTTTCGATGGTCGTTTCTCTATCACCTTGTTTTCATGACTGATGCCCTCACCGAGCACGATCATTGTCGGGCCATCGCAACCTACCCCTTCCCCTATTTCTTGAAAGGGCATGCTCATTCTCCTATTCTACCAGTAGGAAAGAAACAAAAGAGAACAAGAATGAGAAAGAAAAAATAAATAAAGAAAGAAAAAGAAGAAGAAGAGAGAAAATAAAAATGATAAAAAAGAGAGGGAGAAAGAAATCTCATTCATGGGTTGGATCTTTTTCCTCCACTCGACCTATAGAGTTCACTTGAGAATCTTATATTTCTCTATGTATCCATTGGGTGGACTTGATCGAGGAACCTAGACCACCATCACAGAGATCGTTTGGATTGAGCTTTTTCTTCTCTTTTCTCTGATTTAGATATAAATCCAAATCAAATCTATTTTGGATATCCTAGAACTTTTTATTTTATAATTAGATTTTTAAATAGTGCATATAAATTAGTTCGCCTTTTAAAATGATTTTGGATAGATGCAGTCGATTTGCCCATTTGACTTGGTGATATTTGGACAAACCGAGGTAAGTGACCTTGGGATGATTCTTACTGATTTTGAAATTACTAATCAATTTCAATAAAGAATGGAAGCATAAATTTAAATTATATTGATATTATTGGCTTTGTGTTTTTTTGAAAAATTTATGATCAAGCATATGAATGTCAAATAATTCATGTTTTTATAGCATTATCTTATGGATACTCATGTGTGAATAATTTCTAAATTATGAAAAGTGTAGTTTTCTATAAAAGCAATATATAGAAGATCCAATTAAAAATTATAAATTTATGAAAATAGTTGAATTGTTCTAAATAAATTTATGTTAGTTTTATTTATAAAGATTATTTATCAATTACAAAATCTATAATTCATTTAATATTTTATTTACATATGATTTACGAAATTATATTTTAAGAAAAAATAACTTAAAGAAGTATGATTTAAGAAATAAGATCACAAGCTTGTAGATAGCTATGACAATCCCTATTAGGGTCAATCGATATCCTAGAGCTCATGTCTAACAAAAATGGCCCTCCATCAATATATTAAAGTTGGTAATAGAAATGAACCATGAAATCTTCTCTATTACGAAAACAATCTTATTATGGGTTATAGTGACAATAGCACGAGAAAACCATGAGCATTATTAAAAATATGACATGCCAAATGACAAGTATTTGATGACTACAATTATTTTTATATTGCACTTGAATTCATTTTTCCGACCTGCATGATCGATGCATACATGATTGTATTGTTATAATATAGTTTGCTATATTATTTGAACTACAAAATGCTTTCTAAATGATGCATCAAATCATATAAAATTTATGCTTGATCTAGTAAGGTGGTGTATGGTTTACTGATTGAGCTTTGTAGCTTATCTTTTGTTTGTTTAGATGAATGAGACTGTTAGGAGTAGGAAGAGATATGTTAAGCAAATTTGAAATAATAAACTACAAAGCAAATTGTAGGTTAATAAATAATTTATAACTCTTAAATAATGAGCATGTAGCTTTGGAGATGCTTTGTACCCACGCCAATTAGCTTATTATTGTAGAATCCTTCATATAAATTATCTTTTGGGCTTTGTGTTATTATGGATGATACATCACTGTAGCATGCCTATGTCATATTTTAGATTTGGAGGTGTGATAATATTATATTATATTATATGTTATATTATGTTATCATTATAATAGTATTATATTATAGTATAATATTATATTATGTTATATTACAATATTTATTACATTATAGGATAACAATATGATAAAATATAATAATATTTATATTATAAACATATAATATAATCTATCATAGATTATTATATTATTAATCTTGTTGGTATAGCTAATTGACCTCTGGCCACGTGGCAATATGAGGAAAGATTAGCATGTTTCCGATCTGATGATGAAGTGTCACATTGATCAAACCAACTTCAAAGCCAAGTTGGTTATATATCAATCTGAACCAATTTGAGGTACCTATCAATCTGGTATTATTGTTAATCGAGTTGTCTATCGACCTGCAATCTAGGACATCGATCTTTTGTTGATCTTTTTCAAGATCAAATACACTCCAAGTAAGTTACTCTCCAGCTACGTTACATCTATTCTCTATGTGGGTGAATACAACCCATGATCTTTCTACGGTCGATCATTCTGTTATAACAAACTAACAGCCTAACAAACAAGATCCTCTAAAATAAGTGATTACTAACGGCCCAACAAACTCTTTCCATGGCTCAACAGCCTAGAAAGCTCCTCTATATAAAGATGAGCAGGAATCCCTCTGGAGGTAAGTCATAACTTATATAGCCAAGACTCTGCCGAACTCTTTCTATTTTTCCCACTGAAAGGAGTCTGAGTTATTTTTACTCCATTCTACTCTCTTCTTGCTCTCTAATTTTTTATTTTTTACTATCTATTCATAAGCTCTATCTGACTTAAATGTCAGAGAATCCTAAACCAGAGGATAGCCCAATGATTTTAGAACTTTTTTTGAAGGATCTTTGGAGGATTTCATCACCTTGCTCTTTTACAGTGCTCCAATTCGGTTCTTGACTGACCTCATCATCTTCATCTGAAGCCTCGCAACAATAAATTGATGCTAGAGGAAGGGCTTTGCCCAAAAATTTAATAAAAAAATGATAAATTAGAGAGTATAAAATAATTCTCTGCCTTCACCGTCTTCTCCAGAAGGTAGGCCAGAAGCTATTCAACCTCTAGTTGCGATTGATCCACAACCATTCAATCTCTTGATTCAACAAGTTCAAGCTCTCACCGTTGCTATGAAACAACTCTAATATACAAGAGAACAGCAACAAAAGCTAATTTCTCAAAAAGTTTTGTCCTAGCACAGTCATCAACCAATCCATCAAGATCCTCATCTTGATCATCATCCCATTCGGACTGATCAATCTTTCAAAGGGGTGTCTATTTTTGATAGTGGGAGACCATGCAGGTGAGAAGGTCTTGAAATGAAGATTCAAGATCTTGAAAAATGATCGATGAAAGTACAATTTGGAAATCATTCTCAAGATAAGAAAGATTTTAATCTGCAATCCTCTTTTTCTTAAGAAATTTTGAATGAACATATTCCTTCTTGATTCAAGATACTATGATAGAATCATTTGATAGTTCCATTGATCCATTTGTGTTGCATCTTTGATACCATTTGTTAGGAAAGGATCCCTCATGAGTATCGAATATGAATCCTCCATCCAAGATCTTAATGTCGGTGATGGTGTCGATACTGCAACAGAAAGAAACAAGAGATAAAATAAAGGACACAATCAAATATGTAGATCAATCCAAGGCTTTGTTGGAGCTCTAATATCAATTATTGCAGCAGAAAAAGAGAAAAAATAAAAGAGACATAATCAAATTCATAGATCAGCCTAAAGCTTACCTCCATGGTACATGTAAACTTCACTATGAGAAAGAATAAAATAAATATAAGAGAAAATCTCACACTCTCAACTCTCATACATAAATCTCTCTCAACAAGAAGCACAACCCTTACAAAAGCTCTCACAAAATCTCTCAAGAAGATCCTCTCACAGACCTACCGTATCAGGGTTCTCGATGCCCCTAGAGGCTTCTTATGATGCTTTCAGCCGCTACATCATGTCTCAGCCTCTGCCCCTAAACTCATGATCACTCTCATGGCTGTTTCAAGATGCTTTCAACTACTATTGATTCCTCTATTATAGCTGCTCATGCCAAGCTGCTCCCCTCTGCTCTTAGGCCCGTGCACCCTCTTTTATAGGGCTCAATTCGAGTTCCAATTGAAGTCACAATCTTAAGAAGACTTAAAAAATCTCCTCTAGCCATTGGATCAAACTCGCTTATGTTTTCGGCCATCAGAACATGCAATATAGCACCCGATCACATCCGAACACATTATCCACCATTCGATCATGACTGTGAGCCTTTGTGATCGCTGGATTGTGCAAAATCTTCCTTTGGACCATGATTTTTGGCTCCTGCACCATGACAGTCCATGTGCAAGGCGTGGACCGCGATAAAAACCATGCGTAGGGTTGTGCGCGTGCTCCTGCATGAGTTTTGGGTCATGCACCCAGCTAGGCCACGCGCATCTGTGCACTTGCATGCTGGCCCGGTGCACAGCAGGCCCTGTAGGCTGCACATGCTGCAGGCCCTGCTAGGCCACATGCTACAAGCCCTGCGGGCTGCTCGCTACAGGCCCTGTGCACTGTAGCGGGCCTGGATCGCACCTTCGGGCCCTCGTGCCATGGACTCCTTCATCTTGGGCTTCTATTCTGTGGGCTTCTCTGCTGTAGATTGAATTCGAGGTATCAAATCTCAACAATCTTCACCTCAACTCGACATTCGGCCTTCTTCTAACTGTGAGAGCTTTTGGATGGTCTCATCCTCATACCCTGGGGCATATGCCTGGCTACTCATGGATAGATAAATATGGAAGTTAAGCCAGACTGGTTGATCCCATCTTCATTATATACTCTGACCTGAGATCTGCTCGAGGTAGTCTCTTGATGATGTTGCATATTATCCTCCCAAGTCTTCCATCTCGTATCCGATCTATCTCTACCTGAAGCTCCATCTCGCACTGGACTCCCACTAGCATCTTCCATGGTAGACGGCTTCTCCTTGCACAAGAGAGCATCGATCAACCCTTTACAATTGATCTCCATCTTGATTGTACTTGACTTCTCCATCTTCTTTAATCTTGATCAACACCACCACAACCTGGACAACTTGGTGCTCTGGTATCATCTGACGTTATGGTACCATCTAGCTCTGATATCACTTGTTGGGGCTCTGATATCAATTGCTAAAGATCTGATATCAATTGTTATAGTAGAAAGAAAGAAGGAATAAAAGAGATACAATCAAATCTATAAATCAGCCTAAGGCTTACCTCTATGGGGCATGCAAGCTTCACTATAAAATAAAAAAAATAAATACAAGAGGAGAATACATATTTTCAACTCTCATACACAATCTCTCTCTTAACAAGAAGCACAATCCTCACAAAAGTCCTCACAAAATTCTCTAAAGAGTTCCTCTTATAGGCCTGTCGAGCCAGGATCCTCGACGCCCCTAAATGCTTTCTATGATGCTCTCAGCCACTACATTATGCCTCAGCCTCTGCCCCTACACTCACTATCACTCCCACGGTCATTCCAAGATACTCTCTACTGCTATTGATGCCTCTATAGCTGCTCATGCCAAACTGCTCCTTTGCTCCACAGCCTCTCAGACCTCTTTTATAGGCCCAAAACCCAGTCTGGATGGAAAAAGGCTTTCATCAGGACTCAACAACATCCCTAACTATCCGATCACACCCGTTGAGCTACTTGAGCTATCTGATCATGCACATCAGTCATCCGATCATGTCGTGCACCCTTGCCCATCGTCTGATCGCAACCGTGAGCTCTTACAGCCATTGGATCATGCAAAACACCTCCATGGATCGTGATTTTTCCCTCCTGGATCGAGGTGGTCCATGTCAGATACATGGACCGCATCTCCTCCCATGGTCCATCGTGGACCATTATTCAAAACCGCGTGTGCATTTTGGCCATGAGCCTGACTATGCCATGCACCCACGCGCTTGCATTGGGTTGCGCATTGGCCCAACATGCAGCAGCAGCCTGGGCCGCATGTTGCAGGCCCCCTAGGCTGCGCGTTGTAGGCCTTGCATGCCCGTGGGCCATGCCAGCAGGCCTTGCATGCCTACCTGGCCTACATGGGCTCCTCCATCTGGGTATTCGAGGCACCAAATTTCAACAGTGGATTTTGCTATTGTGGGTTTCACAGCTGTGGATTAAATTTGAAACACCAAATTTCAACAGTTTGATCATCTTGATGGATATAAAATCATTATGAGGCTTCAAGGAGTATTTGATGCCTTACTTTGCATCACTTTTTCTATTATCCTCAAAAAATCTACGAGGATATGATTTTCTGAACTCCAATCGGGGTCTATTTCTTTTTTTGAGCAATTAGCAAGGCTATTTGTCACTTACTTCAGTAATAACCAACTTCATCTGAAGAATACAAATAGTCTTTTTTTTGTTAAGCAATAGGAGGGTGAATACCTTCGTGAGTATGCGGTGCGCTTTAATGCAGCCATGCTTGAAGTTAAAAATTTTAGTGAGTCTGTTGTGATGGCTGCTTTAAAGTAAGAACTCCGAAGTAATTGCTTGATCTTCTCTCTCAATAAGAATTTTTTGGACACCTACGACCAAATGCTGACTCAAGTTTGGAAGTATGCTTAGACTGAGAAAGAAGAAAATATAACTCAATGGGTGAAAAAAGAGAAGAATGGAAAAAAAGGGCCCTGAGAAAAGGATCGTGGAGATTGGCAAGAGAATAGCTCTAACTGACTTCACTTCAGAAGAATCTAAGGTAGAGAAGCAAACCTTGATATTTTGATACTTATGCCCCTTTGTCTGCTCCTTGTGCCTAGATACTAATAGAAATCGAGGGACAAGGATATATTCGCCAGCCTAATCCCATGAAAGCACCACTAGTGAAGAGAGATAAAAGTACATACTATCACTTCCACTGAGATCATGACCATGAAACTGAAGAATGCCGATAGCTCAAGGATGAAATTGAAATCCTAATTCATAGAGGTTATCTTGGTAAGTATGTCCCAGATCAAATAAGTCAAACTGTAAGACAGCATCAAAAGGCTAATGATAATGCAGAGAATAATCAGCCTACTACTAGGGTCATCAATACGATCTCAGTGTTGCTGGAGATTGAGGGGTAGCTGAAGATACCCTCCCAAAGAGGCAGCACTCTAAAAATATTATTTTATTTTCTGATGATGATATTCGAGGAGTCAAAACTCCTCATAATGATTTGTTGTTGTCTCTATGATAATAGCGAAATATGATATAAAAAGAATATTAGTAGATAATAAAAGCTCTGCGGATGTATTGTTCTATGATGTATTTTAGAAAATAAATATATTAGATTGGTTAAAGTAGGTCGGTCCACTAGCTAGATTCTCTAGAGATCCTATAGCTATGGAAGGAGAAATCACTTTGTCCATAACTGCAAGACAGGAACCTCAGCAATCAATAATGTAGCTCATCTTTTTGATCGTCAAGATAACATCAGTTTATAATGCCATTCTTGATCGATCTGGACTTAATGTCCTTAAAGTGGCAATCTCCACCTATCATCTGTTAGTTCAGTTTCTGACAAAAGATAGAGTTGGAGAAATGTGTAGAGATCAAATGCTTGCGAGGCAATATTTTTGATAGCTGCCAAAATAAAGAGACTAGTAGAAGCCCTACCATTGAAGTATCTGATTGAAAAGATGAGATTGCCAAAAATCAAGGTAAACCAGCTGAACAATTTGTCACTATTCCATTAGAAGAAGATCAAAAAAAAACTATTCAAATTGGATCTCAATTGAAGCTCAATTTGAGAGAATGTCTAAGCTCCTTTGTTTGGATAAATATCGATGTCTTCGCTTGGTTAGTCTCGATATGCCTGAAATCTCTGCTGATATTATTGTACATAAATTAAATATTGACCCAAAGCATCATCTGGTTCAGCAAAACAAAAAGAAGCTTCACCCCAGAAAGACAGAAAGCTATAAATGAAAAAGTTGATAAACTCTTGAAAGTAGGCTTCATTAGGAAAGCACAATATCCGAAGTGGATAGCAAATATCATCATTGTTAAAAGGACAAATGTCAAATGGAAAATGTATATTGACTATACCGACCTCAAAAAAGCCTATCTAAAGGATAGCTTTTCTCTCTCCAGAATAGATCAGCTCATTGATGCTACTTTGGGACACAAATTATTGAATTTTATGAATGTATTTTTTAATTACAACCAGATCAGAATGACACCAGAAGATGAAGAAAATACTATCTTTATCACCAAAAGAGGTTTGTATTGTTATAAAATGATATCTTTTGGTCTTAAAAATATAGGTGTAATATGCCAGCATCTAGTCAATAAAGTCTTCAAATGATAAATCGATCGTAACATGAAGGTTTACGTTGATGATATGCTGGTAAAATGTACTGAAGCAGATCGATATATAGTCGATCTAGAAGAAGCATTTGAGAAACTTCGAAAGTACCAAATGAAACTCAACCTCAATAAATGCACTTTTAGAGTGATATTGGGAAATTTTTTGGATTTTCTGATGACCTAAAGGGGAATAAAAGCCAATCCTGAGAAAATTCGAGTATTGCTTGAAATGAAGCATCCAAATACAATAAATGAGGTACAATAACTTATCAGATGGATAGCATCACTCAGTCAATTTATTTTTAGATGGTTCAGAAGTGTCTCCCTTTCTTCAAAATTCTAAGACAAATCAAAGACTTTAGCTAATCGAAAGAATGCCAAACTGCCTTCGATGATCTTAGGAAGCACCTTGGCTCCCCTCCACTATTGTCAAAACTAGTCAAAGTTGAGGAATTATACATATATTTATCTATTTATCTAACATTGTTCACTCAATTTTAGTCCGAGATGATGCAGGAATGTAAAGGTTGATCTATTATACTAGCAAACTACTATGAAATGCTGAAATCCAATATACAAAAGCTAAAAAAATGATCTATGCCCTTATTACATCAGTTCGACAACTTCAACCAT
Source organism: Elaeis guineensis (assembly GCF_000442705.2). Classification (NCBI taxonomy): domain Eukaryota; kingdom Viridiplantae; phylum Streptophyta; class Magnoliopsida; order Arecales; family Arecaceae; genus Elaeis; species Elaeis guineensis. The sequence continues at coordinate 20,081,188 of NC_025994.2, forward strand.
ACTTCTAAGCTTATTCAGTCATCATTTTAACTGATCAACCTTTAAAATCGATCCTGCAATAACTTGATATCTTAGGTCGGATAGCCAAACGGGCTATTAAGCTTAATAAAATTTGACATTCATTACCGACCTCAATTTTCATTAAGGACTGAAGTATTAACTTATTTTATTATGAAATATTTCATCTTTGATGAAGAGCCGATTTTAGAAAGCTTAAAGAAGATTGTTGAAGATTCTTATTGGGTGTTACATGTTGATGGAGCCTCAAATTCTAAAGAAAGTAAAGCTGGTTTGATCCTAGCCAGCGCAGGTGTTGTTACTAAACATGCCTTAAGATTTAACTTCAACACCTCAAACAATAGTGAAGAATACAAAGCACTGACTGTTAGACTCAAGATGGCAAAAGAACTTGGAATCAAAATGCTCAAAGTCTTCACCGACTCATAACTTATCATCGGATAGATACGAGATCAATTTGAAGCTAAAGATTTAATAATATCTCAATATTTGTAGAATATAAAAGAGCTATCAAAAAGTTTCGAAGATCTAAAAGTTATACAAATTCCTAGATTAAAGAATGCTAAGCTAATGCTCTATCACATCTTACCACATCAGATTTTCTTGAACTAAACCAAAAGGATCTTACTGACAATCTTAAAAAGCCCAACATCGAAGCTCTTCCAATCATATAGATTAGCCATGAGCTGAGTTGGGTTGATCTATTGGTTGATTACATTACTAAAGAAATTTTTGTTGCAAAATATGTCCCAAAAGCTAATCATAAATCTGTTGATGGTTGAGCAATCTTGTATTACAATTGATTTGTTAATAAATGAAATATATTTTTGACATTTTCATCCCAAGTTTTCATCTTCTAATGAACTCCATTGTTGTGATGAAGTCCTTAGGACTATTTAGGTTCGATAAAGAGAGGATTTATTGATTAATCCTTAAAACTGCTCACGACCAAATGATAGACTGTTAATAAGGACGACAGCTTCTATTGAGCATAGATCGCTGTAGGCCATATGGGTTGGTTGTCCTTTTAACCAAGGAGTGTGGAGACACTGGTATGGCACACAGATGAGATGTAAGGATACATCATCATTGAACGTGACCAACTTCAGAGTATTCTACTGTCGAGAATATCTCTGATGGGATATAGGTATAAGTGTCCCTTAGACCTGAGATCGCCTCAGTGACTTGCAAGCAATTCACTGTACTTTGGTACTGAACTAACTGAATTTTTAATTCAGTGACGGAAGGCTTCTGGGCACAGTCAAGTACTTACGAAGTTGGAGTGTGATCAAGATGGGATTGACCACTCCAAGAGTTGGAGAAGAATGAGTTGTTGTATTTTAATTTAGCAAAACCTTGATCAGAGTAATCCATCAGATGGATTTGATATTTTGAAATACAATGTGGACAACCTGATCAAAGTTGACAGTTGAACTCTGAGATATCCTATTAGCATTTTGGTCAAGGGGATGAATTATATAGAAACTATATCCGCATGGGTTCTAAAGATGTTGTTCTACACATTCGACCTATCCGACCGTCGGGTACCATTACTAGATGGTCACTTTGATTGATATAAAAAATTATTCTTGTGCTACCGACTTAGGTTCGGACCTATGAGGTCACACACATTAGAGTTTACGATCCGATCGGATGGTTGATCAACGATTAAGAATCGTTCTAGGGTTAAACGATCAATATGATTGACATTTAACCTAGTACAAATTTTACAGGACGATCGATTAGTAATTTGATTGCTAATTAGCTTAATTTGATTAAGCCAAAGGGCTGAGATTAAGTTAAATTAAATATGATTTAATTAGATTTGGTTTGGACTTGATTGGATCAAGTCTAATTAGTTTATTGGATAAGCCAAGTGCAAGAAAAAACTAGTCCTAGTTCAAATAGGACTTGGGTCAACATAATTTCTAATTTAATTAAAAAATTAAATCAGATTCAAATCTAATTTAATCTGATTAAAGTAGGTTCTTAATTAGGTTAAGACCTATTTTAATTGGGTTGATTTGGTTTTGGTTTGATTTGATTTGAGAAACCAAATTTGAACAAGTCATAGATCGAATCCTAGTAAGACTAGGATTCCACCTTGTGCCACCTTAGCCCCCCCACACCCACTCTCTCTTATCCCACACCCACTCTCTCTTATTTTGTATGACAAAACTCTCTCTCCCAGGTCTTCACACATGCCCAAAACTTTCTTCTCTTTCTCTTTACATGGAATGTGGTTGTTGATCAAGTCAAAGTAGGAATTAGTTTGGATTTCAAATTCTATAAGATAGAGTTTTAGGAAACCCAAACTCTTTCCTTATGGTACTAATTTTATCCAATTTTTTTTAAAATTTTTGTAGATTTTATGGCATATAATATACACCCTTTGCTGGTAGTCCATGATAGAAAAAGAAGGAGGAGACGCCCAAGGGTTGGGTGCCCCTTGTCTTGCCTTGTTTGGATAATCCTTGACTAGGTATTTGACCTAGACAAGGACTCTTCATATCTCTCTATTTAAAATAAATTTCTTCATAAAATTTTTGTAGAACATAGAGCATTGAGAGACCTTTGGGGTGTGCAAAAATGAAGGAGAAAGAGTCTTGGAGTGTGGAGATCTAATAGACACAAAATTAGGTGTCTGGGTTAGAGCAAAGAGAAGAAGAAGAGGGTCTTCTTCTAGAGTTGCTGGGTTCATCCCTTCCCTTCCTCCATCTGTAAGTTTTCTGAGAGTGTCTCATCTAAAACTTCTTCTCTTACTTCTCATCTTTGAAAGAGTCTAAATCAAGAAGAAGAAGGCATCTGATCGACCATCGAAGAAGGATCAGCGCAGTACTAGCATACTATGCTGATTTCCTGGACCAGAATTTCTAATCATGATTCGTGGGCTCGTGTGGATGACTCTTAGAGGCGAAACCCATGTGCAGCTCACAACATCATCCTCAAGCCTGGATCAGTAAAGTTAGAACATCTAACTTGCAAGGAAATAGATCTGATCTATTATATTTTACATACATTAGATGTAGTATAGAAACATGTTGATATGATCAACATGTAGTTCTTGCTCTTTATATTTTAATTTTTGATTTAATGCCATGTAATAATCATGTAATAGGATCTTAGATCTAGGGATTCTCTGATTTTATAAGATAAATTTTGATTTATTCTAGTCTTCCGCTGTCTGATCTTGAAAAAATTTCAAAATCTAACCCTGAAACCCTAGATCTGGTTCCTTCCATTGGTATCAGAGCCTAGGTTGTTTATTACATGATTATTTAAATATACTTAAATTATTTTTTATATTAAATATAATTTATAATATGATTGTTAAATCTAAAATTAAAATTTTTAGATCAATTACGAACTGTAGGTTGTCCTGCTGTAAGGTTTATCTCTTACAGTGCAAAGATTATCCTAGTTCGTGTAGATCTATCTTTAATCATAAATTGATTAGATATGATCTAGATTAAATTTATAATTTATTAGATTTAAAAAGTATTTAAATCTAAAATAAAATTTTTTTGTTAATAATTTTCATGCAAGAACCATCATATATTTTTTAAGAAAATTTGCACAGTTTAAAGTTAAAATTATTTCAATTACATGAACCTATTTAGATTAGATCTAAAGTAGTTTCATACTTATTTCACTTGGATTTTGATTATGAATCAAACATGCAACCTGGTTGGTAGAACCATGTTGTAAAAATATTTAACAAATATGAAAATTATTTTCGAAAAATCGAACCCCAACCCTCAGCCCAAAACTTAATTGAGAATTAAGAAGTTGTTTGATTAGGTTCTAGGATTGTGAATTGAAGAACCTAAGACACAAACCATAACACATTGGGTTAATGGGTTAGTGAGAATTAGGTCCATTAAATTGGTTAGACCTAAAGTTAGATTAAAGATGGACGTAATTAGAGAATTGACTAAATCTAATCAATTGTTGTCTTAGATTAGGTCAAGGATTCTCTAGATCAATTATAATAGTTGTAGTTGGTCAAGTCCATGTCTTTAACGAGAACCAAATGGACTTGATTCTTGGCTAAACGGTCTAGCATGATCTATTAGGTTGATCTAATCAAAACTAATTAAACCAGTTGATGTTTAAGGTAAACCAGACCAGTGGTTTTTAATTGACAGCCCACTTACCTGATCATTTCTGATGGTGTCTAAAGCAAGCTTTGGTAGATCCTCCCATCGATCAAACTTACCTGACTTCTTGATGAAATTATGTTTTGATCAGATCACTTGACTATTCGAGCTGACCCATGTCAGCTAGGTAAATCAGTGTGACTGATTTAGGTACTTCTAGACCAGCCTTTTTAATGGTCTCCCTTAAGCTGACTTGGTGAAGCCAGTGGGAGGATCATGATAAGCTGGTTCATCTGACCTCATCCTCTAAATCAATTAAATCTTCTAAAATTATTAGGTCCTTAAAATAAAATAGTTATGGTGATAACTAGATCATAGCCTCCCATTAAGTAGATGATAATGGGTCCATCAGTTGGATAATTATTGGAGGCCCAAAGGCCTGGTGCTTATCGGCTAATGGAATTGTCTTTCATAATATGATTTTTTGACTGCATCTTTCTAAATGGTGGTTAGGTTAGCCAACCAAAGTTGGGCCTAATCATTCATTGGCTAGATGGGCCAAGTATGATCACGTTAATGGTTAGACCTAACCAGACCTTTTTAGTAGAGGCCAAAGCCTACTGATTAGCGACTGGGGCAAAATTAAAATTACTAAAAATTATTTAGAGAAATAATTGGTTATGAACCTACTCTTAGATATACATGTGTTGGCTAACCAAAGTTGGACTTGTGTGCAGTCTAAGTAGATTCTAGTACCCACTAAAAAATTAGGATAATTTCTCGAATTGGAGGTAGAGGCTACCAATTTGAATAAAACAATGGGAGAAATCTTTTCATTAAAGTTTAAATCTTTAGGTTTAATGAATCAATTACTAATTAGGTTATAGTTTTTTTTGTACAGATATGGCCACTTCCCTACTGCTCCGATCATTGTTGGATAATGATAAGTTGGTGAGATCCAACTTCGGTAGCTGGTATCGAAAGTTGAAGATAGTCCTGGAGCATGAACGGATCCTATATATGATAACAGATCCTGCACCTGAGGAGTCAGCTGTCAATGCACGTGGAACAGTCAGAGATACTTATCAGATGTGGCTCAGTGATCGGATCACGGTGCACTGCATCATGCTGGCTGGCATGAGTGACGAGTTCAGTCATAGATTTGAGATGACTCAGCCAAAGGACATGCTTCAAGTGTTGGAGGATGCCTTTGGCACATCCGATGACGTGGAGAGACACAAGACTAGTTGTGCTATCTTCAATGCCAAAATACGGGATGGTGCCTCTGTCACTAATCATGTATTATACATGATCAAGTTGATGGAGCGTTTGAGCAAACTCGGCTTTTCTGTGCATGAGCAGCTTGGAAAAGATGCAATACTGAACTCGTTGCCCAAGTCTTATCTCCCATTCCTCACTTATTATAGAATGACAAAGCCTGAAGTAAACTACCATGGATTACTGGGGTTGCTTCAGAACTTTGAGAAGGATCACCAACTCCACAAGGAGTCAGTGAACTGAGTGGGAGGTTTGTCTTCTGGTTCTCGACCCTTTAAGAAAAGAAAGAAGAATAAGAAGAAGAAAGTGAAGAAGGTGCAGTTCAGGCTAAGACATCAGTGCAAGGTCAGACCAGAAAGATCAAGCCCGATAAGAGTCAAGCTGAATGCTTCTTTTGCAAGAAGCAGGGGCACTGAAGAGGAACTGTCTCTAGTACATTGCCTCTCTGGATCCGAATAAGCAGAGAAAGAAGCAAGCTATTGCTGGGCAAGGTATTTATATGATAACTCCTTGTAATTTTTCTATTTGTGATATAACTGGCTGGGTATTGGATACTGATAGCCCTTACCATATTTGCAATTCGTTACAGGGGTTGCAGGTCAGTAGGAGATTCGAGCAAGATAAGAGGTTCCTGAACGTTGGAGATGGAAGACCAGTTCCAGTTCTAGCATTAGAAAATTTGAAACTTGTATTTGAGTCCCATACCGTTGTTCTTAATGATTGTCATTTCTGTCCCAGATTCTTTTTAAATGTTATTTCTGTAGGCTTTTTGGTCAAAAATGATTATGAAATTTCAATAAAGAAATAAGTTTGTAATATCATTATGAATGATGTTACTATTTTTTGTGGATATTTTAATAATGGTGTGTATATGTTATCACAACCTGTTAACGTAGTCTATTCTACAGGCAAGCACTCTAGATTAGATAGTGTATCAGATATCTACTTATGGCACTGTAGGCTAGGTCATATAAATAAGAATAGGATAAACAGGTTGACTCAAGAGGAAATCTTCGAAGTCAGTGATTGTGAATCATTTTCAACCTGTGAGTCCTGTCTTCTTGGTAAAATGACCAAGTCACCTTTTATTGAAAAGATGAGAGAGCTACTGAGCTCTTGGGCCAGTACATACTGATGTATGTGGGCCCATGAGCACAAGTGTTAGAGATGAATATTTCTACTTCATCACTTTCACGGATGATCTATCCAGATATGGATATGTCTATTTGATGAAACATAAGTCGGATTCATTTAAATGTTCAAATGATTCCGAAGTGAAGAAGAAAAATAAATTGGAAAGATATTAAAACTCTTCGATCTGATCGAGAAGAGAATACCTTTTTGGTGAGCTTCTCACATATCTAGGAGAGAATGAGATTCTCTCCCAATAGACTCCTTCAGGAACACCACAGCATAATGGTGTGTCTGAAAGGAGAAATCAGACTTTGTTAGACATGGTCCAATCCATGATGGGTTTTGCCAGCTTGTCGATATCTTTCTGGGGTTATACACTCGAATCGACCTGTTATCTGTTAAATAAGGTTCAAGTAAGTCTGTAATTAAGACTCCATATGAGATATAGACAGGACGTAAGCCAACACTTTCACACCTTAGGGTCTAAGGGTGCCCGGCCTATGTCAAATGGTTAGTTACAGATAAACTTGAATATAGGTTTGACAAATGCACATTCATAGGGTACCCCAAAAAGATCAAAAGATATTTTTTTCTCCCATGCTGATGAACAAAAGGTGTTCGTCAGCCTTAAGCAACCTTTTTAGAAAAGAGTTCCTTAGTGAAGGAACCATTGCCTCTAAGGTTGAACTTGATGAAGTTCAATAGGTAGAAGGACCAACACCAATAGCTGAATCTGAGTCGGATTTGATTAGATCAGATCCGAAGCCCAATGTACCTGCATCATTAAGGTGATCCGATAGAGTACCGTGTCAGTCGGACAGATACTTCAGTTTCTTGGTCCGGGACGGTGATCCCATCGAACTCGATAGAACAATGAGGATCCGATCACCTATATGGATGCAATGCAGAGACTTGATTTTGAGAAATGACTTGAAGCCATGCAATCCAAAATGGAGTCTACGAAGGTCAACGATGTATGGACATTGGTTGACCCACCTGAAGGGGTTAAACCCATTGGGTATAAATGGGTCTTCAAAAGGAAGAGGGGCATAGATGAAAGGTGGAGACCTATAAAGTTCCTCTGGTTGCCAAGGGGTATCGTCAATATTATGATATTGACTATGACGAGACGTTCTCTCCTGTGGAATGCTCAAATCCATTCGGATAATGCTTGCAATAGCTGCCCATTTGGATTATGAGATCTGGCAGATGGATGTAAAGACAGCTTTCCTAAATGGAGAGCTGACCAAAGAGGTGTATATAATACAACCTGAGGGGTTTACATCCACAGATGAGTCTAAGGTGTGCAAGCTTCAGAGATCCATTTATGGATTGAAGCAAGCTTCTCGAGTTGGAACATGTATTTTGATAAGGTGATCAAAATGTATGGCTTCGTTAAGAACAGAGAAGAGCCCTGCATCTATAAATGGAAAATAATCTAGTTATGGTATTCCTTATCTTGTACGTGGATGACATTCTCTTAATCAGGAATGACATCCCTGCACTATAAAGATAAAAGTTTGGTTGTCATCGCAGTTCTCCATGAAAGACTTGGGTGAAGCATCCTACATCCTAGAGATAAAAATCTATAGGGATAGATCTAAAAGGATGCTTGGGTTATCCCAGTCCATGTACATAGACACTGTACTAAAGAGGTTCAGCATGGAGAATTTCAAGAAGGGCTATCTATCGATAGGCCATGAAATTTCTCTCTCTAAGAAGGATTGTCCGACAACTCCTGAAGAGAGAGAAGTATGAGTAGAGTCCCATATGCTTCGGTCGTGAGATCTATCATGTATGCCATGATATGTACAAGGTCAGATGTAGCATACTCACTAGGAGTAGTAAGTAGATACCAATCTGATCCTGAAGAAAACCACTGAAAAGTGGTTAAAGTCATCCTTAAGTATTTGAGAAATATTAAGGACTAATGGTTGGTTTATGGAGAGTAAGATCTGAAACTTGTGGGGTTCACAGACTCCAATTTTCAATCTGACCATGATGATAGCAGAAGCATGTCAGGTTATATCTTTATTCTGAATGGTGGAGCCATCTGCTGGAAGAGTTTCAAGCAGCATACTGTGGCAGACTCTGTTTGTGAGGTGAGTACATCGCAGCATCAGACGCCGCGAAGGAAGCTGTGTGATTAAAAAATTTATCATCGAGCTCGGAGTAGCACCCTCCATCGATGGTCTGGTTCAGCTCTACTGCGACAGCACTTGTGTCATTGCTCAGCGAAGGAACCCAAAGCACAATAGCGGACGAAGCACATTTTGCACCGCTTCCACCTGATCCGAAAGATCGTGGATCGAGGTGACGTCGACATTCAAAAGATCGACGAAAAGGAGAACCTGACTGACCCCTTCACTAAAGCCCTGACGATAAAGGAGTTCGACAACCACAAGTCGAAGATGGGTATTAGATACTGTGCTGAGTGGCTTTAGAATAAGTGGGAGTTGTTGAGAAATATATCTCAAAAGCCAATCGTCAACCTGTTGACGGTTGAGCAACCTTGTATTGTAATTAATTTGTTAATAAATAAAATATATTTTTGATATTTTCATCACAAGTTTTCATCTTTTAATGAACTTCGTTGTTGTGATGAAGTCCTTAGGACTATTTAGATTCGATAAAGAGAAGATTTATTGATTAGTCCTTAAAACTGTTCATGATCAAATGATAGGCTGTTAATAAGGACGACAGCTTCTATCGAGCATAGATCACTGTAGGTCATTTGGGTTGGTTGTCCTCTTAATCAAAGAGTGTAGAGATACTAGTATGGCATACAGGTGAGATGTAAAGGTACATCATCATTGAACGTGACCAACTTCAGAGCATTCTGCTGTCGAGAATGTCTCTGATGGGATATAGGTATAAGTGTCCCTTAGACCTGAGATCGCCTCAGTGACTTGCAAGTAACTCACTGTGCTTTGGTACTGGACTAACTAAATTTTTAATTCAGTGACGGAAAGCTTCTGGACACAGTCAAGTACTTACGAAGTCGGAGTGTGATCAAGATGGGATTGACCACTCCAAGAGTTGGAGAAGAATGAGTCATTGTATTTTAATTTAGCAAAACTTGGCCAAGTAATCCATCAGATGGATTTGATATTTTGAAATACAATGTGAAAACCTGATCAGAGTTGACAGTTGAACTCTGAGGTATCCTATGAGCATTTTGGTCAAGGGATGAATTATATGAAAACTATATCCTCATGGGTTCTAAAGATGTTGTTCTACACATTTAACCTATCCGACCGTCGGATATCATTGCTAGTTGGTCACTTCGATTGTATAAAAATTTATTTCTATACTATCGGCTTAAGTCAGACCTATGAGGTCACATACATTAGAGTTCACGATCTGATCGGATGGTTGATCAATGATTAAATTTCATTCTAGGGTTAAACGATCAATACGATTGACATTTAACCTAGTGCAAGTGTTGCAGGAGGATCGATTAGCAATTCGATTGCTAATTGGCTTAATTTGATTAAGCCAAAGGACAGAGATTAAGCCTCATTAAATATGATTTAATTAAATTTGTTTGGGCTTGATTGGATCAAGTCTAATTGGTTTATTGGATAAGCCAAGTGCAAGAAAAAACTAGTCCTAGTTCAAATAGGACTTGGGTCAACCTAATTTTTAATTTGATTAGAAAATTAAATCAGATTCAAATCTAATTTAATCTAATTAAATTAAATTTTTAATTGGATTAAAATTTATTTTAATTGAGTTGATTTGGTTTTGGTTTGATTTGGTTTGAGAAATCAAATTTGAACAAGTCATAGATTGAATCCTAGTAAGACTAGGATTCACCTTGTGCCACCTTAGCCCCCCACACCCACTCTCTCTTATCCTATGCCCACTCTCTCTTATTTTGTGTGACAAAATTCTCTCTCCCAGGTCTTCACGCATGCCCAAACTTTTCTCTCTTACTCTCTTACATGGAATTGGTTGTGAATCAAGTCAAAGTAGGAATTAGTTTGGATTTCAAATTCTATTAGATAGAGTTTTAGGAAATCAAAACTCTTTCCTTATGGCACTGATTTTATCCAGATTTTTTTTGAAATTTTCATGAATTTTATGGCATATAATATGCACCCTTTGTTGGTGGTCCATGGATGAAAAAGAAGGAGGGGATGCCCAAGAGTTGGGCGCCCCTTGTCTTGCCTTATTTGGATAATCCTTGACTAGGTATTTGACCTAGACAAGAATTCTTCATATCTCTCTATTTAAAATAATTTTTTTTATAAAATTTTTGTGGAACACAGAGTATTGAGAGACCTTTGGGGCATCCAAAAATCTAGGAGAAAGAGTCTTGGGGCATGGAGATCTAATAGACACAAAACTAGGTGTCTGGGTTAGAGCAAAGAGAAGAAGAAGAGGGTCTTCTTCTAGAGTTGCTGGGTTCATCCCTTCCCTTCCTCCATCTGTAAGTTTTTGAGAGTGTCTCATCTAAAACTTTTTTCCTACTTCTAATCTTTGGAAGAGTCAAAATCAAGAAGAAGGAGGCATCTGATCGACCATCGAAGAAGGATCAGCATAGTACTAGCATACTATGCTGATTTCCTGGATCAGAACTTCTGATCGTGATTCGTGGGCTCGTGTGGACGACTCCTAGAGGCCAGACGCATGTGCAGCTCACAACATCATCCTCAAGCTCGGATCAGCAAAGTTAGAACATCTAACTTGCAAGGTAATAGATTTGATCTATTATATTTTACGTACATTAGATGTAGTATAGAAACATGTTGATATGATCAACATATAGTTCTTACTCTTTATATTTTAATTTTTGATTTAATACCATGTAATAATTATGTAATAGGATCTTAGATCTAGGGATTCTCTAATTTTATAAGATAAATTTTGATTTATTCTAGTCTTCGCTATCTGATCTTGAAAAAGTTTCAAGATCTAACCCTGAAACCCTAGATCTGGTTCCTTCAATTTTACCAATAGATCCTATCGAAGCAAGGAGAATTAAGAGGCAAGCTCTATGGTATATTCTACATGGAGATCAATTATATAATAGGTTATATTCATTTCCTCTACTTTGGTGCTTGTGACCATCTAAGGCTAGCTATGCTCTTCGAAAAGTTCATAAAGAAATTTATGGTAATTATTTGGGAAGCAGGTCACTAGCATATAAAATCACTGGACAAGATTATTATTGGCCAACCATCTAAAAAGATGTAGCTGATCTTGTCAATAAATGTGATCAATACCAAAGGTATGCTAATATCTAACATCAACTTGCTACTGAACTTATTCTGATCATAGCACCATGGCCCTTTGCTATATGGAGAATGGATATCCTTTGATTTTTCCCAATGACGATAGGGTAAAGAAAATTTTTGATGGTAGCTTTTGATTACTTCACTAAATGAGTAGAAATAGAACCTCAGGTATAAATCACTGAGAAAAAGATGCAAGCTTTTCTCTGAAAATCAATTATTTATCATTTTGGCCTATCTCGGATTATTATCACTGATAATGAATGACAATTTGACAATCTAAAATTTAAAAAATTCTATTCTAAACTTCATATAGATCTCAAGCTTATCTTAGTGGAACATCCATAGTCGAATGGACAAGTCGAAGTGACTAATCGGATTATCTTCAAGGTTTAAAGATAAGGCTCACTAAAGCAAAAAGATTCTGAGCAGATGAACTTTATAGTGTTCTTTGGGCTTATAGAACTATATCTCAAAGGCCAATCGGTGAAATACCTTTCAAACTCACTTTTGGAGCAAAAACTATAATTTCAATTGAGATTGGCCTACCATCGACCAGAGTGAAGAATTTCTATCAAAAAAATAACTCAGATCGGCTGAAAGCTGATGTAGATTTATTTAAGGAAACCAAAGAGAGCTCAGATTACATGGTGACTTATAAAAAAAGATGGCCAGATATTATAATGCTTAGGTAAAACCAAAGCTTTTCCATAAAAGAGATCTTATCCTCCATCGAGCTAAAGTCTCTAAGCCTTCAAAGTAAGAAAAACTTGCTCCAATTAGGGAAAGACACTATCGAATTATGAAGTAATCCATCCAGGAGCATATAAACTGAAAACTTAGATAGCTCAACTATCCATATACTTAGAATGCTGAAAATTTTAGAATGTATTATCAATGAGACTTCAATAAGGCTTTCAATCTTTGTTTAAATGAGGATAAACTTTTATGATCAAATCAAAGCATCTTGAAGAATGATCCTTCATTAAAATAAGATCAATAAAAATCGATCAGACATTGGAGCTATCTAGATGGTGGAGCTAGATCTTTGGAAGCTTCAGTCGTAGGAGATTCAATCGATATGATCTCAACCATCGTGGCCTCAGTGGCTATCTAGGAAACCACCTTGGCTTACAGTTGAGAAGCCACTTCGGTCTGAGGTGGAGGAGCCACCTCAGAAGTAGACTGAGGAGCTACCATAACAATAGTGAATTCTTCAACTATTGGTTGAGTTGCTTCAGTAGCAAGTTTAGAGCTGCCTCAGTTGCTGCATTGATGGCCACTTCGAGAGTTAATTTGCTAATATCAAGATAAAAAAAGAGCTTCCTAATCAGATCTCTGCAACTCTGAAATCCGAAGTCGAATGCCTCCTTAGAAGCCTCAATGACGTCATCTTGGAAGGCCTCCGAAGCCTTGTAGTCTTTAACCACTTTAGCAGCTGTTATTATTTCATCATAGTCGGCCCATCAGCTGAATATCTCTATTGCCTTTTCATGGGCCTCAGCTACTTTTTCAGCTTCCTTCAGCTTGGCTTCCAAATTAGGAATCCACTTTACTTCAGCATGCAGATCTCTGAGCTTCTATTCATAGTCATTGATTATACATTCAGTAGCTTCTGATTCTTTTCTTTTATTGAGGCCATTTTATCTTGGAGTTGCTTCTTCAACCCCTCGACAATCTTGGCCTCCTTAGTCGACTTTTCTTCGGCCACATTTTTACTATCCTGCTCAGCCTTGAGTCCATCTAAGAACTTCTTATTCTCATGAAACTAGATCAAGTGCTCATGGAGCAACTTGATTTCTAAGGCTATCTGAAAAAAAAAATAGTGTGAGGTCGACAAAAATAGATGTAAAAAAGAACAAAAAGAAGAGAACTTACATTCATCAGACTAGTGTAGCCATGATTCAATAGTTGCTCAATGGAGAAGTCCCTTCTTCAGCATCCAAATCCTTTTGAGGCAAAACCGCACACAGCAAGTCTCAGCCAAGATGCGGTGTCTCAAATAGGGACATTTGAGAGACGTCCACCCTTTCAGTCGATGAAGAGGTGGAGTAGCCTTTGGAAGCCTCAGTCGATCGAGCTGGTCTTTCCGATGTCAAAGGCACAAGGGAAGAACTTTATTGTGCGCATACAGTGGCCTCCTTTGCAGGTGAATGAGCCACCTCGATTCCTTGTTGATGTGACATCTTCATCATCGGCTTAGCAGTAGGAGTAGGAGATGAATGAATTGTTATTAAGGTTGGCTGGAGAAGTTTGGGGAGCTGGAGGAGTCTGTTTCGAGCTTGCCACATCTTTACTCCTTTTAGCAGCAGATTAGTTCGTTGGTTCTTGCTTTCTATTTTTTAAATTCACCAGCCTCTTTGAATTAAATTTCATTATTGAAAATAAAAAAAATAAAAAAAACAAAAAAAATAAAAATTTGTTGAAAAGAAAAAATAAAGGAAAAAAAAGAAAGAGAATATGACATCGAACTTATCCCAAGGAGAGGTTTTGCTAATGCCAGCAGCATATAAAAATTAGTCGATCACCAGTTGACTTGGCTTGGGTATCTTCATTCCCAGCAGTATTACAAAAGCCTCCTTATCTCCAAGAAGGACTTCATTATTGGAGTTCCACTTGAGTTCAGGTTTGCACCAGCTATAATTGAAACCCCAAGGAATGCTAGAAGAAATAAAAATAATAATTTTTTCAATCATGGATGGAAGAAGGAAGACTTGGACTGAATTTATATTTGATCAAGGTGAAAAGTACTATCAGTCTTTTTCATCAAGGTGTTTCTTCTAAATGAATAGTGCCTTGAAGAGAGATCCTATGCTCTATACCAGCAAAATTACAACAGATGATAAAGACTATGATCATCCTAATAGCATTTGGAGTTATTTGGGTTGGATGAAGCCTATAAAAATCTAAGACATTGTTAGTGAAGAAATGGAGAGAAACTTGAAGTTCAGATTAGAATGCCTCATCATAAAATGTAATACTTTGCTCTGGAGGTTCAGTGACCCGATCATCTCAATTTGGGACTATCAATTGAAAATCTTTAGAAATTTGATATTTTTCCCTAAGTTCCTAAAGATCGAACTCAAAAAGGATACATTGTTCGATACTATGATTAAAGTAATCCAAAAATTCTTGTATTAGAGATTCTAAATTATCCCGACCTGAAATACCTACATCGGTGACTGCCTGAGGTGAAGTTGTCACCTCAAGCTCCATTTGAGGTTGGGTTGACCGAGGTACTCGGTCATCTAGATTCTTTTTTCTTCTTGTCTTATCACCACAAGAAGACATTTTTAAGCAAAAAAGGGGTAAAACAAAGGACTGAAGAGAGAAAAGGGATGGAAATATATGAAGAAAGGAGGGAAATCGATTAATGAAGGAAGAACAAAGAGCAGAAAATCTAAAGACCTAAAATATGAAGAAAGAAGAGAAGGAAAAGAAACAAAAGCTACCTAACAAATAGGGATAGGAGCTCAAGGATTCTTCTTCTCCAGTTCTAGTGATGCTAAGGCTCTTCTTCTCTGATTCTGAGAGCATAGGAAGTAAGTTGGGAATGCTCTGAAAAAATCTCGACAGCACTTCCATGCAGCGGATAGTAAAGTAACTATCGATGCAGAGTTCAAGCTTATTTATAGAAGTGGTCAACAGCTCAGATTAACTTCTATTACCATCAGATCAATGACATCTAGCAACAATCTAGTGATTCTGAAGAAAGACTGTTCAGCACACCTCTCCCACATTAAGCCACAGAGACTTGATCCATGTGATGGCCATGGCAACCAATGGTATGCTAACAAATGGTAGGCCAACGTTTTATTATTTTGGATACTACCTCCGAGGTAATGATGACCTCCTAATTTTTTGAGCCCTCGTAGTTGCTTGGGTTTCTACTAAGTCATTTTCGAAAAGTGACATGTCTCTTTGTATTATTAAAAAATTAATATAGCCAGTGTCACTGTATGACACATTTATTTTTGATGGTAGAGATCAAAAATTGCCTTTTGGTTGAACTTCCCATGCCTAATGTGAAAAATGTCACTTTAGGTCTGAGAAGTTGGGGGCATGTGTTGGTATAGCTAATCAACCTCTGATCACATGGGAACATTAGGAAGGATTAGCATGTTTCCAATCTAATGATGAAGTGTCACATTGATCAAACCAACTTTAGGGCTAGGTCGATTGTATATCGATCTAAACCGACTTGAGATACCTATCAATCTAGTATTGTGGTTAGTCGAGCTATCTACCGACTTGCCAACTGGGACATCGATCTTTTGCCAATCTCTTTCAAGATCAAATACACTCCAAGTCAGTTACTCTCTAGCTACATTACAACTATTCTCTACATGAATGAATAACAATCCACGATCTTCCTACAACTGGTCATTCTATTATAACAAACTAATATTCTAATAAGGTGGTTACTAAGAGTCTAACAAACTCTCTTCATGGCTCAACAGTCTAAAAAGCTCCTCTATATAAAGAGGAGCAAGGGTTCTTCCAGAGGTAAGTCATAACTCAATTAGCTAGGACTCTATTAAACTTTCTTCATTTCTTCCACTAAAAGGAATCTGAGTTCTTTTCACTCCATTCTACTCTCTTCTTGCTCTCTACTTTTTTATTTCTCACTATCTATTCATAGGGTCCGGCTGACTTAAGTATCAGAGGGTATCCTAATGATTTTAGAACTTTTTTCTGCAGGGCCTTTGGAGGATTTCATCACCTTGCTTTTTCACAGCACTCCAGTTTAGTTCTTAACTGACCTCATCATCTTCACTCAGAGCCTCATAGCAACAAATCTAATATAATAATTTTTTATAATACTATAATATAATATAATATGCTATATTATAATCTATTATTAGATTAGATTATAATTCATTATGTTATATTATATTATATATTACATTATAATTATAATATATATTATATTATAGTATAATATATACTATATTATCTAATAATAATATTTTAATATATAATATTATATCATATTATTTTTTCCTATATAATACCATATAATATCTTTTATTATCATTTTATTATATAAAAATATTTTTTTATTTTAATTATCAAATGCATGTTAAAATTTCAAAATACTTTCTAAATATGGTTATCAAACAACAACTTTATCTCTTTTTTTTATTTTTTATCTTTTTATCTTCTTACTTTTTTATTTTTTTGAAAAACTCTACCATATACAGCAATCCGGACCTTCATCTTATAGGAGAGAGAAAGGAGGTCCCAAAGGGCATGACTAGCGGCGATGATTGGCCCATGAGAAATCATAAAAAAATTCTTGATAAAATAGGGAACCAAGGATTTTCCTTCATTTTTTTTCAATAAATCCATGACGGGCATACTAACTGTTAGTCCACCCATTGTTAGATGGTGACTAAGCACCAAAAGGATGGGAGATCGTCCATGGCTGATGGCTAAAATAGGGGAAAAAAGCTTGAAACAGGGAGAACCCTGTTCAAAGGCAATTCGACAATTCGTCGGTCCTAGTTAGCCGACGACAATGGCATTAGAGTTGGAAAAAGGGAAAAGAGGAGGCATAGGGATATTATCTCTGTCCGACGACTCTTCCCAACAGAAAGTCTAAGAGAAATCCCACTTGAGATTATCGGCCCTAATCGGAGATCCTCAAAGGCATGTTGCTAGAAAAGAGGGAAGAGGCCTCTTTTATAGTTGGAATCATGGTTTAACAAAGGAAATCACTGGCCCTTGGGTCCTCCCATTGGGATCAGTGAAGAAAGTCAGACTTCTAGTTGGAGTTCACTCTCTCTTTCTCTCTTTCTTTGATTTTGGTGGGACTTGGGCTGGTCTAATGGATCAGGCCATCACCCTGATTCCAATATTCCTCTCAATAGTCTACAATGCCTGAGAGGTGTTGTGTTTGAATGTGTGAAGTCTTGAGAACTATCAAAATTTTTAATACCCGATCCATTAATTGATCGGACTTAAATTTTTTAGCCCTATTGATTTTTTTTATAACTTCTGATCTATTTTTAACAGGCTTTAACTTTCACTTCTCATGAGACAAAAGTGCCTTCAATTCAATATCATACTTTCTTTCCAAAAAAGGAGAACTCCTTAAGAGACAAAAGTGTTCCAACTTCAATATCATACT
Source organism: Elaeis guineensis (assembly GCF_000442705.2). Taxonomy (NCBI): domain Eukaryota; kingdom Viridiplantae; phylum Streptophyta; class Magnoliopsida; order Arecales; family Arecaceae; genus Elaeis; species Elaeis guineensis. The sequence continues at coordinate 20,099,091 of NC_025994.2, forward strand.
TTCTTCCTAAAAAAGGAGAACACCTAAATGGGGCAAATTAACTAGAAAGGCAAATTAACCGTGTAGTGACAAATTAATTATGTACAGTGGTAAATTAACTGTGTAGTGATAAATTAATGGTGTGTAGTGGTAAATTAACTGTGTAACATATTAATTTAACTGTATATAACAGTCAGTTATATTTATTTAACTATGTACAATGATAAGTTAACTATGTATAATGGCAAATTAATAGTGTACCATATTAATTTAACTGTATATAGTGGCTAGTTAACTATATGTAATGATAAATTAACTATGTATCATATTTATTTATCTGTGTGAATAATAAATTAATTATGTATCATATTTATTTAATTATGTACAATGAAAAGTCAACTATGTAAAATAATTATTTAACTGTATGCAATGGCAAATTAACTATATATCATATTAATTTAACTATATACAGTAAAAAATTAACAATGTGTAATAACAAATTAATTATGTATCATATTAATTTAACTATGTGTAATGACAAATTAACTGTAAGTCATGTTAATTTAACCGTATGTAGTGGCCAGTTAGCTGTGTTCCATATTTATTTAACTATATGTAGTGGTAAGTTAACTGTGTATCATATTAATTTAAAATTATGGTAAGCCTAAAAGGAGGGATTGAAAGTTAGAGTTTTAGTTAATAGAGATTGTTTATTAGAGCAACGTCAAAAGAGGGACCGGTCTTAATGGAATTTTGATGGCCACCCCACCTCTGCCTCATTATCATCCACGACCAAAAGGAATTCTTCGACATTGCCACCATGCACCTCTCCATGGATGTCGAGCTCCTCAACATCCCCTTCCAGTTCCATCCTGTCCATGCCTGTCTTGACAACCTTGACATCAAGATAATATAATATGGTACATAATTAAAGTATTATAGTGCATAATTAATCTAATATAATACATAGTTAATATTAAATGATATATAGTTAATGCAATATGATATGCTGTTAACATAATATGGCACATAGTTAGTATGATCTTGTACACAATTAACATGAAAAATGCACTTAATGATTTTGTATCAAGCAATATATTAATCTAACATGGTACTTAGTTAATCCAACATGGTACATAGTAATATTAAATGATATACAGTTAATGCAATATGGTATACAATATATTATGGTACACAATCAATATAGAATAGTAGATATTTAATCTAATATGGTATATAGTTAATTTAGTATGATATACAGTTAGTCCAGCATGGTATACAATTAATATAGAATGGCACAAAGTTAATATATTATGGTTCACAATTAATCCAACATAGAACATAGTTAGTATAGAATGATACACAGTTAATTTAGCATTATATACAATTAATCTAACATAGTATATAGTTATTATTGAATGGTACATAATTAGTTTAATATGATATAATATTATGTATTATGGTATACAGTTAATTCAATATAATACATAATTAATATAAAATGATACACAATTAACATAAAATGGTATACAGTTAATCCAGTATGGTACATAGTTAATATTGAATGTCACACAGTTAGTTTATTATGGTATACATAGTTAATCTAACATAGAACACAATTAGTATAGAATGATATGTACTTAATTTAGCATAGTAAAGAATTAACCTAGCATGGTACACAGTTAATACAAAATGGCATACAGTTAATTTATTATGATACATAGTCAATCCAATATGAAATATAGTTAGTATAAAATGGTACATAGTTAACTTAGCATAATATACAGTTAATCTAGTATGGTACACAATTAATCTAATATGATATACAGTTAATCCAATATAGTATATAGTTATTATATAATAGTACATAATTAATTTAGTATGATATAATATTATATATCATGGTATACAGTTAATCTAATATAGTACATAATTAATATAGAATGATATATAGTTAATATAGAATGGTATATAGTTAATCTAATATAGTATACAGTTAACTAAGCATAGTACATAGTTAGTCCAGCATAGTATACAGTTAATATAGAATGGTATACAATTAATTTATTATAGTGCATAGTTAATCGAATATGAAACATAGTTAGTATAAAATCATACATAGTTAATCTAGCAAGGTATAAAATTAATTTAGCATGGTACACAGTTAATTTATCAAGGTATATAGTTATTTCTATTTTTTCTTGTGTAGTGACTCGTTAAAAGTAAGAATAATGAAGACTGCTAACTTAGATAAATTAACTTTGCAGAAAAAAATAAAAATCTATCCAATTCATCAATCCAAAGTCACCAAAACAAATCAATCCAATTTTTTTTAAATAAAATAATTTTATCCAACAACATTAGATTCAACTATAAAAAAAGAAGAAGAGACAATTAATCTATAACACTTTTCTTCTATCATAGACTCAATATAATTTCACCCAATCCTAAAGCACACAAAATCAAAAAGGGCAAAAGAAGATCAAAAAATCTTTTAAATCCTATTTTTCTCTTAAAATATTATGACCTTCTTGAAGTCCCGCATGCAGAGGAACTTCCGCAAGATTGTATCACCCTTCTTATTTTTTATGTATAGGGATATCATGACCTTCTTGAAGTCCCACATACGGAGGAACTTCCGCAAGATCAGGTCTCCCTTCTCATTTTCCACGTTTAAAGATAATTTTGGCATTTTTCAAAGATAAACTGTGCTAAAAGGACCGCATCTTTTGGTAATATGATATGGGAAACCAGAAGTTTAATCATTGATCAATAGGAAGCAATTGTTAAAGCATGGTCAAGAGCAGGATCGAAAATTAAATTCCCAAAAAATGTAATTATCTTGCATTATTACCTCACGTCGTATCAAACGCCATGCGGCAATGCTAGAAGCATGAATGTTTTGTTCTTTTGTATACTCTTAAGAACTGAATTGAAAACCATCTAGTTTGATGGACCTTTTTGCGGTGCAGGACTCTACCATCCGAGCATTATTTTGTTTGTGACCTGGACCATGCTTCCTGCATCAGCATGGCATCCTTTTTTCTTATTTTCTTTTGTTTAATCTAGGTAAGTTAAGGGAGAAGGTGATCTTGTTGATTGTACAACCCTCATATTTTCTTCTTGGAGAAGTCCTTTAATTCATGTGCTTGCTCAAGCTGGTGATGTTTTGCTTTCTAATATCAATGGATATATACTCATATAGTTTGATATTGAAAAAAAATTAAAAATGCGCTTAGGGTTTCTATATATTCATTAGCGATCTTTGATGGGATAAGTGTATAAGTACCTAATGTTTATTATGACACTGCATGCTTCAATTCCTTTTTTCAGGCTGGGTTGAAAATGTTGGGGTAAAAGGGCCACAAATACAATTATACCTAGAATAAATTCTACCCCCTGTGTGCTAATTAAAATAGACAATAACTCAACAATATCAAATCTAGTGATTACAAATCAAACCAAGCATAAAGACACAAAATTTGTATTATGAATCTTCCATGATATAAAATAATGGGATTACTGTAGTTTTTCTCTAAATCAACTAGAGACTAGACAAATATATCTTTAAGACTAAAATAATTTTCATAACAAAATATTCATCATGAATAAGATGGATTTCAATGATAAACAAAAATAGAGGGCAGATCTCACCAAACATAGATATTTGAAATAATTTATGAAGAAAGAATTTTAAAGATCAAAACCACTCAACTTGTACCTCTCGATGCCAGAAATAATATACTGAAATTTCATCAAAATTAGAATAGAATTAGCCATCCGATCATCTAACAAAGAAGCCTATTTTTTAAATCTTTTTTTCTCTTCCCTACTGTGCCACCACTTTGGTTTTCTATGGTGGGCTATTTCATGTTTGGCTGGTTTTCCACACACTTGGCTCCAATGACTTTCACGTGCCCCCTTGCCTCCATTAAATAGGCCAACCAATGAGTCCTTTTTGGACTCTTCTTTCTTTTCCTTTTATTTTAGAGAAGTATAGCCCCATATGAGGAGGGGCTATCCAACAAATCTACCCCTCCCGCCCATATGGGGAGGACCAGTAAACCAGCACTAGCTTGTAGCCTACAAGCTTCTCTGCATGTAATAGCTTTTTAACATATCTGAATCATTATCATCTATGTGAATCTTCTCTAGCTGTAACAACTTCATCTCTAAAGTATCTCATATACAATGATACCTCACATCAATATACTTCAATCTCAAATGAAAAGTTGGATTCTTGCTGAGATGAATTACACTCTGACTATTATAATACAGGATAAATTTTCTTGCTTAAGACTAAGTTCCTAAAGAAATTTCTTCATCCATAATAACTCCTTGCTGATTTCTATCATTGCAATATACTCTGCCTCTGTAATTAATAAAACAATACATTTTTATAATCTAGACTACTATAAGATAGCTCCCCCTAAAAAAGCCATTACGTATCCCTATATAGACTTCCTAGAATCAACATCACCTACCATGTCTGCATCGTATATCCATCCAACATAGGTTTATTAGTACCAAAATATAGACATACTCTAAAAGTACCTCTGAGATATTTGAGAATCTACTTCACTATAGTCAATGCTCCTTCCTCAGATTAGAGAGAAATCGACTAATAACACCTTCAGCATGAGCAATATCCGGCCTAGTGCATACCATGATGTACATCAAACTGCCAACTGTGTATGCATAAGGGATCTTCTGCATCTCCCCCTTCTTCTCCTCACTAGCAGGATACTATTTGAAACCCAATCTGAAGTGACCTGCAAGTGGAGAGCTAACTATTTTAGAGTTTCTCATTTGGAACCTCTCTAACACTTTCTCTATGTATCTCTCTTGAGATAGTCATAGTCTTCCATTCTTTCTATCATGGATAATTCTCATACCAAGTATTTGCTTCACTGGTTTCAAGTCTTTCATAGCAAAGTACTTACTCAATTTAGCTTTCAAGTTCTGAATTCTCTTGATATCATAACCAACAATCAGCATGTCATTAACATATTATAGAAGAATGATGAAATCACCATCACTAAATCTCTTCATAAATACACAATGGTCAGAAGTGGTTCTGCTATCCCCATGATCTACAATGAAAGAATCAAATTTCTTATATCACTGTCGAGAAGCTTGTTTCAAACCATACAAGCTCTTCATCAATCCGCATATCAAGTTTTTCTTGCCTTTAGCTATGAATCCTTCTAGCTGCTCTATATAATTTTCTCTTCAAGTTCATGAAGAAATACTATCTTCACATCAAGCTGCTCAATCTCCAAATTCAAGCTGGCTACTAAACCAAGAACAATGCAGATCGAAGACTCTTGACCATGAGTGAAAAATCTTTTCAAAATCAATGCCCTTCTTCTGACTGAAGTCCTTCACAATCAGTCTCATCTTGTACCTTGATTTTAAGTTATGTTCTTCTGTTTTGAGTTTGAACATCTATTTATTCCTGAGTATTCTCTTCCCCTTGGGTAACTCCACCAGGTCAAAAGTGTGGTTCTTATATAGTGATTTCATCTCTTCTTGCATGGCTTCAAACCACTTTCTCTTCTATGCATGTGACACAGCCTCTTAAAAATATTCTGACCGTCTCCCATCAATCACCATCATATACTCATGCAGAGGATATCTTTGAGAAGGTTGACGCTCTTGGTAGAAGTTCTCAACTATTGTTATACCATTTGTTGTGTCTGAGCTTACTTATCATGCTCATCTGATATACTATCACCATGTGTAGACTCATCATTCATTACATTACCATCCTCTGCAGTCTGTCTATCATCAACTTTTGCTTTAGCTTGAGATATAGGAGGTGGATCAACAAATAACTCTATGTAAACTCTGACTTATATGCTTTTCTTCATGTCCTCAATGGTCTGATCCTCAAAGAATACTATATCTTGATTTCTAACCAGCTTCTTCTCCATTAGATCCCATAGCTGCTCATGTCCATACCTAAGAAAGATGCATTTTTTTGACTTATTGTCAAGCTTTAACCACTCATTTTTAGAAATATGAACCAAAGCCCTACATCCAAATACTCTAAGATAATCATAAGAAACTGATTTTTCTATCCATACCTTCTCAAGAATATCATCATCAAGGGCATGCAAAGGAGAGAGATTAATCAAGTCAACCGCAGTCCTCATAGCTTTATCCCCAAAAAAGCTAGATAACTTCGAATGAGAAAGCATGCATTGAACTTTCAATAATTGTATGGTTCATCTCTTTGCCACTCCATTCTGTGGAGGTATCTTTGGGATAGTTTTCTCCAATCTAATATTATGTTATCTATAGTATCTCGCAAATGAACCTCGATATTCACCACCATTATCTGCTCAGATGCATCCTAGTTTTCTTCCCTTCTCCCTTTCAACACTAGCTTGGAATTTTTTAAAGATATCGAACACCTAGTCTTTAGATCTCAAAGAAAAAGCCTACAACTTTTGAGAATAGTTATCAATAAAAATAATAAAATACAGTGCACCACTAAGTATCTTTGTGGTTATAGAGCATACATCAGTATGAATTAAATTTAACACATATGATCTCCTATGTGAGGAGAGCTTATGAAATGAAACCTTATACTGCTTGCCATGTAAACAGTAAGTGCAAGGTCTCAAGTGTGTATCTTTTAAAAAAAGCAGATTATACCTGGATAGAGCATCAAGTCTCTTCGCACTCAGATGGCCAAGTCATCGATGCCACAAGTTTATAGAGGTCTCCTCAGCTGCATTTATCTTTCCACTACATACGTTAACTTGTAATATGAAGAAGCCAGCTTTTTTGCCTTTGGCTACAACCAAGAAATATTTGATGAGCTTCCATGTTCCTTTACCAAAGCAAATGGAGTAGCTTCATCATCTAGGACACAAGCAAAAATTAAGTACAATCCGATATCAGAACATGCCTCATATATTTCAACAATAGTCTGCACCCGATGTTAGTCTCCAAGCAAGCATCGCCCATGCCAACAATCTAAGCTACCGCATCATTTTCCATCCTGACATATCTAAAATCATCTTTGGAGTAGGATGAGAAGAAGTCTCTTCGAGATGTAATATGATATGAGGCAACTGAATCAATTATCTAACTGGGTTCCTGGCATATGAGATTAATACACTTATTATCATAAGCAATAATGACCTTATCATCAAATGCAACTGTAGTTTTCTCTATGTCTCTTCTTTCTTTCCACCACTCTTGTCCTAATTTCTCTTATACTTTCTATATTCTCTTTGAAAATGCCCTTACTTATTATAGTAGTAGAAAGTGACATCCTTCCTAGATTTTGACCGACCTATGGAGTTCTCCTTGTCTTTTCTATTCTGAAACTCACCATTTTTTTATTGTATGAGGGTCTATTTTTGTTTCTCCCTCTACTCTGTAATTAGTGCCTCAGACCTGTATCTGTCAAACCTTGCTCCTTTCATCTATTTGCTTCATTCAATATAATTCCTTTACAATAGTCAGGGTAAGTTTGTTACTGACTGTGGAATTACTCAGCATCATCACCAATATCTTTCAACTATCTAGTAAGAAACTCAGCTAGATCAATGCCTGTACCTCATCACCAAGAAGTAGTTTCATCATAGCCAACTGATTCAGGATTTTTTGAAAATTACTCATGTGCTTTGAAGTATTTTGCCCATCCTTGTACTTTAGGTTCACAAGTTTTCTGATTAGATAAGCTTTGTTTTGTATATTCTTCCACTGATACAAATCTTCTGATTTATTCAAAATTAGATAAGCATCTATCTCTGTAGCAATATCATGGATTATACTCACATCAATCTACTATTTGATCGTAATTGTAGCTTTTTTGTTCAATTTTTTTCACTCATCAGCCTTTACATTATCTGACATTTTTCTCTACAATTCAATCGGCTCAAACAAATCTCAACAATACAATAAATCCTCCATCATCATTCTCCACAAAAGAGTAATTTGATGAAGTTAATTTAACCATACTAGATTTATCCTCTATTTTAATTAACACAAACCACATGACTATCTAACCACAGCTCCAATACTAGTTGTTAAGGTGAAAGGGCCACAAATACAATTATGCTCAAGATAAATTCTACCCCCTATGTGCTAATTAAAATAGGCAACAGCTCAACAATATCAAATCTAATGAATATAAATCAAACCAAGCATGAAGATATTAGATTTGTATTATGAATCTTTCATTATACAAAATAATGAGATTACTGCATATCTTTTCTAAATCAACTAGAAGCTATGGGTGCATTTGGTTACCCATTAAAAAGTATTTTTTTATTTTTTAATTTTTAAAAAGCAAAAATCAAAAAGCAATGTTTGGTAACACCATGAAAAGTAAAAAGTAAAAATTAAAAAAAAAATCAAAATAATTGCTTTATATGCAAAGCAAAAAAATTTTGCTTTCCAAAACTTGCTTCTCTACTTTTTTTACTTCTCCACATCTAAAATGCTAAATCAAAAGGTAATGACCTGAACTCTTCTCCCTTATTGAACTCTTCACCTCCCCACCTCCTCCTTCCTCTTTTCCCAAACCCTTCCCTCTCGTTAAGCTCTTCACCTACCATCTTCAAATGTTGCTTTTTGCTTTATAGCAACATAGTTACTAAACATACTCTTTACATTTTTGCTTTTACTCCATAGCAAAAATAAAAAAAAATAAAAAATATTTTTTAAAAATCAAAAATCAAAAAGTGTAACCAAATTCATCCTATACAAATATATCTTCAAGACTAAATCTTGATTTTCACAACAAAATATTCATCATTAATAAGATGGATTTCTATGATAAATAGGAACAGAGGGCAGATCTCACCAAACGTAGGTATTTGAAATAATTTATGGAGAAGACTTTTCAAAGATCAAAACTACTTAACTTGTAGCTCTCGAGCTGGAAATAATATATTGAAATTTCTTCAAAATTAGAATAGAATTAGCCATCTGATCGTCTGATAAAGAAGTCTATTTTTTGAATATTTTTTCTCTTCCCCACTATGCCATCGCTCTAATTTTCTACATCGGGCTTTTTCGTAGTTTTCCACGTACTTGGCTCTAATGGCTTTCATGTGCCCCCTTGCCTCCATTAAATAGGCTAAATCAATGAGTCCTTTTTGAACTCTTCTTTTTTTTTCTTTTATTTTAAGGAAGTATAGCCCCACATGAGGAGAGACTATCCAATAGAAAATGGATAGGATACCAATGTGCTCATATATGTATTCTATTTTTTTTTTGTTGAGAATTTGAATGTGGATATGAATGGTAATTGGATGCTAAAGTTCATATTATATTTGTTTTAAATGTCATAGATACCAAATCAGATACCGACATGATATAGATCGGACAGTCAAATTCTATAAGCAACCTAATGAAAGATAACATATGGAAAATAAATTAAACTAAATATATGTTTATATCATCAATTATTTTCTTGTAAGTTTATAAGAACTATGGATTGCATATTTGGATATGGACGATATTCGATTATGCATATGCATCTTATTGCATATTAAAATTTGGATCCATATCAGAGTTTGATGAATGTATTTGCTCTATTTTCACCTTGATTTGCAGGTTGGGATGAAACATATTGTCCTATTTCATTTCACACCAAATGACATTTTTCTTAAAAAATACTATGGGGCACTAGTGGATCACACAAAAAATTTCTTATAATTGAATGCCATGTAAAAATCTCTTTGGGCTCAACTGGCACTCGCTCATGATTCCACCAAAGCCCTGCGTATCATATGGTACTATTGATTTGTGTCAATCATTTTATTGATTCACAATATGACAAGATAACTATTTAGTGTATTGAATGGAACACCTTGCTGACAACCTTTAGTTTGGATAACATGGTCAGTTTTCCCTTAAACAAGAGATGATGATTCAATCCACAGGGTCTAACCCTTGTTTCGGCCCTCATGAACACTCAAATCCCATTTGAAACTTTTGTTTCTCATTACAATGAAAATGATAGTATTTCTTTGCCAAACTCAAGTGGCTATTATCTATATAATAATAGTAAAGCAATAAATAGGTATTAAGAATGGTATTCCATATTGATGTTGAGGAAAATACCTTAAGATTTGATCCACAATAAGTCTAGAACAAAGTTTAGAATGATGAATGGAATCCAATGAAACTAAAATCAACGCAAACGAAGTTCGAAGGATAGAGATACACATAAGAAAAGCCAGTAGCAGGCTGGCATGGCCCATAGGCCATCGAAGAGGGCCCATGGTCGGCGTAGCCCAGGCCAGCATGCAGGCGTGTGTGGGCCGACTGTAGGTGGGTGTGGCCCGGCACGCGGCCCCGGCCCAGCGGGCGTGCAGGCACGCAGCCCTGACCTAATGGGCATGCAGGCATTCCTAGGCCACAGTTTCACGTAGCTCACATGGACTGCGATCCACGGGTATAGAGGCATAGTCCACGATGTTTCCCATCCCATTTGTGCGGTCCACCATGGATCAGAGCACAATCCAACGGCTGTCATTCACGCCAGTGAAGATCGATGACTCAGATTGATTTCGAATTTGATCAGGCATGATCGGGCTAATATGCACGATCGGATAGCTTTGGTGTGAGCCAGTCATGATCGGATGGTCCAGAAAGATTTTAGGGTTTGATTTGAGCTGGTATCCTAGTGAAATACTATTTTGAGATTTTTGGAGGCTATATAGCTCCGATTGATGAATCATTTGCTGTGCTGGATAATTGGTGACATCCTAGTCATGCAGAGAGACTTTAAGAAAGATTTTAAAAGCTTTTATGAGTGTTTTGATATTTCTTATTGGGAGATCTTTGTACAAAGATTGAGTGAAAAGTTCTTCTTATATGCATTTGATTTTCTTACTCCTATAGTGAAGCTTGCACACCCTGTGGAGATAGGCCTGAATCCAATCCATGTTATGTTAATTTATTTGTGATATTTTTTGTTAGATGTATATCCTAGAAGTCAATATGACTAATACATTGTATTAACTCTAGGACACAATTTTATACTTAATACATTGATTTGATCAATAAAAGAATAAGTTTATTTTTCATTCAAATGTGATATGTCCTTGAATCATCCATGAAATTAGTTTGATACATATTCTCAAGATGTTGAGAATTAGAGATATGTATTTAATTTTTATATGCTCCCAGTCATAGGATCATCATGAGGATGGTGATTGATTCGGATAGACTGGCACACAGATTGCTTTCTTTGAGATAGACGAGACTCTAGTCTACAATGTAAAGACACTGGATGATAATGTGGATAGTTGTTAGAGAACAATTAGTACTGAGCATGACCAAATGAGAGATCACTTAGATTTTACTCGATCGTCAATGATCATCTGATGCTGTAGTTGTGTGAATGGTCTTTTGATCTGAGATTATACTACTGTCTGCAGTGTGGCCACTGAAATTTGACTGACATATAAACATGGGTCTCAATGACCCTTATAGTGGATGTTGGCGACAGTTGATCCACTGTAGGGGTAGGATGCATATAAAGATGGGATCTATCAACCTTGGTAGAAAAGAGTAGTCCTATGAGATTTGAGAAGCTAAGTCTGAGAATTGTAGCCACAGTAGTGTGATTGATGAAAAAAATTTTCATATAAGTCACAACTGGATTTAAGCTAATCGAATCTATCATATGACTAATGATGAGATTTGATGATTTATCCATGACCTGCCATCTAGTCAGGACTCACGATAAAGGGATTGAATTATATGTTAACTACACCTAGAGATTTATTTCAATTCTACTGGGTTGCTACTACATACTGTTAGGTGTTACTGGTAGATTGTGAGAGCTCACTAGAATTATTCTGGATCGACAATCCTTGATGAGTTAGAGCAAAATTATTTGATCCATTAAAAAAAATTTTAATGATACTTTGATAGAAATTATTGTATATCTCACTACCAGATAGAATTGAACCTATGGAGTCACACAACAAAGACATTAGGCCTAAATTAATAATTGATCTTATGAAGTGTCAATTGAATTTAGAAAATCCGATTGGATTCATAGTAACCTTGCTAGCACATGGTTGAACCCAATTCTTTTTTTGTTGGAATTTCTTATTTGATAAGATAATTCAAACTTAATTACCTGCTAATAACCTACATGAATTAGATTCATGAGACTTTAATTACTGGGTGTCTAAGATTATGGATCAATTAAATTAGGGTGCAAGTTTCTAATTAATTTTTTTGATTGTTATTATGGGGTGCCCCCTTGATTTGATCAAGTTGGGCACGTCTTATGATTAGAGGGCTTGTTAATCTGATATGGAGCATCTCTTGGGTGCAAAAGAGGGTGTGTTTAATTGGATGCAAGGGCTCCAAGAGTTGGCGCCTAATAGGATTTCTAATGTAAGTTAAATAATTTAAGTTATTAGAAAACTCAATGTAAGTAGGACTTGTATTATGAGATTGAATAGGATTCAATTCTCATGCCTATTTAAAGAGACCTCCCTAAGGTCCCTAGAGTATCTAACCAGTACCCCACATGCCATAAAAAAGACTCCCATGCCCTCTCTTCCTCTTCCTTTCTCTTCTCCCCTTGGGCATCCCACATGCCCCATCCTTTGGGACGTCCCAAGCTCATCCACACCCAAGGCTTGGGTGTTTCCATCCTTGCTGGTTTCTACCTACTGGTAGCAGCATAAACTAAAGGGAGAAAGGTTAGAGAAGAGGAGAAGAAGAAGATCAATGAAAGAGATCAAGTGTTGATCATGATTCAGACTTCGTTCAGATTTAGCAGGCTGAATTTGTTTAGAGAAAAAATTTAATTTCTAGAGAGCTGTTCCATACTGATCCTAAATGGATACCTATAGAGACTAAATACTTGTGCAACTAGAAAAAAATCTCTTCTCTTTTAGATCCAAATTAGAAGAAAGAGATTGCGAAACAGGTATATGAAATGCTCACAATTTGAACTTCAGCATATGTCAATTTCAGTACATGAACTAGATCCTTATGGTTTTATATTTTTATACATGCATGATTTAAATTAAAAATATTTTGATCTTATATTCTGCTGTGGTGTTTAAAATATAAAGTTTTGAAATATACATGCATATTCCAAACCTCGAATTTCAACAGTGGTATCAAGCCAGGGGTTTCATATTACTAAAATTGTCATATATGTTTTGAAAAAGATTTTAAAATCTGATTTTTTCTTAATGCATGAGATGTATAGATAAATTTTAAAATATAAAATTTAATTTTAAATTTGATTTTAGAATATATATTTGATATGTGAAAACATGCATAGATCTAAATTTTGATCTAAAAAGAGTTCTAGTTTATATGTTACATAGATGCATACATGAAATCTGAAATTTTATATGATTTGAATTTTAATTCATATATATGATATATAATTATATATTTAGATCATAAATTTATTTTTGATATGATCTATGAATAGTATATGAGATATATGAAATCATGTAGTAGATCTGAATTTTACATGCATATATGTGATATATATTTATATGTTAAATCTAAAAAATTATTTTTTTGATTTAAAATTTACTTTCATACAAAAAATTTAGATCCAAAATTTAATTTTAGAATCTGAAATTTGTATTTGTGCATGAGGATTTTGGTTATAAAAAAATTATTAATTAGGTCATGTAATAGGATTGCATCTAAGATTTTTTATTTGAGTCATATAGGTCTAATCTGATTAAGTAATTGATCGAATCAAGTCAAGTGTTGATTAAGCTCAGATCAATTAAATTGAATGATCATGCAATTATTGTTGATCAAATCATTTGAATCCCATATGTAGAATTGATTAACCTAAGAATCTAATTTGGCTCGACGGTTTAAGCCTGATTCACTAGAGTTAATCCATTTGGATCAATTGACCTATTAGTGTCTAAGATAAGTTAATGAGACATGGTTATTTAATTAATTTTATTTGCTTATCTGGCCAATTTATTGATGTCTAAAAAAAGCAATAAGGGACCCCCACCGATCTCGACTTATCTCGCCAATTTGGAAGATTGGGTCTTAAGTTGGGTTGCTTAGTGGTTTGGTTTAATCTATGCCAATTAAATCGATCATATGATAACTGATTAGATGAGATCTAAATCTAAAGTTCTCCACAAATATTAAGTCCATAGATCTTCCACCGTTATAGATGTACAGGTGTGCTACCAGTGTTGATTATTCTCGATTAGTTACAGTGGTTCAGTTGCATCGAGAATACGCAACCACTCTATTAGCAAAGAGTTGCTCCAGGATAATGATGAGGTTGGACCTAATAACTATTAGATGAGAGGCCCAATGACGGCCTTGCACTTGCTTGTGAATGGTGGGTCGGGCTTAACTAAGAAGTGTGGACAATAACTGTTAGGTCAACCCACATGACTTAGAGATCAAGTCACTGCAACATACTTAGTGAAGCATCTGGACAAAGAGTTGCCTACACATCGGTGTGCATATTATCAATAACTATTAGGTGAGGTGCATGTCATTAGTGGAATCACAGCACCCACTAAGAATCCTTTATCGCATTAGGATTTTCGTTTCCTTTTCGGAGAGTGGAGAGATCCGATAAATTAGTGGGAATCATTGTTTGCATCTTAAAATTTCTAGAAGTAAATATAATAATTAAGTATAAAAGTCTAACTTGAATATCTACTTTCGCAGTTAAACAATATCAACCTCGAACCTTCTAGCCCACATCTTTGAAATCAATCAATTGACTGGTACTAATTACAAAGACCGGCTTAGAAACCTCAGGATTGTCCTGATCTCTAAAAAATTAGGTCATGTACTTGATAAAAAATCTATAGTGCTACCAAACCATCCTACTGCTGAGCAAAGAATTACTTTTGAGAAGTGGACAGATGAAGACAGTCAAGTTAAGTGTTATGTGCTGGCGTCTATGTCAAACGAGTTACAAAGCCAGCATGAGCATATACCTACTGTCAGGGTATGATTACTCACCTGCAAGAGTTGTATGGTAAGCAGAGCCACACAGCGCACTTCGAAGTATCCAAAAGACTCTTCAATCTGAAGATGCACGAAGGGTAGTCAGTCTATTGGCACTATATGACAGTGATCAAGGATATTGAGGAGCTTGAAAAGTTCGGGCTAGAAATACAAAAGAAATTGCAGATGGATTTGATCCTTCAATCTCTTACAAGTTCATCTAGTCAATTTATTATAAATTTTTATATGAACAAGCTCGATTGCACTATACCTGAACTGATCAACATGTTGGTCACTATGGAGAAATCTTAAAGAGTTCAAGGGGCACTGTTCTTGCTGTGGAATGGACTTTTTCCAAGAGAAAGTCTATTGAGAAGAAAAAGACAAAATTTGTTAAGAAGTAGAAAAAAGAGAATAAGCTAAAGAAGAAAGTTCCTAGCAAAGTCGAAGCAAAAAAAAAGTGTTTTCACTATCATACTGAAGGCCACTGGAGGAGAAACTGTCCAAAATACCTAGAGAGCCTAAAGACCAAAAAGGATGATAAATTTTTCGAAGGTATGCTCGTAATTGGATCTAACTTTACGATTTCTTCTACTTCTAGTTGAGTATTAGACTCTAGCTCGAGTACTTATATATGTACCTCAAGCAGGATCTGATAGAAAGTAAGAGATTGAGGGAAGGTGACATGATCCTTCAGATCGACAATAAAGCAAAGCTTACTTCAGAGGCCGTTGGTACTTATCCTCTTTAATTACCATCTGGTGTTAGATTAGATTTAAAGGACTGTTATTATGTTCATGTAGCTAGTCGAAATTTGATTTCTATGTCTGTGCTAGCATAGGAAGATTTTGAAATTTATTTCAATAAAGATTTTTGTTCCATTTATTTATAAAATAAATTGATTGCATAAGGTCTTTTAATTGACAGTCTCTATCACTTGCATGTTGATGCGAATGTGAATTTAAACAAGCAAATAGTGAGTACCGTAGGCCAAAAGAGATCCAGAGAAGAAATTAACCAGAAGTACTTGTGGCACCATAGATTATGTCATATTGGAGAGGCCAGGATAAACAGACTAAAAAAAGATGAGATCTTTAGCTCTCATAACTTAGAATCGTATCCGGCTTGCGAATCCTACCTTTGAAAAAAAATGGCCAAGTTACTCTTTGTAGGACATGGGGAGAGGGCCACTAAGTTATTTGTCTTGGTACACACTGACGTGTATGGGCCATTTGATGTGCAAGCTAGGGATAGTTATACCTACTTCATTATCTTTGCCGATGATTTGTCTAGATACGGATATGTATATCTGATGAAATACAAATCTGAGATCTTTAAAAGGTTCAAAAAATTCAGACATGAAGTAGAAAAGCAAACAAGCAAATCCGTTAAGATTCTTCAATCTGATCGAAGAGGTGAATACCTTAGTTAGAAAGTTTTGAGATATCTTAAGGACAATGACATAGTCTTTTGATGGATGCCTCTCAGAACACCTCAGCTCAACGAAATATTCGAAAGAAGGAACAGGATCCTATTGGATATAGTCAGATCCATGATGAGCTTCACTAATCTACCCTTATATCTTTGGAGACATGCCTTATTAACTGTAATTCACTTGTTGAATAGGATTCCATCAAAATCCATTCCTACCATACCGTATGAGATATAACTCAGTAAAAAGTCGAGTCTAGGTTATCTTAAGATTTGGAGATGTCCGATCTATGTCAAGAGACAGGTGGTGGATAAATTAGAGGATAGATCTATTATAGCTCATTTTATAGGGTATTCTAAAGAATTTATGGGATACTACTACTTTCCATAAGATCACAATGTTATTGTGAGCCAAAATATCGTATTTCTAGAAAAATAGTTTATCCATGATGGTGGCAGTGGGAGATTAGTTAAGCTTGAAGAGAAGGTCTTTGAAGAGCTAAGAGCTATAGATCCTCAGGAACCTATTATCCATGAGCCAGTAGTAGATGTTCCTCAACCACCTCGTAGATCTAACAAGGTCTTCCAACCTCCTGAGAGATACATGGGTATGCTTACGGATGAAGTAAAAAAAATATTCTTTATGAGAGATAGGGATCATAGTGATGACCCTACCACCTTTGACGAGGTGATGTCTGACATCGATTTCAAAAAATACTTAGATGCTATGAAGTCAAAAATTGACTCAATACACTCGAACCAAGTCTGGACCTTAGTGAATCCACCTGAGAGTATTGTACCCATTGGGTGTAAATAGATCTACAAAAAGAAGATTGGTGCTGATGGTAAGGTAGAGACCTATAAAGCTAGGCTTGTGGCTAAAGATTATAGTCAGTGCGAGGATATTGACTATCAGAAATCTTCTCGTCCATAGCCATACTAAAATCCATCCACACTGTGCTTACTGT
This sequence comes from Elaeis guineensis, assembly GCF_000442705.2. Lineage (NCBI taxonomy): Eukaryota > Viridiplantae > Streptophyta > Magnoliopsida > Arecales > Arecaceae > Elaeis > Elaeis guineensis. Next base: position 20,116,433 of record NC_025994.2, read on the forward strand.
TGCAGCTTACTATGATTATGAAATCTGACAGATGGATGTGAAAACTGCTTTTCTGAATGGATATTTTGATGAAGATATCTATATAGAGTAGCCTATAGGTTTCACGTCTGGCGATGATGATCACAGAGTCTGCAAACTACAAAGATCCATATACGGATTAAAACAAGCTTCTTGGAGTTGGAACCATTATTTTGATGAAGTAATCAAATCGTTTGATTTCAACAAAAATGAAGAGGAACCATGTGTATATAAAGGGTCAGTGGGAGCGTGATAACATTCTTCGTATTATATGTAGATGATATTCTCCTTATTGAGAATCATATTCCCATGTTGACCATGGTTAAAAGATGGTTGTCCAAGAAATTCTCCATGAAAGACTTAGAGGAAGCATCCTATATTCTTAGAATAAAGGTCTATAGGGATAGACCTAAATGAATACTAGACCTATCACAAAAGCTGTACATAGAAAAAGTGCTGAAGAGGTTCAGCATGAAAAACTTCAAAAGAGGACTTTTATCTCTTAGGCATGGTATTAGTCTCTCCAAGATAATGTGTCCAACCACATCTGAGGAGGTGCAGCGCATAAGTAGGATTTCTTATACCTCGACCATAGGGAGCCTCATGTACGCCATGCTATGTACTCGACCTGATATTTTTCTGACTATGAGTGTCACGAGTAGATATTAGTCAAATCCAGGTGAGGAGCACTGGATAGATGTGAAGACATCCTTAAGTACTTAAGAAAGACTAAGGATTTATTCTTAATCTTTGGAAGAGATTCTGAGTTGCGAGTCGAGGGGTACACTGATTCAGACTTCATGTTTGATCCTGATGATAAAAAATCTACGTCAGGATATGTGTTCATTTGCAATAGTAGTGTAGTTAGCTGGAAGAGTTTCAAGCAACCCATCATAGCGAATTCGATCACGGAGGCTGAGTATGTCACTGCTTCGAATGCTGCAAAGAAAGGCTTCTAGTTCAAGAAGTTCATCGCAGAACTTGGAGTTATGACATCAGATGCCATATCACTCTACTACGATAACAATGGAGCCATAGTACTTGCTAAGGAGCCGAGATCTCATCAGAAATCGAAGCACATCGAACGGCGGTATCACATCATATGCGACTACCTCGAAAAGAAACATATCAAGGTATGAAGAGTAGATTCCACGGATAACATGGTAGACCCGCTGACTAAGCAGTTGAGCCAATCAAAAATAAAAATCCACCTTGAGAAGATGGGACTTAGATTTGTAGTCAATTGACTTTAGTCCCAGTGAGAGATTGTTAGATGTATGTCCTAGAAGCCAATATGGCTGACACATTGTATTAATTTTAAGATATGATTTTATACTTAATACATTGATTTGATCAACAAAAGAATAAATTTATTTCTCATTCAAGTGTGATGTGTCCTTGAATCATCCATGGAATTATTTCGATATATATTCTCAGGGTGTTGAGAATTAGAGATATATATTTAATTCTTAAATGCTCCCGATCATAGGATCATCATAAGAACGGTGATCGATCTGAATAGACTGATGCATAGATCACTTCTTTTGGGATAGATGGGTCTCTAGTCTACAGTATACAGACACTAGACAACAAGTGCGGGTAGTTGTTAAAGAACAACTAGTACTGAGCATGACCAAACAAAAGATTACTTGAATTTCTACTCGATCGTCAGTGATCATATCGATGCTATAGTTATGTAAATGATCTTTTGACCTAAAATTGTACTATTGCCCGCAGTGTGGCTGTTGGAGTTTGACTGACACATAAATATAGATCTCAATGAGCCCTTGTAGTAGATGTTGGCGATAGTTGGTCCACTATCGGGGTAAGGTGCACATCAAAATAGGATCTATCAATCTTGGTAGAAAGGAGTAGTCCTATGGAATTTGAGAAGCTAAGTTTGAAAATCTATGGCCACAGTAGTGTGATTGATGAAAAAGAGTTTTCATAGAAGTCATAAATAGACTTGAGCTAATCAAATCTATCATATGACTGATAATGAGGTTTGATGATTTATCCATGATCTGTCATCTAGTCAGGACTCACGATAGAGATACTGAATCACACATTAACTGCATCTAAAGGTTTATTTCAATTCTACTAGGTTGCCATTACATACTGCTAGACGTTATTGGTGGATTGTGAGAGCTCACTAGGATTGTTCTAGATCGATAATCCTTGATGAGTTAGAGTGGAATTGTTCCAACCCATTGAAAAGAGTTTCAATGATACTTTGATAGAAATCATTGTATATCTCACTACCAGATAGAATGAAATCTATGGGGTCATACAATAAAGAGATTAGGCCTAGAATTAGTAATTGATCTTATGAAGTGTCAATTGGATTTAGAGAAATCTGATTGGGTTCATGGTAACCTTGCTAGCACATGGTTGAACTCAATTCCTCCTTTCATTGAGATTTTTTATTTGATAAGATAATTCAAACTTAATTACCTACTAATAATCTATATATATTAGATTCATGAGACTCCAATTATTAGGTATCTAAGGTTATGGATCAATTAAATTAGGATGTAAGTTCCTAATTAATTTTTCTTGATAGTTATTATGGGGCGCCACCTTGATTTGATCAAGTTGGGCGTGTCCTATGATTAGAGAGCTTATTAATCTGATATGGGGAATCCCTTGGGTGCAAAAGAAGGTTTGTTTAATTGGATGCAAGGGCCCCAAGAGTTGGTGCCTAATAGGATTCCTAATGTAAGTTAAATAACTTAAGTTATTAGGAATCCCAATGCAAGTAGGACTTATATTATAAGATTGAATAGGATTCAATCCTCATGCCTATTTAAAGGGACCTCCCCTAAGGTCCCTAGAGTATCCAACCAGCACCCACACACCACAAAGGAGACTCCCATGCCCTCTCTTCCTCTCCCTTTCTCTTCCCCCCTTGGGCATCCCACACGCCCCATCCTTTGGGATGTCCCAAGCTCATCCACACCCAAGGCTTGGGTGTTTTCTTCCTTGCTGGTTTTCACCTGCTAGTAGCAGCATAAATCAAGGGGAGAAAGGCTAGAGAAGAGGAGAAGAAGAAGATCAAGAAAAGAGATCAAGTGTTGATCGCGATCCAGGCTTCACTCAGATTCGGCAGGCTGAATTTTCTTAGAGAAAAAAATTTAATTTCTAGAGGACTGTTCCAGACTGATCCTAAGTGGACACCCGTAGAGGTTGAATACTTGTGCGGCTAGAAGAAAATTTTTTCTCTTTCAGATCTAAATTAGAAGAAAGAGATTGTGAAACAAGTATGTGAATTGATCATAATCTGAATTTCAGCATATGTCAATTCCAGCACATGAACTAGATCCTTGTGGCTTTATATTTTTATGCATGCATGATTAAGATTAAAAGTGTTTTAATCTTATATTCTACTGCAGTGTTTAAAAAATAAAATTTTGAAATACACATGCATGCTCCGAACCTCGAATTCAAACATTTTTCTTTCTCTTTCTTTTTTTTTCCTCCCTCAACAAGTGGTATTAGAGCATAACAATTGATATCAGGGCCTGGTTACCATGAACAGAGGTGGTGTTGATTGAGATAGAAGATGGAAAAGATAAGCACAATCAAGGTGGAGATCAACCGGTTCGATGAAAAGAGCAATTTCTCCTTGTGGCAAGTGAGGGTGAAGGACGTGCTTATCCAACATGGGTTGATCGATGCTCTCTTATACGAGAAGAAGTTGGCCACCATGGAGGAGAAGATCTAAGAGTGGCTACAGATGCAGACGGTGAGTACCATCTATTTGTACCTGATGGATGAGATAGTGATTCATGTACTTAGCGAGTCTTTTTCAATGGTACTGTGGTTGAAGCTCGAAAAATTGTACATAGTGAAGTCCCTCACAAACACTCTCTTTTTCTGGAGGCAGTTCTACCAACTGCAGATGGATGAGGGAGAGAGCGTGCAGGAGCATCTCAGCCATTTTCAGAAGATTCTCATCGATCTTCTCAGTGTAGATAAGAAAGTTGAGGAGAAGATCAGGGCATTGATCTTGCTAGCATTGCTTCTTCCTTCATATTCCTGGTGACTGCTCTTCAGTAGGGAAGAGCACCATCAAGATGGACAAAATCACTACGCCAATTCTCTAAAATGAGGTTCTCAAGAGGGAGAATTAGGTTTCGAGCTCAGATGGCGATAGCTCAACTTTGATGGTTTTTGGAGGAATAGGTAGCAGCAGACGAAATGGTAGGAGATCATAAGGAGGATGATCCAGGTCTAAAATGAGGGATCCTAGCAAGATCATATGCTATCGGTGTGATGAGTTGGGGCATCGTGTCAGAGATTGCCCTCAACTCAGAGATCGAATGACGGCTACTGCGGCGATGGTTAGTAACGAGTCAGAAGATGATGTCCTAGTGATATCTGATGAGGTATGTACTTCTTTCCAGCAGTAGATTTTAGATTCTGCATGCACCCATCATATTTGTTGCAGAGATGAGCTGTTTGACTCTCTGAAGAGCAGTGAGGATACTATTCATCTAGCGGATAGATCGAGCTGTGCGATCAGAGGTATCGGAATGGTCAGCTGGAGGATATATGATGGTATATTGAGGAGATTGAATGAGGTTTGATATGTATCCGATTTCAGACAGAATCTTATCTTACTGAGCAGACTGGATTCAAACGGCTATAGGTGGATAGCTAGTGATAGAATCCTGAAGGTTATACATGGTGATAGGGTTATTCTAGAGAAAAAGAAGAGTACAAGAAGACATTACTATCTGTTAGAAAATTCAGTGCGGGGTGAAGCTTCAGGAGCCAGGGGAAGCCCAGTGCAAGGTGGAGTTCTAGATGGAGGTGAATCAGGCATAAGATGCGAGACTCGAGAAGATGAGAGGCGATGTCACAGAGTGAAGTTTCTATTACCATAGAAGACTTCGAGTAGATCTTTGGTCAGAGTGGACACAGTCTATGATGGAGGTGGGATTGAGCAGTCTGACTCGACTCCCACATTTGCCCATTCATGAGATAGCAAGCATGCCCCAAGGTGTGCGGACGAGACATATCATAGACTCTCAGAGACAGGTAGAGGTTGAACATCGAGTCGAGATGGAGATTGTTGAGAACAATATCTCGAGATTCGATCCATAATAAGTCTAGAACGAGGTCCAAGACAATAAATAAAATCCAACAAGATCAAGATCAATCTAAACAGAGTCTGAAGGACGGAGATACGCGTGAGAGATGGCCAGCAGTAGGCTAGTACGACCCATAAGCCGTCGGAGGGGGCCCACGGGCCAGCGCAGCCCAAGCTAGTGCGCGAGCATGTGCGGGCTGGCTGCATGCGGGTGCAGCCCAGCACGCATCCTTGGCCCAACAAGGGCGCAGGCACACCCAGACCACTGTTTCATGCGGTTCATGTGGACTGACAGTCCACGGGCATAGAGGCACGGTCCACGATATTTTCCATCCCATTTCGTGCAGTCCACCGTGGATCGGAGTGCGATCCAACGATCGTCATTCACGTCGGTGAAGATTCAACATCCCAGATTGATTCTGTGTTTGATCAGATGTGATCAGGGTTGATATGCATGATCGGATGGCTCTGCTGTGAGCCGATCACGATCAGACAATCCAAATGGGCTCTAGGATTTGATTTGAGCCTAATATCCTAGTAAAATATTATTTTAAAATTTTTGGAGAGTGTATAGCTCTGATTGACAAGCTGTTTATTACGTTGGATAGTTGGTGACGTCCTGATCATGCAGAGAGATTTCAAGAGAGGTTTCAGTGAACTTTTTTGAGGATTTTGGAGCTTCTTGTTGAGAGATCTTTATACAAAGATAGAGTGGTGAGTTTTTTTTATATTTATTTAATTTTTTTTCTCATAGTGAAGCTTGCACGCCCCGTGAAAATAAGCTTGAGGCCAATCCATATTACCTTGATTTGTTTGTGGTATTTTTCTCTCTCTTTCTTCTTTCTTCCTTCCTCAATAAGTGGTATTAGATCATAACAATTGATACATAAGATTATAGGATAATTTTCTGCAACGTCACATATCAAATTTTATTTTTTATTTTTTATAATATTTTAAAAAAATAAAAATATAAATCTATATAATAATAGTAAAGCAATATACGGATATTAGGATTGGTATTCCATATTCACATATAAGATTATAGGATAATCTCTCGCAATGTCATATGTTAAATTTTATTTTTTTTATTTTTTATATTTTTTAAATGATAAATAAAAATATAAATAGTATGATATAAAAAATAATACCAAATGCAGCAACATTCACTACTTTGGGAGGCCAGCTTTGGAAAGAACTCTCAGAGACCTTTCTGATCGGGTATTAGGGGTGGCATTCCGTGTTGATATATAAAATTATAGAATAATCTCTTGTAATGCCACGTATCAAGTTTTATTAAAGCGATACATGAGTATTTGGAGTAGCATTTCATATTGACACGTAAGATTATAGAATAATCTCCCACAACGTCATATGTCAATTTTTTTATACTTTTAAAATAAAAAATAAAAATATAATTTATATCTATATAATAATAATAAAGTAATACATAAGATTATAGGATAATCTCCCGCAATGCTATATGTCAAGTTTTTTATTTTTTATATTTTTTAAATAAAAATCTATATAATAACAGTAAAGTAAAGTGATACATGAATATTAGGAGTGGCATTCTATTTGACACATAATATTATAGGATAATCTTCCGCAACATTACATGTCAAGTTTTATTTTTATTTTTTATATTTTTTAAATAAAAAATAAAAGTACAATCTATATCTATATCTATTTATATAATAATAGTAAAGTAATACACAGATATTAGGATTGACATTCTATGTTGACACATGAGATTATAAGATAATCTTCCGCAATACCACATGTCAAATTTTATTTTTTTTATTTTTTAAATATTTTAATAAAAAATATAAATATAAATAGTATGATAAAAAAATAATACCAAATACAGCAACCTTCACTAATTTAGAAGGCTATCTTTGAAAAGAATAGGGATGGCAATGGGTAGGGTTTGGGTCGGGTAGTATACTATCCATCCCCAAATCCGAACTTAGTACCCTATACCCAAACCCTACCCGATACCCAATCGGGTAAGAAAAGAGATACCCATCCCCATACCCAACGGGTTCGGGGATACCTGTGGGTAACCCATTTCCCCATACCCAATCCATACCCGCCCCATACCCAACCCATACCCATCCATTCTATACCAAAAAAAAAAGTAAAATAATTTTATGCATATTATCAATCAAAAATAGAATTACCAATTATATATATATATACATACGCACATACACACTTCTAACACACACACACATACATACATGCATACATATATGCATGCATACATATACATACATACATATATATAATTATATATATATATAGAGAGAGAGAGAGAGAAAGAGAGAGAGATCATATATATGTGTGTGTATATGTGTGTGTGTATATATATATATATATATATATATATATATATATATATATATGTATATATATGTATATATATATATATATATTCGGATATGCATATATGTATATATATATATATATATGTATATATATATATGTATATATATATGTATATATATATATATATATATATTCGGATATGGGTTTGGATATTACTCATATCCATAGGTTCGGGTCGGGTTCGGGTAGAAAATAGCACTACCCATATCCTACCCATACCCGTACTATAGTTTTCGGGTTTTACCCAAACCCAGTCAAACCCTATTTTTCGGGTTTGACCGGGTTCGGGTAGGGTGTATACCCATCGGGTCGGATTAATTTTGCCATCCCTAGAAAAGAAGAACTCTCAGAATTTTTTTGATCAGGCATTAGGGGTGACATTCCGTATTGACACGTAAGATTATAGGATAATCTCCTACAATGTCACGTATTAATTTTTTATTTTTTATATTTTTTAAATAAAAAATATAAATATAAATAGTATGATAAAAAAATAATACCAAATGCAGCAACTTTCACTAATTTGAGAGGCCATCTTTGAAAAGAAAAATTCTTAGAGATCCTTTTGATCTCTTCATGGGATTAATTGGTGAGAACAACTTTTAATATAAAATATTATCATTATTATCAATTAAATTTTTACAATGCGAGGGTTAAATGCTAGTTTATCACTATAACTAAAAAAATCTATTTTTTCTCAAGTCACTGTGATTGAATAAAAAAATAATTTTAGCTAATATATGAGTTAAAATTAATTTTTTTATTTAGAAGACAAAGCGTTAGTAACGGCGGTTATAATGAAGTGGATTCCAGATAATGATTGCTTTTTAAATTCGCATAATTTTTATATACAATATGAGGCCTTTGGATCCACCGGAGTGCCATGATAACAATACAGCAGCTATGTATTGTGTTAGGATATGTTCCGGTGGTAGAGGGATTAAAAAAGGGTGGCCAACTGGATTTGCATGCTTGCTCTAGGCTTTAGAGACAGCCTTAACGGTGAAGGGTAGGCGTGGCACCAAGGGATGGCCAAAACTCTTTGCCCTGTGGAATTTTTCAGAAAACTCTCCACCCCAGTCCCCTAAATGGAGGTGGTATTTTATCCTGTCCTATCGGATATCCAATCCGATGCAACCTTGATAGTACGGGCTTTACCCGATCGGCAGCGGATCCGTGATGGATAGCGGTAAAATCCGTTTTAACATGATCGTGGATATATTTTATCCTTCATAATTTTTTTTTAATTTATTTATGCTGATTGTTTTGCTCATGAAAATGATCGCAAAGACAAAAATTTGTGTGTGATACTTAAACATTCATTTTTTTAATTAATTATTATTTTTTATTTAAAAAATATTTAATTTTTTAAAAATAATTTTTTATTTATTATATTTTTATTGTTATTAAAATTTTGATTTATTATATTTTTATTTTTATTTTATTTAATATTACGTGAAGAATTGATATTTATTTTTATCTTTTTACTCTATTTAATCTGTATATCAAAAACAGTAACTTTTATAACTTTATCGGTACTTGTCTCGTTTTGACATGAGTACAAGAGGGATAAGGATGATGGTCCATCCCATCTATGCCCCGCTCATCGCATCCCTACTGACAAAGAGACATAATGAGTATAAAGTAGGAGGTGGGGCCAAAAAGTTTTTTTACATACATATTTTTTTAATATTAAAATTTATATAAATATTTTTTAAAATTAATATATATATATATTTATAAATATTTATTTTAAGTATATATATATATATATATATATATATATATATATATATATATATATACATACATATTTACTCATGTCATCTAATACCATTGAGATATTAATGATTTTAAAATTAAAATAATTGAAATATCTTTAATGAGAATACACACAAAAAAAAAATCTATAAGGATATATATTTAAATAATAATTTTATAAATATTCATATAATTTTGTATATTTTGTAGGGTATACATGCCAAAAAAAATTTTAGATTTTTTATATAAATACCCTCTTAAGGATTAGATTTGCATGAATATCCTGTTAAAATTAATATTACATGTATATTCTCACAAAATATTATTTTTTTCATGAATATCTTTGATATAATAGTTCAGCTGATGTTATTACTCAGAATCATATTTATTTAAATAAAAATTAATTAAAAATATAAAATTATCTTTTCATGTTAAGAGTGGGTAATATATTAATGGCCTCATTAGAAACTTATCCGATCAATTGAACTTCTTCTATTTCTAATAATAATTTTTTTTATTATTTAATTATCGAATCGATATTTTTTTTAAACAATATTTTTATAAAAAATATTGAAAAGCAAGCATTGGGCGAGTTTGAGTATCAAAATAAATTAAAATAGATAAAAATAAAATTAAAACTTTTCACATGTATACCTTTCAAAATATGTTAAATTACATGAATATTCTTACAAAGTTGTTATTTTTATGTATATCTTTATAAATATTTTTTTTACATATCTATCTATATTAAAGATATTGTAGTCATTTTAATTTTAAATAATTAATTTTTTAATAATATTATATGATATGGATACATATGAAAATATAGAAAAAATAAAAAATATATATATAAAATAAATATTTTATAAAGATGTATATGGAAATATTGATTTTAAGGGAGTATTCATAAAAATTTTAATTTCATAATTTTATCCCATTTGATTTATCGAACCTGTCCCATCTAACTTTACCGGCTCTTGTCACATCTTGACATGAGTATAAGAGGGATAAGGATGATGGTCCATCCCATCTATGCCCCACTCATCGTCATCCCTACCGACAAAGAGACATATTGAGTATAAAGTAGGGGGTGGGGCCAAATTGCCTCCTGGGTCCTTATCCCTTGTCTCATTATTAGCTGCCAACCCTCAAACGCTTAGAGTAGGTGGCCATAGACCGCATAGAGTAGGGTGTGTGGTTAAAGCCCCTCCACCCAGAAGAGGGTACCCGTGGCATCATAATTTTCCTATCTTAGAAGGAAAAGCTTCATCTTTGGCGAATAAACCATCCGTTAGGAAGGGCGAAAGCATCACTTCGCCCATCACCAAGAATAAAAATGCTAGGGGGAAGGCATTATCCGTCACCGCCACTCCTAGCCTTTTCTTATCCACAATGATAACGTTCTAGACCCACCTGATCCCAACTAGTATAATTGGTCCAAAGTTTGGGTTTAGCTAAATAAATATCGGTTCACATCCACCCAAAAGAGGTCAGAAGCAAATAATAACCATTCATGCTTGAGGCTATTCCATATCCGGAATGATCTATTTCATAATTTCTGTAAAGCTGGCAGGCATACCAGTGTTGAATATATATGAAGATGACAAAGCTTGACCATTTAACTTTTTTAAACTTATTTCAATCTAGATTGAGCTAGATTATCTATCTAATAAAATAATTAAGTTGAAATGTAGAATTTTAATCTAGTTAACAAATAGCATAGGTTCTGTTGCGTCAGGGCACTGGAGATGCTGAGATGCAATCGAGGGTGGAGAGATTCAGATGCTGGGATACTGGAATGAACCTACAAAAGAAGTCCGCTCTCATCGAAGATGGGGCTCTAGTGGGGGATCCTCTTATACTTAAGTTAGTCGGAGCTTGAGTCCAGGAAGAAAGAAAGTATGGGAGGTGAGAGTTGCTTAGATTGGCTTACCAATACTTACCTCGAGGATCCCCTTATTACCTTCTTATATAGGAAGGTGCCGAAGTTTGTTTGGCCTAGACCAGTAGATTATCAGGCCTGTGCCTGTAGGTTGTTAGTCGTGGGTGATCGTTACACCTATGTGGCCATGTTTAAGAGTTTGTTAGGAGATTCCAATAGATTGTCCACATAACTTGATAGTTCGATAGATTGAGGTCGGCTTATGGTTGAGGGCTGTCCCGATCAGATTCATTTAGTACGGACTGTGGGACCTTATCCTTGGTGGTCAATGGCATCCCGATCCAGAGGTCGGTGTTGGCTACGAACTTTGTTCCCGTTGATAATGAGATATCGATCCGAAGGTCGATAGAATCCCGACTCGGAGGTCGACTAGAGGTCGATTCGAAGGTTAGTCTGAGCTGGTACGATCATTTTGCCTTGGTTTTTCGTGATGAATTCGATGGTGCCCATCATAATCTTGGTATTTTTGTTGGTTTAGGATTTTTAAGAATGAGTCCTGAGATCTATTAGGGCGATTCGGCCGACCTTCCGATTCTAACTTACGATCGATTTGATAAGCACGACTTGCTGACTATCAATCAGTTAGCTGACTGACAGTCGGCTATCCACAAATTTGATGGGCTCCAACTATGATGACTTGAGCATTTCAGATCGATGACCGTCGGTATATCAGAATTACCGACCGATGGTCATTCGAACTTCTACGACTACCGACATACAATCGACATACTTTGTTCACCGACATATAGTCGGCTTACCAGAAACTACCAATACAAAAGCGCATAATGGCTAGAACATGATCAGTGATAAGTATAACCACCCATCCCATAATCACATAATGTCGAAACAAATGGGATCCACATGTCTAACCGTTACAAATGATTACCAACGACTCGTCTATAAAAGGAGGTAAATAAATAGCATTTAGTAAGTTTTGAGCAGATACTCTGTCATTCTAAATATTTATCTGCTGTTCATCATTTTTCACTGACTTAAGCATTGGAGGGTCCCCACCGGACACAATTTCAGTCAGTGTGGACTTCATTTGTAGGTTCTCTTCACCGATAACAGGCGCAACAAGAGATTAGCTACAACAGATTGGCACGCCAGGTAGGAAGAAAAATACGAGCAACTATGGCTAAGATCAGAGCTCAGTATTCAACAGGATCCACAAGGCAATCTTTCCACCAAAAAAATATTCCTCCTCCCCCATTGACAGTGCCCAGCTCTTCACGTTCTGTAGTCACTACAGACGCACAAATTGCTGCCTTGATGCAGCAAATGAAGGTATTAACAAAGGTGATTTATAGCTTCCAACAGCAACAAACACAACAGCAATAGCGATCGTCGGTGGAGCTGGTGGCTCATTCAGTGCCATCTAGGCATAGCCGCTGTCCTCCATGGTGTTCACCCTCTTCATCTCCAAAATGACAGTCGTCTCGACATTCTCATTGAGTTGAGCAACTGCATTCTCAGTATTCTTGCCATATCGTCCATCTTTCACAGCGATCTCCTTCTCCTTCCCATGTACATAGCATTCAAAAGGGGAAAAGGCTGCATGAACCTTTTCCTTCTCCATCTTCAAATTCTTCAAGGGACTCTACCCCTGAATTATCTCAGCAACGATAACTCGATAACTACGAGTGCAAGTTCAAAGAGATTAATAGCCAACTTGTCCGACTTCAGATGGAAGGTCGAAAGTCATCCAAGGATTATGACTTCCACATTGCTCAACCTCTCTCTCAGTGCATCCTGGACGAGCCGATTCTGTCTTGATTCAAGATACCGCAGATAGAGCCATATGAAAGCTCCACCAATCCAATTGATCACGTGGAGAGCTACAAGGCTCTTATGATGATCCAGGGGGTAACTGACGCCCTCCTATGCATTGGCTTCTCGACAGCTATTTGGAAGGTTGCTCGAGCTTGATATTCTGGAGTACAATCGAAAAGCATAAACTCTTTCGAGCAGTTCAAATATTCTTTCGTGGCCTATTTTAGTACTAACCGAAAGATACCACAGACATCAGACAGTCTCTTATCAATCAAGCAAGGCGAAACAAAGATATTGAGAAATTTCGTGGCTCGCTTCAATGCAGCCACACTTGAGATTAGGGATCTCAATGAAGATATAGCTATATGAGATATGAAGAGGGATTTGAGGAGATCCAGATTCATCTATTCTCTGGATAAAATTTTTTCTTGGACCTATGCTGAATTCTTGGAGCGCACGTACAAATATATTCGCACGAATGAAGGTGCTTCTAACCGATGTCAAATAGAAGAAAAAGGTCACAGAAAAAAGCAAAAGAAAACTGAAGCTCTAACTAAACCAAGTCGGTCAACTACCAATAAGCGAGCTTCACCTCATCGATGGAGTCCAAGGATGAATAATTTTGGCAATAGGTATAACTCCTATATTCCTTTTTCTGCTCTCCGTGTATAGATTTTAATGGAGATCGAAGGAAATGAGTACCTACGACATCCCTCACCGATGAAAGTGCCATCGAGGAGCTATGACAGGAAGAAGTATTATCAATTTTATCATGATTACGGTCACGATACCGAACAATACATTCAACTCAGGGATGAAATAGAGGTCTTGATTCGACGTGGCTATCTCAAAAAAATTTGACAAGATCGCCTGACTCAACCTCCCACTGACCAGCAACCTCAGCCACAAGCTGAGGAAACAATCAACAATCGGCCAACAGTAGGAGTAATCAATATGATCTCTGGACGATCAGATTGGGGGGCAACTTTTGAAGAAGAGTCGGCAAAGAAATGATGACTCGATAATGTAATTTCTTTTTCAGAAGATGATGTCAGGAAAATATAAACTCTCCATAATGATGCTGTCGTCGTTTCAACGATGATAGCAAACTATGATATAAAAAAAAATTTAGTTGATAATGGAAGCTCAACTGATGTTCTTTTTTACTCGATTTTCTTTCAAATGCGACTACCAATTGACCGACTCAGAAGAGTTTCAACGTCATTAGTCAGTTTTATTGGAGATGCAGTTATCGTGGAAGAAAAAATTATTCTCTCATTAACCGTGAAAATAAATCCATAATAAAGTACTATTTTTCTGACATTCACGATCGTTTGAGTTCCGTCGGCTTACAATGCCATACTTGGATGACCTAGACTTAATACTTTGAGAGCAGTAGTTTCAACATACCATTTACTGATCTTATTTCCAACAAGAAATGAAGTCAGAAAATATGTGGAGATCAACAACTTGCTCGATGTTGCTTCTTGATCTCTACAAAAAATGATCAATCTAAAACCTCTTTGTCCATTGATAAATTGGATCAAAAAGAAAACGAAGAAAGGGGAGAACCAGCCAAGCAATTGATTTCTATCCCATTAAAAGAAGAAGATCCTGAGAAGATGATCCAAATTGGATCATAATTATCTGATCCAGAGCAACAACAACTGATATGCCAAAAAATTTTTTGAAAGTAATAATCCATCGATTAAATATTGATCCTAAAGTTAGGCTGGTGAGATAAAAGAAAAGACCTTTTACTCCTGAAAGACAGAAGATTATCGATGAAGAGGTCGACAAGCTTTTCGTGGTTGGCTTCATCAGGAAAGTCAATTATTTTGATTGTCTCACTAATGTAGTGATGGTGAGAAAGACAAATAAAAAATGAAGAATCTACATCGACTATACAAATCTAAATGAAGCTTATCCAAAAGATATTTTTTTTTTATCAAAGATCGATCAACTAGTTGATGCGACTTCGGGATACCGACTCTCAAGCTTCATGGATACCTTTGCGGGCTATAATCAGATTCAGATGGCATCCGAAGATGAAGAGCACACTGCCTTCATAATCGATAAAGACATCTATTGTTACAAAGTAATGCCATTCAATATAGAAGTCTATATTGATGATATGCTGGTGAAAGCCTCCAAATTTTTGATCATGTTCGAAATTTGACAAAAGCGTTCAGCATACTTCCACGATATCAGATAAAATTGAATCTGACTAAGTGTGCATTCGAAGTAACTTTCTAAAAATTCTTTGAATTTCTTATATCACAACAAGGAATTGAAATCAATCCTGAGAAAATAAAGACTATCATCAATATGAAGCATCCAAGTTCCAAAAAAAGATACAATAACTTAACGAAAGGATCGCCGCACTTAGTCGATTCATCTCAAAGTCGGTAGAAAGATATTTATCCTTCTTCAAGACCTTGAGACAAGCAAAAAAATTTTCATGGTCAAACGAATGCCGATAATCCATCGAAGATCTAAAAAGATATATGGCATCTCCACCATTACTTACAAAGCTGAAGGTGGGAGAAACTTTGTATCTCTATCTGACAACTTCGACAGAAACAGTTAGTTCAATACTCATCCAGGAGGATAAAAACTAAATTCAATGATCAATTTACTACATCAATAAGGAGCTTCATAATGCTGAAGTGAGATATTCAAGGATGGAGAAGATGATCTATGCTCTAATTATATCATCACAATGACTTCATCCGTACTTTCAAGCACATCCTATAGTTGTCTTGACAGATCAGCTGTTGAAGGTAATTTTATATCGACCTGATACTTCAGGTCGAATGGCAAAGTGGATAATAAAACTCAGTGAGTTTGATATTCAATATTGTCTGCGATCATCAATGAAGGCACAAGTTTTGATCGATTTCATCGTCGAATGTACTATATCTGACAATAACTCTGAGGATGAACCCAACAATAAATTAAAATAAGTTGAAACTTCTAAGGCCGACTTAACATCGGTGTGGGTTCTACATATTGATGGAGCATCCAATGCACAAGACAGTGGAGGCGGTCTCATTCTCACCAATTTCGAAGGGATTGTAACCGAATATATCCTTCGATTTAACTTCAAAGCTTCAAATAATCAAACTGAGTATGAAGCTCTCCTAACTGGCTTGAAGATTATCAAAGAGCTTGACATTGACAATATGAAGATCTTCACCAACTCACAATTGATTACCGAGCAAGTTAAGAATGAGTTTGAAGTCTGAGACTCCGTTATGATGAAGTATCTTTAGAAAGTGAAAGATCTTATATCAACTCTAAAATATTTTGAGACCTCTCACATTCCAAGAATGGAGAATACTTAAGCTAATATACTTTTCCAACTTACAACTACTTCATTCAACTCGTTGGATCGTACATTCATCGAATGTCTTGAGCAACCAAGCATCGATAAAGTCAAAGAAGTGCTACAAATCAATAATGAGTCATACTGGATAGACCCAATCATCCAGTACTTGACTTATGAAATTCTACCTGCAGATCCTTTAAAAGCTAAATGACTAAGATGAATGGCCTCACAATATATTTTGATAAATAGATAATTTTATAAAAGTTTATTCTCTCTTTCCTTACTGAAGTATTTGAGATCAGCGGATGCCGACTATGCACTCCGAGAAGTTCATGAAGAGATTTGTGAAAATCACTTGGGGATAAATCTTTGGCTTATAAAGTCTTACGATAAAGATATTATTGGTCCACCATAAAGAAAGATGCAGCTGAACTTGTCCGAAGATGTGAACTATATCAGAAGTATGCTAACATACAGCGTCAACCGGCCAGCTAGCTGACATCAATCATTGCATCATGGTCTTTCACACAATGGAGAACCGACATACTTAGTCATTTTTCTCTGATATCCGGTCAGAGAAAATTTATTGTAGTTACCATCGATTACTTCACCAAATGGGTAGAAGCTGAACCTTTGACACAAATCACTGCAAGTAAAATAGAAGACTTCATTTAGAAATCAATCATATATAGATTCAGTTTACCACACACAATCATCACTGACAATAGTCAACAATTCGATAATCAGAACTTCAAAAAATTTTATGCAAAATTTTATATTATGCACAAACTCAAATCTATTGGCCATCCACAATCCAACGGTGAAGTAGAGGTAACAAACCGATCAATCCTACATGGTTTCAAGACCAGGCTGAATGAAGCTAAAGATCTTTGGGTGAAAAAATTATATCCGATCTCATGAGCATATCCGATAACTCCTCGCATACCGATGGAAGAATTGCCATCTAATTTAGCCTATAGGACAGAGCGATGATTCCACTTAAGATTGGGTTACCATCGATAAGAGTGGAACAGCATAATGAGCCGAGCAATTCTGAATATCGGAGAGCCGACCTAAACTTACTTTCAAAAATTCAACAGCAAGCTCGAGTTCGGATGGCAGCATATCGACAAAGAATAGTCCGGTATTACAATGCAAAAGTCAAGCCGAAGGTCTTTTGTCCGGAAGACCTGGTCCTAAGAAAATCTTAAGTTTCAAAGCCTCTAGATCAGAAAAAATTATCTCGAAATTGAGAAGGATCCTATAGAATAATCAAAATACTTCGACCAAGAGCATATCAGCTAGAAGCCCTTGATGGGACGGCTATTCCTCATATTTAGAATATTGATAATTTGAAGATGTACTATCAATAAAGTTGTTCACATGTATTTCATTCAAAATAAAATATTGAGATTCAGAATCATTAAATTTTCAGTCATCTACAAGTTATTTACAAAATGGTATCAGGCCGACAAATAATCGATCTATTTTTACCGACTATATCTTGATTTTTCACTATAAAAATTGACTTAAGTCGAATGACAGCATCAAATCAATAAATAATCGATCAGCTTGTACCGACTATATCTCTATTTTTCATTGTAAAAACCGACTTATTGATTATATCTCGATTTTTTACTGTAAAACCGACTTACAGACTATATCTCGATTTTTCATTGTAAAATTCGATTTAAGTCGAATGACTACTCATGCCGACTTAGCTTTAGCTAAGTGAAATATTACACCAACTCGACCCTGATCGAGTAGAAAATATATCGATTTGACTATGATCAATCAAAGGATATTTAGCTTACCACCATCTATCAAATATCTAGAAAATATATATACTAAGTCAGCAGACACCCGGTTAATGGACAAACTCTAGTATGACTATCGATCGACATTCAACTGACCGATAGATGATCAAAAATTTGATTGTACGACATGAAAAAGTACTAATAAAAAGAGATTTCATACTTAAATTTTTTTTTTTCATTCCTCGAAGAAAAGATTATAAAATTGGACCCAAGGTCTGATTACAAAATTGAACTATTTGATTACAAAAAGAAAAAAAAATATTACACCGATCACCAGTCAGCTTCTTCATCACCTTGCTCTGGCATAGCCTCGGTAGTTGGAGTAGGTTCTGGCATAGCCGGTGCATCTTGTTTAGTCGGTGTGGCAATCTCCTCAGCAACCTCTTCTTCAAAATTAGGGGGGACAATGCTGCTGAGGTCTAAGTCTGGATATAATCTCTTGACAGCATCTCTGCCGTCATCGTATCCGACGCAGTAGGAAGCAAATCCGCCTTTGAGAATTTCATCCTTGAATTCTTGTGAATCTCTGAAATTCTTGATAGCCAGACTCACAGTGCCTCTCGCCGACTTAGTTTCTTCCTTCGCGGAAGCCAACTCTGCATCAGTCAGTGCCAACCTCTCCATGGTAGTCCGATGCCTCCTGCGCTCCGCTTCTAGCTCCTCTATACATCCGTCTCTCTTTCTGAAGCCGACTGATGGAATGTTTCTTGCTCTTGACTCGAAATTCTAGAGACGTGATGCTCTAATGAGCCAACTCAAGTTTGGCTTTAGAGGACTGTAGGTCCGCCGTCATATGGGAGAACTCTTCTAGGAGCATTTTCTCCCGTTCAATTGCTGTCTGAAGCTATTCAACGAAGCAGTCTTTTCGGCATTGACGACTGCCACCTTGTCCATCCATGCCCGATGAAAATCGATGATTTTTCGATATCCGCTCTCAAGAGCATATATATCATGCGCCCACTGAAAGAAAAAGATAAGTCAAATCAAATAAAAAAAAAGAAAGAGGAGAGGAAAAGAATGTCGAAAACTTATCCCAAGCATCGTCGGATAAAATGAAGAATATATTTCGAACACTGTCTGACTTCTCCTGTTCTCCCTATCAGTCGGGAGAAGTGCAGCTCCGATGAGTCATCTAGCCAATGATGGACTGGCAAGGCCGACTCACCCGCAGAGATACGAATGTCGAAGAGGGTGGGAAGGCCCGTAGACCACCCATCATCGACAGAAGTAGCCGACACCTTCCTTCGATCCCCAATCAACGATCGTGTGCTTGAGATCGCCACAAAGTCGGTGCTTGACTGCATACAAGACTGCTCCGCTGGAGGAACAGCTGGCACAGCAGCAGATTGATCGATGATAAGTATATAAATTTATCCATAAAAATATTAATTTATGAATTAAATTATTTTTATTTTTTTTAATTAATATTTTTTTATATATTTTATAAAAAAAATACATCAATATAAAAAATCCAAACCGTAGGCTTAAATAAATCAAATGAAATTCAAAATGGAGTTAAAATAGGTCCTAAAATTCATGTCAAAATCCACCCAGCAAATTGGTCCATCATGGATCAGGTTCATGTGGAAGTTTGACGGTTGAGCATTCAATTCAAATAAATGGAGCATGAGGCCAAGTGCAGGCTGAAGCTAAAAAAAACAAAGAAAGGAGGGCCCACGTTGGCTTTTAAAAAAATTCAAAGTGGGTTCTTTGGATGCTGTACGTTGAGTGATGCATTGGCTTGTACGTGGAAGAAGGACTTGATGCTGAACGGCTTTGGGGCGCACAGACACAAGAGCGGCTGCGCGTTTGGAGCGAGGAAGAGCGTGCGGGTCCACGGGCGGCATGAGCCGGACTCGCGCACGATCGTGAAAGCAAATAAGATGCGGCTCTCGGAACGCGGCAATTTCAAAGAAAAATACTCTATCATCAATTTCACATCTAAAATAAATAAAAACCTCCTATCTCTCACACCTATAAATAAAATATAATATTTTTATCTTAAAAAAATATTTCTCTCTACGCTATATTTATTATAAAAAACCCTTATGACTGATGAGCATACTCATCTTTTAAATTTTTTTAACCTTTTTATTTTCATTTTCTTTCATCTTTTCGATACACGAAGAGAAATTGATCCCAAAGAGAGATTGATCCCAAGCCAAGAGAGAGTGTTCTAACTCCAAAACTCGTTAATGACTTAAGAGTTAAAAGTTTTTATATCAAAATTTTTATTCAACAATAAATTAATTTTTTTCTATTTAATTTCTGTAATTTTAATTTCTATAATAGAATAGTTTAAATTTCTATATCTTTTAATTCTGTAATTTTTAATTTCTATAAGTTAAATTTCAACAAGTAGAATAAGATTTTATTTTATTTTATTTTATTTTTTTGACCTTTAAATCAACTATGGCTGGCTAAGCAATCTCTTTGAGGTTTGCGATGAAGCTAGACCATGAATAGAAGTCTTCTCTTTTGAATTTCTTTTTTCGAGTTTTAATTTTTGGAGTCCTTCTCTTTTCATCTCTCTTGCCAAGAGACTTGATGGGCTATCGTTAGGTCAGAATCTCTTCATAGTTCATGCTTGATTCAATGCGAGAGGGAATGATTAGTAGAAGGTTCACAAATTACTAAATCCTTTCTTCCTCTTCCCTATGGAAATCTTGATGGGTTATAGTTAGGTCAAAATCCCTTCATAGCCTATACTTGGGTAACACAAGAGAAAAAAGAGAAAAAAAAAATCTTTTAATTAGGGTGAAAGTAAAATACTTGATAGATCATAGTTAAGTTAAATCTCTTCATGATCTATGCTTGCTCATATTTTACACTAATCATAGGAAGGCTCTCTAATTTATTGGTTTAGTGGATTCAAAAGTTCTCGATCTTTTAGATAATTTATCTTTACATTTGATTAATTTACTGC
Source organism: Elaeis guineensis (assembly GCF_000442705.2). NCBI lineage: Eukaryota > Viridiplantae > Streptophyta > Magnoliopsida > Arecales > Arecaceae > Elaeis > Elaeis guineensis. Next base: position 20,137,484 of record NC_025994.2, read on the forward strand.
TTTGATAGTTCGTAATTCAACAAACAATCTCTCTTCTTTTTTTTTTAAAAGCTTGTCTGAGCAAGTATTTGAATACACTTTTAAACCTAATTCCTTGTGGGATCGATCCATACTCGTCAGACGTGCTACATTGCATATTGTGCGCTTGCGATAAATTTAAGACACATCAATCGGATTCGATCGTGACTTCTAATTCGGTCCGAACCCCCATTGATGGAGCCGCTGATGTTCTACCGCAGTATCTTCATCTCTCGCTGTCCCGACTCCAACAGACGGCACTTCAGTCGGAAGAAGCATTGTCAGAGCCGACAATGCAATAATCAGCTCAGGAGCTATCACTGACGAAATGTTGGGTTCCCTTACTGATACTAACTAGAGATCCACCCGACTTTTTCTCGATGGTCGAGAGGATCCAGCATCGGTTGCTGCCCTCTTCTTGGCAACATGTAAGCAGATGTCAGCAGTCGAAATACGTGCTCTTGTCCGCATAGCTGCAATCAAAAAATAAAGTTCAGTACAAAATTCAAAAATAAATAAAGAAAAAAATGATGTGATTGACTATACTATACCTAAAGAAGTTACCGAACTAAGTCCGGCATTATAGAGAGCCTACTCGGTCATCAGCTCTCGTTGCAGTGGAACTTCCATATCTTTTAGTCGGAGGAAGTATTCCCGATCGATGGTATCAACCTGACTATACTCATTGGGGCCGGTTCTCGGATCACCCCAATGTGAAGGAAAGTCCCAAGGAGATGAAGAAGAAGCAAAGAAAAATTGGTTCTTCCATCCATGAATGGACAATGGATGACCGGAGATGAAAGAAAGATCCTTTTTCGGGTTGAAAAACCACCACCCCTTAACTTTGAGATGAGGATGGGGAACAAAAAAAATCTGAAACAAAGAAGGGCAAGGATTGATCGGGATAAGACGACACAACAAGGCGAAGCTAATGATCAGCTAGATGGAGTTCGGAGCCAGTTGAGCAAGACAAAGACCATAATAATCAAAAAGATTCCAGACGAACTTCGAAATCGAAAATCAAAGACCAGCCTGAAGGTCCTCGACATAGAATGCAACCTAGTTTGAAGGAAGAGAGTTCACTTGACCGTTCGGATCAGGAGCAGAAAGTTGATATTGCTCCGAAATACAGTACTGTTCTCGGAGCCATTTAACATTGGGCTCACATAAAGAAGAGATTTTCGTCTCCAGATCCGAAGGAGAATCATCGATCGGATTCTCCAACCGACTATTCCGAGAAGATGAAGCTTTCATTTTCCTACTTGCCATTGAAAATGAAAAAGAACAAAAACCTAAAAAAGAGTGGAAACTCAACCTGAAACTATGGATGATGCGAAGAACAAAGAAACTTGGAAAGCTCCTAACACTGAAAAGCTCCTAACACTAGGGCAGAACCTTCTGTTGCAGAGGAGAATGATGAATGCAAAAGTAGAAAATCCAAATGAAAGTGACTTTATATATATAGGACTCCTCAATGGTCCGAATGAAATTATTCAAATCAAGATTTTCTCAGATGTCAATACTTGGCTACATCAAAATCGTCTATTGATCGGATGGTTCGATACACCTACTCCCAGATCATGCCACCTTACCATTATCCGCATGAACAGCATAGAGCCAATGACATCTGGATACGTGGCCAAAATCTATTAGTCAGAATCAAATCGTTCGGATTCTCCGGATGCCGAATTATCTTTCCGAAACGACATCCCAATGATGATCTCACAAATATCAAAACAACAAAATGGCTAGAGATCTTTCATATTTCGAAAAATCATTAATGCCTGCAGCCGAATCGGAGCTCAAGACAACACGTGACAACTCCCTTTGTCCAACGTGACAGACCACGTAACAACATATATGTCAGACTATTTTGGACTTAGGAGTGGAAGGTAACTATTGGGGCGATTCGGCTGACCCTCCCAATTCCAACTTACGATTGGCCTGATAAGCATGACTTACCGACTATCAATCAATTAGCCGACTGACAGTCGGCTATCCGCAAACTTGATGGGCTCCAACTATAACGACTCGACTCATTTCAGATCAATGACCATTGACATATTTGATCGATAGTCATTCGGACTTCCATGACTACCGACATATGATCGACATACTTTGTTCACTGACATATAGTCGGTTTATTAGAAACTGCTAGTGCAAAAAGCGTATAAGGGTCAGAATATAATCAGTGACGGATATAACCACCCATCCCACGATCACATAATATCGGAACGAGCGGGATCCACGTGTCTAACCGTTATAAATGGTTACTAACTACTCGTCTATAAAATGTGGTAAATGAACCGCATTTTATAAGGCAATTCTGAGCGGACTCTGCCATTCTAAATATTTATTTGCTGTTCACCACTTTTCACTGATTTAAACATCGGAAGGTCTCCGCCGGACATAATTCTGATCAGTATGGACTTTATTTTGCAGGTACTTTTCACCGACAACAGACGCAACAGGAGATTGACCGCAACAAGATCCATGACCGATATGGCGCAACCCAACAACAAATTCAAATTGATAATTTTTTAATCTATCATACATCCAACTTGATCTAAATTATGTTCATTCCGATGCGATTATGACCTTCGTGTAGAAATCGGTTAGGGTTTTCCATGTAATGTTTTAGGAGACAAATTTTGGGCCATCATCGAAGCCGTTATTGTCAAATTCATGTTGGGTCAGATTAGTTGTGCCCACCCTAACTAACCAATCAGCATATTAAATTTCTTGTCTCCACCCTCTCCTATCTGGCAGATTTAATACATTGTGACATCCTATTTTATCAAATGAATAATATAAGCATACCATGACATTATCATGGGGTCATCGTTGAGTTTTATGCTGAAAGCCAAAAGAGTGGGTACGGTCAATTTCCTACGTCGACAGTGACTTGCCAACACAAGTTATTTAGCCATGCTCATTCTATACCATCGTCTGTATCCAAAACTGCTATGCTGGTAACATAATCTCATCGATCACCATCAAATTTCTTAAACCGATTAGACCAGCACACTAGTCGGTACCGTCAGATTTAATATTAGTATTGAGCAAGTATTCGAAATAGGATGGCAGCATCTTCTGCACATAAGTGTAACAATGTATTTGCTGATATTGAATTCTTTAAATATCTTAATATTTTTGGTGTTACGGTCTATCTCTTATCGTCTGTCATCAGTGAAGAGCACTTACAAAATAAAATCCTCTTAGATCGAAATTATGTCCAACGAAAATCCTTCGATATTTAAATCAACGGAGTGTTGGTAAACAGCAGATAATGAGTAATTGAAATGGCAGAGTGTTAGTCCAGAATTATTTTATCCATACTGTTCATTTATCTCTTTTTATAGATGATTTTGATGTAACCGTCGAGCACGTGATCTCACTTTTATAACGCTAAATTATTGGACCATAATCATGAAGTTAATGGATTGTTTATGCCCATTAATGACTGTGACACATAATCGATAATCATTTATAACGGTTAGGTGTGTCGAAAAAAATAGGTTGATTATATATTGATAATAATGATAAATCGGGAGTCGTGAAAATCCGAATGAGCATCGATCGATAACTCTGATATGCTGATGATTTTCGATCGAAAGTTAACAGAGTTATCTTTTATTGGTTGATAATAATCGACTGTCGATCGGTCAACCGATTGTGAGTCGATAAAATATGTTTATTCGACTGATGTAAAATCAGAATCGAAAGTCGGTTGAATTATTTTAATAATTAAAAAATATTTAAAAAATTATTTTAAAATTATTATTAATTTTATCTAATAAATAAAAATTTAAATATATTAAATAATTAAAAAATAAATAACATAAGAAAAAATTGGAGAGGTCTGCTTCGAATATTTGAATAAGGTGCGTAAGAACAGATATACTATCTAAACAAGCTAGTTTGCTATCTAAATAAAAGTCTTAATGGGCTGCCTATATTGGTACCTCATAAAAGGCTGAATAACATGTGGACACTGGACAGAGTCCTGTGGATGTTACGGACCGACCATGCACGAGCCAGCTTTAAATTAAGACTCTGGTACAAGAAGAGCGTGGCTGTGGTCAGCATTCAGCAACTGTCCGATTCAAGACTTGGGGATCAGCGGAGAGCCGAAGACAAGAGATCGCTACCAGATCCTGAGGAGAAGACTTAATCATTGAAGATTTTTTTGATGGAAAATCGCCCAATATTTAAGTTAATCAAAATTTTATAAATAATTTGATATTAAAAAAAAATTATTCAATTCAATAGTAGAGAAAAAATTATGATGAGGATCGGAGCATACAACAACTCCACTATCTCTCGTTAATAATTATCACGATATAGTTGGGATGGTGCTACATGAGCATTTGCCCACAAAGAGCCGCACAATCATCTATGATGGTAGATCCACATTAACTTAATATACTGACCTCATAGATCCAGGAGTTAACTAACACTGTTCAACAATTGCAATAGGCCATTGAGCAATGATAGTCCCAAGAACCTAATCATCGAGCGGCATCCTCTTGGCATAGCCACTGAAACTATTGCAGCTTATCTCCAGTGAGTTAGTTGGTCGAAAGCCAAGTTGTTACATCTGAACGGTGAACGACAGAAAACCTGCAAAACAAGTCTTTTTGCTGAAAGTTATCTGGTGGGGAACTTTCTGATGCTTAAGTTAGCTGGAGAAAGAGCACAGTCAAGAGCCAAAATGAGAGTTCAGAAGCTTATAATGAACGAAATATTGCTTACTTGGTCCCTCATAACTTATCGCTTTATATAGAGTTAGAAAAGCCATTACTGTATAACTCCCGCCTCTGAATACTCGGAATGTGGGAGTTAAAAATTTAGTGGGCGGTTACCTCATTAATTGGCATTAAGGCCAAGTAATGGGCTGCTTGTAGGCGACTATTGTGCTTCATATTCGTATGTAGTTAATGCTCGTGCCGAATAATCATCGTACGGGATTTAGATTGTCGGTATAGCTCCAAATAAGTTATCGGTCATATGCCGACTTGTTGTGGTCCATGTAAAATCAAGTTGATCAAATAACGACTATACATATTGAATAGTCGTCGGCCAATCGTCGATTATGTGTCAGACCAAATCGGTTAGACACCGACTTGATTTGATTCATCGCCCTTAGCTAGTGGTCGAGTCCCATCAACTTTAGTCGGTCGAATGCCGACTCGGACATGATCCGTTGACCTAAGTTGGATTAAATCACAACAACTCGGTCAGTGCAAAGATGAGAAAGAATCAATTACCGCATGCTTAGTCAGTTGGAAGGCGAGGAAGAGGACTAGTCGGCTAAACGGCGGGGATCTACCCCAACAAAAATTATCCTCAAGGTCCAGAAGCAACCCCCTCAGGCGCATATCATTTTAGTCCTGCAGCACGACGATCGTCATCCCATCGAGGTTCGACTTGCCCAAAAACTCCAGGAAATCTCTCTCTTTATTTCTCTCTCTTACTATCCTCAAAGTAAAGCTTCAACTAACTTAAGTATCGGAGGATTTTCCATTAAAGAATCTCTAATGATTGAAATTCTTTTCATGGCTTGCAAGCAATCTTCTGTCCTTGGATCTCCATCGACCATCGAGTCCTGGATCAGACAGCTACCGACCATGGCTATGCTCTTCTTGTATTGAAGCCTTGCAGCAACACTTACAATTTCTACACATTAATAGGATGTATAGTCTGTGTTCATGTCGCACAAGCTATGACACATTAAATATTCGTTGCAATGGTGATACCATGTCAAACTTATCACAACTTAATGAGAATACTTGCATTTCATCAATTATTATGTATTTCACCGATCTAGTAATGATACCCCACATTGCCCCACTGATTTCAAACTTCTCATTGGGTTGTGATAAATTTGATATGGTATCACCATTACAATGAATATTTACTCCATATATATGTGCATATACACAAAGTGGGTCGAGCGAGCCACTAAGCAAGCAAACGTACGTACGCAGTCACCAGCTCAAAACCCACGAAGCTCAACTAGATCTGAGACTCTTAAACTTCAGTTAAATGAATCTGCTTGCACTTTGAATATCGAGGATTATTATATAGAGGTTTAAAAATTTAAACCTTTTCAAATAAAAAGAATGAAATTTTCTAACACTCTTAACACCATATATACCCACAATTGAGAGAAAACAATATATGACGATAAGGTTTGTTATGGTCTTTCAGACTCCTTTTTGTGGCAACAAGAGCTACAAGAGTGCCATTTTCGAATTTCTTAGGCCATATGTTTGAAAATCACCTAATTAATATTCAAATCGGTTGCTGGAGGTTGCTTATCAATGTCATGGATTCGAGTCCTGTCTTCATCATAATTAACAATAAATTTTATAGATCTTGTCATGTTTTTCTCGAGTATAGGTTGACATAAATTGATAAGGTTCAACCTGGAACAGGAGTTCTCCTTAGCCAAAATGATGCAAAAAGGTGCATTAGCATCCTCATGTGTGGTGGTAAAATTGTATTCTAACCTGCATCATGCTCTTTTTCAGAGTTGGAGCTAGTTCCTATTTATTCCATTCCATAACCAATCATTCCTAGCTAAATCAACAGGGCCACTGCCCAAACCAAAAATTTATGTGCGCAGAGTTGGAAGTCGGCTAGGCTTGTACACGTCAGTTACGATAACGCAGGATGAATCATCATGTCACTTGGTGTGGGAAGGAGTTGTACATGCTAGTTACAATAAGGCAAGACGAATTGTGCTCCATGCTAAGTGTATGGTTCCTATGAAACCAGCCATAAATTATGATTATTATTGTGGATAGCCACCATGTTATCTATCTCAAAGATCAATAACTCTCCTTCATCATCGTAATGTATCGTGTATCACATTACAGTACCTCATCGTATTTCAAAATTGAATGAGAACAGGCTGTTCGAGATGGGTGATATACCAGTTATATACACAAATTAACCCAATTCTCATCTGTGGGCAAGACTGGGTCATCAGCTGTCCGTCATTTTTGATCAATACTTTTGAAGAAATTATTGCTGCATTGTGTGCACTACATGGTCGTGCACGCAGCCGATAACAATCGCTAGTTTTTATGGGCGTTATTCACCTGATGCACCCCCATAACAATCAGCAGCCGTGATTGGCCGCGTGCGTGACGCTTTATGCAGCGTCGGCGATAATTTCCCTACCCAGAAGGAAAGAGCATCACCAGTGAGTGCTGCTACTATTTAATGATTACTCCTTGAAAAGTGCTGCAATTCCAGAATCACCATGTACTCCACGTAGCGCCTGAAAAACGATGAGTCCAGGCCAACTCCGAGGTGCGTCGGAGTCGGCAAGCCGTAAACCAAAAGGCAAGCAAGCTCGGGCCACGTTCAGCATCCCAAAGCGTGGACAGCAACTCCTCTTAGCACCGTAGTTACCTGGCAACCTATAACAGTTTTAAATGCTCTACATGTATATCATTCCCCAATACTAATCAAGGGACCCACATCCATCCGACCGTCCAACAACTTGATCACACGGTGACAATCAATCAAACTGGGGTGCCTCTTCTAGAATCACATGGCCTTCTTCCCCGCCTTTAAATCTCTTTCTTGCTTTGACTTTTTTAATTTCCTCCTCCTCATCACCCACATGGCATTAGTTGTACAACATTAATTTCCACCAATATTATATTTACAACCAATAAATTAGCTACCCAAAACTGGTTAAATGACATAAAAAAATTATTTCTTCCTTGGATGGAGCTGTAGAGTTTAACCTGTTGCGTACTGCCAAGAGGGAATCTCTCTGCAGTGGAACCTGGAGTTCTGGAGTAAAATAACTAGGAATTGTGAGCAAAGAGAGGAGTGGAGAAGATTGGGGCTTCCACTAAGAAATAAGGCCAAAGACCCACTGCTTTTGAGGTTGTTCAAATAGTTCTTTAGTAGGAGTTTAGAGCCTCTGTGCTTTCTCCTATTCCTGTGCCTTTTGTTGTCTTTTTTGACAGATGGGCAGTGCATGGGTTGGTCCTTATTGCAATTGCATTTTGCTGTTTGGAAGTTTATGTTGAAGAAGTAGGAGAAAGGACAGAATAGAAATTGCCCTTTTGGAGGGTCTTCCATCCATCTCTTCTTTCCCCATTTTGGCTGTTTGGTTGGGGGAGGGGGGAATTGGGGAGTGGATTCCTTGTGGAAGTTGCTGGTCTTCGGAGTTTGTGGGTGCTGCCCTAAAGTTTGGTGCTGGAGGTAAGCGACATTGTTCCTCGGGGTTCTTGGTTTGGTTGGGATTTGTGTCTTTCGGTGCATTCCTCGTGTCTGAGGTTCTGGTGGGGGGATGGTGGTGGATTTGGAACTGCATTTTAGTGGTGGGATTAAGTCTGGGTTTTTGTTAAGGGTATGATGCCCTAGAATTGGTTCTGAGCTTGGACTTGGTAGCTTGGTGAAGGTTTAGGTGGTTCAGATGAGGAAGATCTCGCTTGGTACGTCCCAAAGTTTTGGATTTTGTGGTGGGTTAGGGCTGAGCTTTCTGGTTTCCGGTCTGTCTTTGGGTTTTCTTGGGTGATACATAACCTTGTATATCTTTTGAGCTAAATACTCGTAATGGTTTAACTGGTTTTTGGTTTCTGAAGGTGTTTCCAGGCTGAATTTTTCAGTTTTTTTTTTTTTTTTTTTTTTAAAAGGCTTTTCGCATATAGTAGAAGGATTGTGGTTTTGAAACAGAGTACGTATCTTTAAGAGCTTCAGGTCTTGCTGTTGTTAAGGTGATCTGCTTCTGTGAGATATTATAATTTCACTGTAGAGACTTGATGCCTTAGATTCAGGAGTCTGTTTAGAGGTTGGTATCACGGATCTGTGGTCCTTCAGGTTTTTATAACACTCTAGTGGAAGAACAGTGTGCTCTTAGAGATTCTTAAGGTGCTGTAGGTGCGACTTTGTTTTCAAGTGATACTTAGGCTATAGCAAGGTTCTCTTTTAGGTTCTTTGCGCTGTTCATCCCTTCTTAGGTTGAGTAGATGGCTTGTATGAAGTTGGGATCAAAATCTGAAGCTTTCCAGCGGCAAGGACAAGCCTGGTATGCTGCATTCTCTTCCTGTAGAATTAATTGATTATATTATCAGAATGTTTTGAAACAGCCTTGTTATGCATTTATTTTGTTCTGCTTGTGGTATTATTCTGTATGATCAGTCAAAGTTAGTTAACGAGTTTGATCTGATAATCCAGGGTGTTTATGGGGAATGTAATTGCGTATACAACTTGTTAATTCTTGAATACTTTGTGGATCTAGGAACCTGTTTGCTACTTTAGCATTTGGTACATTTTATAAAATGGACCATAAACTTTTAAGTAGGACATAACAAGTATAATTGCGTATAATCTTTTCATTATGTGGACATTATTTTTTGAACTGCTCTGATAATGTATATTGGAAATTGGGGTTTCTAGTCAACCACTCCATAACCTTGTTGATTACTTGCTTCATCTACACCCTCTATGATTTATGCAACTTTCTTTGACTTGGTACTCCATATGCCCGGATCTCTAAAAACTATGCTCAAAATGTGTGATTGAATTTAAAGAATGATATCTTTATACCCCAAGTGATTTTTTCTTATATCATCATTTTTTTTTTCTTCTGCATAAATTTTCTGTAAAAACTATATTTGAGAGGAATCTGACGATACCAATTAATTCTCTGTTTTAAAACTTCAACTGCAGTGTTAATGATGAGTGGAAACCATATAGAAGGCACTCTTGTGGAAAATCTGCCAATTCAGAATTTTACCTCTTACATAAAAACATATTTTGTTATGACCTTTGTCAGCTGTGCAGTTGATTACCAATATTTCAGTGAATCATCTAATGCGATATTTTCTTTGGAGTTTATTTTCAAAGGAGTGACATCAACAGTGATTTAATGAAGCATTGAATAAAGGTTGACCCTTGGAAGCGAAAGGAATTAGGGGCACTTTCAAAGAGTTCGACTCCAATATTTTTTCCATGTCGAATTATACCTTCTCCACTAGTTTGTAATTATTAGATTCCTGTATAGCAAAATCAAATAGTTTGTGTGAAATTTGGTAAACCACAAGTAGTTTAGATAGATTGTAACATCACTAGAGCTATGTTCTAGTTTGAAAGCACATATGTTTGGGCAAGGAACAACTATGGAGCATGTGCAGCACAAAAGCTTCAACTATATCAGCCTTTTCTTTAAAGCAAGATCATGTCACTGTTGAATAGGTCTAAATTTGCTCTACAATTAGCAAACAACGCTTGTTTATATGCATTCTACCATACAACACAAGTGCATTCAGTGCTCAGCTATATGGTTGGCCGTCACAGGTGCAAGACAAATTAAATAAAGCCTCCCATAGTTTCTTCCGTTAACGTGGTTACTTGAGAGTGCCAATCAGGAGATAAAAGCTAAATCTCCCTTTATCTCAGGTTATCATAACCATTTTTCTCCAGTATACACACAGGTGCCCACCTTTAATGAAAGAGCACAGCTGTGCACTTAATATGCTTTCGCTCTTTCTATCTCTCATGGAGATATGAACATCCAATATAGCCTGTTCCTCTCTCTTGACGTATCATCATAAACTTTTTGCTTGCAAGCACATTGTTTGCAAGATCATATTGTTACCACTATTCTGCAAACTCATCTTCTGAACATCTTGTTAGATTTAAGTGGCAAGGATTTACAAGGTATGGCCATCTCCCTTCCAATTTGATTCTGCTGAATTTCCTAGGCTCCTGATTTTGATATCTTAAATGCTTCATTAACAAGTATCTTCTAATCTTCCCTTAAAATGATTGCTATTCCTTGCATTGAGGTTCGCAGATGGAATATTTATCATATGGGTGTCATGTGAGACATGCTTGTATCTTCATGTTTGACGCATCTTAAAGGCGAATGAAATTGAGGAGTTGCAATTTCTCAAATTTTTTATAACTTCCGTGTTCGGGCAGTAGATGAGATGAGATTTGGCAGCACGTGGACCTGCTCTTATCTAGACTGGAATGCTAACACTACAGAATGTTTGAGTACAGCATGATACCCATGTACTCCAAATTTTAGCATCCTGCCTATATTTGCTTAAAATACTGGCACTTGGTATTGTATATTGATTATATTTTATCAAGGATATTTTTCTGCAAGTAATTGCTCCATAATCTCAACTATTCAACTGCTAAAAATATTTGTTGAAAGCTCCCAGACATCAAGTGTTGCACCTTTTTCATCATGCTCTTTAGATAATATGGGCAGAAATATGATTTCATAGATTGTGTTTTTGGAGATAATTGTGGGGTTCTGAGTGAATGCATAAACCCCTGCTGATCCTGACCAAATGCAAGAATTTCCTTAGGCAAATATTTATAGCTTAATTTGTGCTTTTATATAGTTTAAAGATTTAATCTGTTTAAACATGCTGTCAGTGTCTTGTTTATTTGGAACAGCCAGATATATATTGTTGTTTTTAGCCAACTTTCTAGAAGCTTCAATGACTAATGCGTTGAACATGCTGGGAATAGGTTTTGGAAATTTTTCATGACTGATGCTCAAGCTCTGTAATGAACTTTGCATGCTTGTCTTGTCAGGATGATAAAAACATATATTTGGAAATTACCTTATGATGTATGATGATCCTCAGTGTCCATATTAAATCTTAGTTGCATGAGGATCATTTATTGGCTAGTGTATTTTGCAGGTTCTGCACTACTGGGCTCCTAGTGATGTTACTGTTGAAGTTGGAGACATGTCATTCCATCTTCACAAGGTAAAGTCTTCATTAATGAAATTAAACTGGTCCATACTCATTTGATGAGTATCTTTTGATTCTGTTCTAAATTGATGTCTCATGGTGCTATGATATCATTCTGTTGGTCAGGCTATTGATCTCAGTTTTACGAGCATTTTTTTTATAAAAATTTTGGTAATGGAACCATCTATTTCCAGCATTTTTTTGTCAGAAGATACCAAGAAAATTGTGGATGTCCTTTTGTTATACAATTTCATCTTTTGTCACACATATTACCAAAATGTAATTTTCCTAATAACCAGAACCATGGTGGTCAATCTTACATGAGTGCATGTGTCTTCTTTCTTTTGGTTTTTTTGGGATTAAAGTACATATTAGTGAAATCTAAAAGGATATAATTTGGCAATAAAAGTTTCTGTTATCAGATGTGTCAAGACTACATGTTAGTCATCCCAAAAGAAATTTAGATAAGTGATTAAATCTGTGTATGAAAGTTGTTTTGGTGAAAAATATCATTACTATTTTGTTGCCCGATCTAGTCTATCAGCTTTCTTCCCTGTGGGGAATAATCTTGGTAAGCATTAATTCTCATATTTCGAATAAGCATAGGTACAGAAATCTATAGTTCATATATGTGCTTTGATTTTTCTTTGGAAGTTTGTCAAATGTAGCAATTTTATTTTTGTCTCCATTAGTTATGCAAAATGTTGTGTTCTGTTGTCTGTGACATCTTTTCTAATTTCCAATGTGGTAATAATTCTTTTCTACAGTTCCCTCTTCTGTGCAAGAGTAGTCTTTTGGAGAAATTAATCAAGGAGAAATCTGATGATGAGGAGGGCTGTGTCATCCAGCTACATGATGTTCCTGGTAGTGCAGAAGCATTTGAAATAGTTGCTAAGTTTGCTACGGTGTGAAGTTAGAACTTACTGCATCAAATGTTGTGTACCTACGGTGTGCTGCTGAGCATCTTCAGATGACAGAAGAAATTGCAGAGGACAACTTAATGCTCAGACTGAAACCTTCCTTAACCAAGTAGTACTCCATAGCTGGAAGGATTCATTAAAAGCACTCCAAACATGCGATGATCTTCTCCCGCATGCTGAAAATCTTCAGGTTGTAAAGCGATGCATCGAGTCATTAGCTGTTAAAGCATGCACAGATCCAAATCTATTTGGCTGGCCATGATGGAGCATGGTGTCATGCAAAGCCCTGGTGGGAGTGTCTTGTGGAATGGTATAAGCACAGGAGCCAGACCTAGACAATGTAGTTCAATTGGTGGTATGAGGATGCCTCCTCTTTGAGTCTACCCATTTATAAGAGGCTGATCTCGGTCATGGAATCTCGAGGCATCAGACAAGAGATAATTGCTGGATCATTGACTTATTATGCCAAAGGTATCTTCCAGGACTGAATAGACGTCATAGTCTGGGACCTGTAGCTTTGACGGTTGCACCATCTGAAGAAGAACAGAGGCATCTGCTGGAAGAGATTGATAGCTTGCTGCCATTTCAGAAGGGTACAACATCAACTAAAGTTTTGCTTGGCTTCTTCGCACTGCCATGATTTTGCGAGCTAGCCCATCATGCATTTCTAACCTAGAAAAAAGAATAGGAATGCAGCTAGATCAGGCCACTTGGAAGATTTACTTCTGCCAACCTACTCATACTCTATGGAAACACTTTATAATGTAGACTGTGTCCAGAGAATTCTTGAGACTTCTTAGCCATGGATCAGGCAACTGGCGGGGCCTCTTCTGGTTTGGTTGATGATGAGCAGCTGATGGGCTCGCCTTCTTTGACACCAATAACTACTGTTGCTAAGCTAATTGATGGATTCCTGGCGGAGGTTGCATCTGATATTAACTTAAAGTTGCCAAAGTTTCAATATTTAGCTGCTGCAGTACCTGATTATGGCCGGCCACTGGATGATGGACTTTATCGTGCTATTGACATATATTTGAAGGTAATTATTCTCATACTTTTTTGTGACCTTCATTCCATATGCGCAACTCTTCAATAATAAGTAGCTCATACAATTTTTTTCACAAATAAATGATGTCAAGCTTCCTTTTTTTCCCTCCTGTGTATCAGAAAATAGGCTCTCTCTATTGGAAATGCTTGTTTTGCCATATAAGATTAGTTTTATAAAAATCATATGGATCTCTATCAATTTTCTTTCTAGAATATTATAGGTACAATTTTCTTTCCTTGTCCTAATATTTTAGTATCAAATTGGACTTGTTCCAAACTTCGGGTTCCCATACATGTACAGGCGCACCCATGGCTCATGGAATCTGATAGGGAACAACTCTGCCGCTTGATAGACTGCCAGAAGCTCTCCCTGGAAGCCTGCACTCATGCTGCACAGAAATGAGCGACTCCCACTACGAGTGGTAGTTCAAGTCCTCTTTTTTGAGCAGCTTCAGTTGAGGACCTCAATTGCAGGATGCTTGCTTGTCTCTGACAACCTCGATGGGTCACGTCCTCTGAGGAGTGCCTTGGTAGGCTCAAGTGAGGTGGTGGGTGGGCGACAGCTGTTAGGGAGAACCAAGTCTTGAAAGTAGGCATGGACCACATGAGGATGAGGGTATCTGAGCTTGAGAAAGAATGCTCTAGCATGAAGCATGAGATTGAGAAGTTGGGCCGGGGGTGGAGTGGGTGGAGCAGTGTCCCGAGGAAGTTTGGATTTAGGATTAAGTCCCAGATGTGCAGTGCTCCAGAGGGTTCTGTCAGCGAACAGCAGAAGAGTGTACTGGGAAGATTGAGAAGCTGCAGGCGAAGCTTACAAAGCACAAGAAACAGTTGCCTACAGATGTGTAAACTTTCACGTGACTGCAATGTTATTTTTCTGTGCTTATTTCTTGCAGTGAAACTTTGAATTCAAATCCTTTTGGTCGCGCCTGTTTTTCTGCTGCCTTTTCTTTTATCTTGGGCTCCCACCCTTTGTCTGCTATGGAACATGGGAATGTATGACCCTTGGTTTTCCTTTATGCTTCTTGTAAGTTGTATTTGTAATGCTGGATTGCAAATTGGAAGACATGTCTTGGAAAAAAATGTTTCTGAGTCCTTGTCATATAAATTACTCGTGTAATGCCATCATCATCATTGATATTGCTGAAAAATCCAAAATGTTCTTTGGGCAACTTGTTCTTATCAATGACAAATATTGGGGATGGAATTTCCCAAATTCGTGATGGTATGATTTGAGTCGTGTGCTCATCTTTACTAAATAGCTCAATCTGTACCTTTTCTGTCTAAATTATTCTTAAGGGGAAGGTCTTATATTTAGAAGCTAGATGAGAAATAGAACGGGCACGGAGACTGAGTATGATTGGATTCAATAAAAAGGTGTTGTTGCAGTAACTAGTTATCAATCCATGTTTCTGAAATCAGATAAGTAGATGAGCTTTTACATTCCACGTCTATTTTTGTTTTTCTTTGATTTTTTTTTTCTTTTTGTTTTGTAGTTTGTTTTTTAGAGGTTAGGATAGAATACCAAGTGTTTGCTTTAGACCAAAATGGTCCATAGGTCTGGAGACCAGAACATGAATTTAAGGTAAATGCATCTTGCTATTTTTTGTTATAGCATTTGAGTAGAGCCTACCAATAGGGATTTATCCGGACAAGCCTATTCCCCAGTTGCCTGTCCTGTGGTTTCAAAAGGCTTGTCCCATTTTTTCAATAAACATAGATCCGGGTAGGTATGGTGCCCAGTTGTTTCTATTTTGCTGCCTGAAGGAACTTTAGGAATTCTAGTAACGTCCATGTATGAGTATTGTCAGCTTTGATGGACGAAGCCGGATGTGCTTTTAGCTTTTCAGTAGGTAACATCTTTGGGATGTGATTTAGGTCCTACACTCATCAGACCCAACAGGTGCTCCAGGCAGTGCAGGACCACGGGGCTACCATCATGGCCCATGAATTTGGTTTCTGGGCTCCCAGGTATCACGGCTCTCATTCCGCGCGATTCATGGATCATGATGGTGATCCAATGGTCCCGATGGGTGTGGGGACCTAAACCTCTCTCAATCTCTTTGGCTTTTGGGAAACTGTGCAAGTCCAGTAGACCTGTTCACGAGCCACGCTGGGCTTGGCCGAAGGCATACCTTAATGCAGTCAGGCCCAAGCCTGCTACTTGTTTGGGGTTCGGATTTCGGGCTAGGCCTCAGATTTCCTGGACTTGTTCATCTGATCTTTTACCCATGGCAACCATTATGATGTGGAGGTGGACATTGAGTGCAGTGTCAATGCGACTGGCATCATGGTGGGTTTTGATGAGGATGTTATACTAAGGATGATGATGCTAGACTCGTCGAAGAAGAAGGTGAAGAGGACAACGATGTGATCTAGGTGGTGGGCACAGAGCATGAAGGCCATGACGGCATTGTAGGTAAAGATAGTGGGGCGTATGGAGGAGAAGACAGCACCGTAGGTATAAAGATGTTAATCAGATACACAAAGTTTGCAGGTAGTTTCCATCACGACCAACATGTCTCTTGCCCGCCACATGACTTGAAAGATGAACTCCATGCCATCACTGTCCACTTCGACAGCCTTATACGTATAATACCCAATCTCATCCAAAATTGTGAGCTAACTTCGAGTATCTAGATTTATCCAATTTTTCTCATGGATCTTTTCAACTTGAACAAATCTCTATAATATCCTTTGATCCATTTTTGGTTCTATAGCCAATGTTTGACCATGCTCTTTACTATATATGATTGTGCAAATAAAGTATAATTATAGTTTCTTAACTAGTTTTGATATTAAATATATCAAATGGCTTTTAAATAGAGGTTGATTCATGAGCTAAGTTTGGGCATAGAAATATCAAATTTTAAATAGAATTCCAAAAGCTGACTAAAAATGAATAAAGTTTCGACTGGAGGCCTGACACATGATCCCACTTCTAACTTCTCCAACCAAATATTTCAAGTTTAAAGCCTCATTCTCCGTTCAGAAAAAGAAAAAGAAAAACCCATAAAGTTCTTCATCTTCACTGTAAAAACAAAATAATAATAATTACTAGAACATATCAACACATAGTCAAATAAAACCACATTTTATGTAAGTGCAATTAGCTACACTCATTAATAACATTGGTTTAATTAGAGTTTGATGTCGACAACTGAAACTTAATGTGCTTTATATCCCACCTATTGATGTGTTTGAGCTGCAAATTCAATGGCTGAGTTGCTTGAAGGATCAATCCAAATGGAACCAAAGGAAAAGGCTGCACATACTGGTCGCGAAGTGGAATTGATATTCCCATAAACCACCAGATTTGCCAAAAAATAGTTATTTCTTAGAATTTGCAAGGAAAACAATTGATCTATTATCAGTTTCTTTTTGATATCATTCATTATTCATAAGCAGATTATTATTAGCAATCCAACAATAGCTTCAAGTAAATTAATATTAGAGTATCTTCACTGTTTGTCAACCACGTCGCAATTATTAGTTTAACATCAAATGTGCAGCCGACAACAAATAAACATCACTTATCCTTTATTTGTATAAAGCTGAATTCTACTTCTCTTTCTAATCAGTTAGTTCCTGAATTCATTGACAAACTTAATGCTTTGATCGAACAAATTCTGATCCTATAAAAACTGGACCTCTTTATTTTGAAAGAATCTAAGTGTGACTGTCATTGTGAGAGGCATCAAACTTAGCAAAGTTGATATCAAGCAGCTATTTCCCAATCTCAACCTTGCAGGGAAAATCCAATTTCATCCTCATTAATAAATCCTATTTTTGTTCATAGCATGATCGGCTCGATTGTTGATAGAATCCCTATCATTTTTATTTTGAGTCCTGTAATTTTTATCTTTGAGTCTTGTAAAAAATTTGATCTTTAAATTTGGTTTGATTTGTAATTGAGTCCTGGTTGGAGTCAACCATATTCAATTCGAGTCAGTCATCTTGAAGACGCACGAATTTGAATCAGATTCTTTTCTGGTTGGGCATTTGAGATTGGTTGTGTGCGACAAAACAAAAAGAAAAGGGATGTGCATGCAAGAATGAGTAATCTGATTCTTTCTCATCGTAATCCTTTTCAACGCCCCTCCCTATTTCACGCACAGGATTTAACGCCCTCCTCATTTGGAGATTTTGCACCTTCCTTCTATTTAGGTTGTTAGAGTTTTTTTTAAAAGGAAAACAAAGGGTCTTGCAAAGAATAGATGATTAAGAATAATATTTCTGTTTTCTTATCTCTACGTGTTCTTTCTCCCTCCCTTTTTCCATCTATTATTCTTCTTTCTTTTATCCCCTCTTTCCTCTCTTCCTCTCTTCCTTCCTCTTCTCTACTATCTCTCTTCTGAATTTCCTCAAGGTTTGAAGGTGAAGAATGATGACTCCTCAACGAATCCCATCAAAACCCGTAGGATCCCAACCAGCATCTCCCTTCCCTATGATTACATCCTCCTTATGCTACCATCAGCCATTCAAGGATCCAATTTTAATGCCTCTTATTTTCTATTCTCCCATATTGTTATCATCCTTTAATAGATTCAATCCTTTCAAGATTGCTGAAATTAAAACTTAACTTTATTATTGTTGGACAGTTCTTTACAAGTTCGGATCGGATCCCATGACCTTGGATAACGGAAAGATTTACCAACAACCACAGCCTGATTTGATGTCTGAATCCTCTCTCATCCAGAAGTCTTCATCAGCGTGTAGTGAGATCTTTTGCTTCTAAATAGATTTCTGAGTAGATCGTTATTGTAGAGAGTTAATCCCTTATTTTTTTATTGGTTAGATCTAAAATCGTTGATCTGATGCCCTAATCTTAGACGGTTTCTTAATCGTCTACGGTCCGAATCTAGATCTAGGGGTAGATCAGCATACATGCACATCAATGGTCTTTTCCAGATTTTAGCATAATCATTTTCTTAGTTTTTGATTTGCTGGCTATCTATTAATTATTAATAAATTTGAATGCATACTTCCTCTAGAACTAGTCTCATCCCACGTCAATTTGATATCAGAGTACGATTAGATTAGGGCTAAATTTTTATATTTAGATAGTTTTCTGCATCAAAACCTGCATACTGGTATCCTGCGTAGTCCTTAGAGGAACTACGATTTCCATTTCTAGAGACCTCAGAAAATTTTCAAATTTTTTGTGTAGGTTCTAGACTTGATGTTAAGTGGGATTTTAAATTTCATAGGAATCTGAAACCATTTAATTCTTAAAGACCCTTCTGAAAAATCTTACATGTCCTGACTTCTGCACCTAAAAATTGTTCAGAAAACTATTTGCACATCCTTGAAAGAAATAAACTTTTCCATCTATAGGAGAATCAAAAATTCATGAAATTTGATGATTTGGAAGCTAGATTTGATAATGAGATTTCCATGAGTGAAAATTTAAAAAATAGATTTGGGATTGGTGCCAGATTTATTTGTTAGTTGAAGATTAGCACATAGAATTTTGTGACCTATCCTATTTTGCGCAACCTATGAATAAAATAGAGTTTCACACTTGAAACATCCAAAAACTCCAAGACTTAGTTTTTTGGAATCCTTACTCGATAAGAAATCTAGTCATACTTTGAAAACTATCCTCTGAGAACCCTATAGCAGAACCTCAATCAGAGGATTCTGTTATCCAAAATAGAATTTTTGAGAGTCTGAAATTTTCTGTACTTAGGAATAATTTTTATGTTTGTTTGAACTTCATATTTTCAGTAACTTAGTTTCAATTTCTAATTTGATAACTTAGTTGATGTTGTTTATTTCATTTTTGGAATCAATGTATGCATCTTGTTTGCATTTATAAGCTATCCTAAGGGCACTCCCATTATAAGATAAGAGAAGGATTTTATCACTTTTGTTTGGCCCAAAAACCACCAACCTCATGTGCATTGACCCAAGACTAAGCTAAAATTAATTAGATATTAAAAGAATAGGATCAAAACAAGTCAAATTCAGTTGCTACGATGAATCTTAGTATGAGTTTGGTCTACAATTGACTTCGTAAGCTGGTGTCTAAGGCAAGAAGTATAAGACAATGCCTATGTAAATTATAGTTACTTAATTAGGACCTCACAAGAGTGAGGGGAGCCTTCCACATATTCCACCTTTTACTTGGACAACCCAAGGATTTGAATATTGATCTACTTATCCTTCGATTGATTCATAGTGATTTGAGCTTTTAGATCTAGAAAACTCCTAAAGTCGGTTGTACTGCAAATCGATGGTACTGTATGTCTACTAAGTTCGAAGCTAAATATCATCACGGAATGGATTTTGATTTTATCACAGTCTTTAAGGACATTACCAAAAGGTTAAATACCATAGGTGGTTCCGTCGAAAATTTGAATACGAGAGTAGGGACCCTAGAAGAAGAAAGAATGAATAGCATGAAAGAACATGTTAGGATTACCCCTCCCCTAGATATATTGGTAAAATATGGTGCACTTAGCCATGTATAAGAGACAAGAGCCCATAAGTACTTGGGATGAGATGAAAGATAAACTTTATGAAAAATATCTTCCTACCTCTTATCAGCAGCATCTCCTGGACCAATGGCAAAGGTTGACCCAAGGTAGCAAGTCTGTTACTGAGTACATCACCAAATTCGATGAATACCTTATGCGATATGGTGTTAGTGAAGACCCATCTATCACTTTATCATGATTTAGAGTTAGTTTAAGGGATGACATATAGAGAGAACTGTTCATGCATGTGGTCTATAGCTTAGAACAAGCTTATCAATTAGCACAGGATTATGAGAGGTTCCAAAGGTTGTCGATCATCTGACAACTTGAGTCACGTAAACCTGATATTTTGAACCTAGATCCAACCTTAATCAGACCCCTAGATCTGGCTATAATCAAATCCCAACCAATCGTTCTCCACCTGTTGGTCCCCACCAAGAAAGAATGATAAAGGCAAAAGAGCCTTTATAGAAAATTCAAGAGGAAGCAGTTCAAGAACCTGATACTTTAAGTGCAATGGGTTAGGTCATATTTCTAATCAATGCCCATCTCAAACTCTACACATTGAAGAGCCCGAAGAAGAGAATCCTGAAAATCTTTTAGGAGATGAAGAGGTATACATAGCAGAAACTGAACCAAGTGCTTTGGAAGAAGTTGACCTTGAAGAGAGAATGGGTGTAGTAAGATGCATTTTAGTCCAGCCAATAGAAAGTGAAGATTGATGTAGGACTACTATTTTTCACACTTTCATAGATCAAAAAAATAAAGTATACAAGATCATCATTGATAGTGATAGCTGCATCAACACTATTTTGACTGATGCTATGTCAAAACTTGGTTTAATACCCATAGGTCATCCAAAACCATACCAGATCGTCTGGATAGATGCATCATCCATCCAGTTAGGCACCATTGTCTGGTCCTTATTAAATTTCAGTCTTACTAAGAAAATGTCTAGTGTGATGTTATGCTCATGGATGTAGGAAGCATAATACTAGGAAGGTCATGGTTGTTCGATCAAGATGTAATACTTCATGACCGATCCAACTCGTGTACGTTCATGAACAGAGACAAAAAAATTATGTTATATCCTTCACTCCCTAGGAATGTAAAGAAGAATGGCCTTTTAGAGTCCAAAGAAGAAAAGTAGAATAAGAGTTTACATTTAATCAGTGCAAAAGAATTTGAAAAAGATTTTAGAGAAATTTTTTCTATTTGGATTTTAGTTGTTAAGAAAGTTAGCATAAAGGACATAAATCATCACCCCCAGGAGATAGTAAGCCTCCTTAAAAGCTTTAAAGAAATCTTGTTCTGGGAGCTACCTTGCCTAATCTGCCCCACTATCGCCTTAATCCCACAGAGCACGTTGAGCTGAAACATCAAGTAGAAGAACTTCTTAGGAAGAAATTTGTTAGAGAAAGTCTTAGTCCTTGTATGGTTCCCGCACTCCTGACTCTCAAGAAGGATGGAACTTGAAAAATATGTGTGGACAGTCAGGCAAGTAACAAAACAATAATAAGGCATCAATTTCTAAATTTCCAGCTTGATGATATGTTGGACATGATCGCTGGATCTAATGTATATTCCAAAATTGATCTAAAAAGTGGGTATCACCAAGTGCAAATTAGGTCTGGAGATGAGTGGAAAATAGCTTTCAAAACTAAAGATGGTCATTATGAATGGTTGGTCATGCCATTCGGCTTGTCTAATGCCCCCAGCATGTTTATAAGACTCATGACTCAAGTGCTACGACTATTTATGGGCATATTTGTGGCCGTGTACTTTGATGATATTCTCATTTATAGCAAGACTAAGGAAGACTATATAGAATATTTCTATGAAATGTTCCAAACTCTTAGAATCGAAAGCCTATTTGCAAATCTCAAGAAATATGACTTCATAACCACACGTATTGTTTTCTTAGGTTTTTTTGTGATCCCTAATGGTATGTCCATGGACCCTAAAAAAGTTCGTACAATTAGAGAATGGCCTGTACCCCAAAACATTCACAATGTCAGGAGTTTTCATGATTTAGCGGTTTTTTTTTCAAAGATTCATTAAAGGATTTAGTACAATTGTAGCTCCTATTACAGATTGTATAAGAAAAGGAGCCTTTGAATGAACCAAGATTGCTGATCAAGCTTTTCACGAAATTAAGGATCGTATGACCAGCACTTCTGTGTTATGCCTGTCAGATTTTTTTAAGATTTTCGAAGTTGCCTATGATGCATTCGAGGTAGAAATTGGTGGAGTCCTTAGTCAAGAGGGACACTCTGTGATTTCCTTTAGTGAAAAGCTAAATGATACTAAGCACAGGTATTTCATCTATGATAAGGAGTTCTATGCGGTGGTCCAAGTTCTCAGAGTCTGGAGGCACTATTTGCTTCTCCAAAAAATTATTTTGTATTCTGACCATGAAGCTCTTAGGTTTCTCAACTCTTAGAGAAAATTAAATCCTAAACATAGAAAATGGGTTGAGTTCCTTCAATCTTACTCCTTTATGTTGAAATACCATACTTTTTTGATAACCATTCTGCTGATGCGCTCTCTCATAGGGTGGATATTTTATCGGCAGTAGTCATTGATAAGGATCAACTAATGTACTCTGTCAGAGAGTAGACCTTTTATTGGCAGTGAGTATTAAGATCACTAGCTTTGAGAAATTAAAAAAGGATTACAATGACTGTTGTTGCTCCAAAAATTAATTTTGATGATCACAAACCATTTGAGGGGACTACTAATGTGTTTCCTATCTTTGAAGATTATTTTTATGATATTTCAGGTAGTCCAAGAGATTGGATTTGAAAAATTTTATCAAGTGTTTGTCCACCACGTTTGTCAACCACATCGCCAATTATTAGTTTAACATCAAATGTGCAGCCGACAGCAAACAAACATCACTTATCCTTTATTTGTATAAAGCTGAATTCTACTTCTCTTTCTAATCAATTAGTTCCTTAATTCATTGACAAACTTGATGCTTTGTTCGAACAAATTCTGATCCTATAAAACTAAACCTCTTTATTTTGAAAGAATCTAAGTGTGACTGTCATTGTGAGAGGCATCAAACTTAGCAAAGTTGATATCAAGCAGCTATTTCCCAATCTCAACCTTGCAGGGAAAGTCCAATTTCATCCTCATTAATAAATCCTATTTTTATTCATAGCATGATTGGTATGGACACTAGTCATCATGATTTCTTATAGCTCGATTGTTAATAGAATCCCTATCATTTTTATTTTGAGTCCTATAATTTTTATCTTTTGAGTCCTGTAATAAATTTGATCTTTAAATTGGGTTTGATTTGTAATTGAGTCTTGGTTGGAGTCAACCATATTCAATTCGAGTCAATCATCTTGAAGACACACGAATTTGAATCAGATTCTTATCTGGTTGGGCGTTTGAGATTGGTTGTGTGCGACAAAACAAAAAGAAAAGGGATGTGCATGCAAGAATGAGTAATCTGATTTCTTTTTCATTGTAATCTTTTTTCAACGCCCCTCCCTATTTCACGCACGTGATTTAACGTCCTCCTCATTTGGGGATTTTGCACCTTCCTTCTATTCAGGTTGTTAGAGTTTTTTTTAAAAGGGAAACAAAGGGTCTTGCAAAGAATGGATGATTAAGAATAATATTTCTGTTTCCTTATCTCTACGTGTTCTCTTCTCCCTCCCTTCTTCCATCTATTATTCTTCCTTCTTCTATCCCCTCTTTCCTCTCTTCCTATCTTCTCTCTACTGTCTCTCTTCCGAATTTTCTCAAGGTTTGAAGGTGAAGAATAACGACTCCTCAACAAATCCCATCAAAACCCGTAAGAACCCAACTAGCATCTCCCTTCCCTATGATTACATCCTCCCTATGCTGCCATCAACCCTTCAAGGATCCAATTTCAGCGCCCCTTATTTTCTATTCTCCCATATTGCTATCATCCTTTGATAGATTCAATCCTTTCAAGATTGCTGAAATTGAAACTTACCTTCATTATTGTAGGATAGTTCTTTACAAGTTCAGATCAGATCCCATTACCTTGAATAATAGAAACATTTACTGACAACTGCAGCCTAATTCGACATCCGAATCCTCCCTCATCTAGAAGTCTTCATCGACGTGTTGTGAGATCTTTTGCTTCTAAATAGATTTTTGAGTAGATCATTATTATAGAGAGTTAATCCCTGTTTCTTTATTGGTTAGATCTAAATTCTTTTAATCATGATCTGATGCCCTAATCTTAGATGATTTCTCAATCGCCTGCAGTCCGAATCTAGATCTAGGGGCAGATCGGCATGCATGTACATTAATGATCTTTTCTGGATTTTAGTATAATCATTTTCTTAGTCTTTGGTTTGCTGGCTATCTATTAATTATTAATAAATTTGAATGCTTGCTTCCTTCAGAACTAACCTCATCCCACATCAATTTGGTATCAGAGTATGATTAGATTAGAGCTAAATTTTTGTATTTAGGTAGTTTTCTGCATCAAAACCTGTATACTGTTATCCTGCGCAATCCTCAGAGGAACTACAATTTCCATTTCTAAAGACCTCAAAATATTTTCAAATTTTTTGTGTAGGTTCTAGACTTGATTGTTAAGTGGGATTTTAAATTTCATAGGAATCTAAAACCATTTAATCCTTGAAGACCTTTCTGAAATATCTTACATGTCCTAACTTCTGCACCTGAAAACTGTTTAGAAAACTATTTGCGCATTTTTGAAAGAAATAAACTTTTCCATCTATAGGAGAATCAAAAATTCATGAAATTTGATGATTTAAAAGCTAGATTTGATAATGAAGATTTCCATGAGTGAAAATCTAAAAAACAGATTTGGGATTGGTGCCAAATTTATTTGTTAGTTGAAGATTAGCACACAGAATTCTATGACCTATCATATTTTGTGCAACCTATGAATAAAATAGAGTTTCACACTACTTGAAACATCCAAAAACTTCAAGACATAGTTTTTTGGAATCCTTACTCGATAAAAAATCTAGTCATGCTTTGAAAACTATGAAAACTATCCTCTGAGAACCCTGTAGCAGAACTTCAATCAGAGGATTTTGCGATCCAAAATAAAATTTTTGAGAGTCTGAAATTTTCTGTACTTAGGAATAATTTTTATGT
Source organism: Elaeis guineensis (assembly GCF_000442705.2). NCBI lineage: Eukaryota > Viridiplantae > Streptophyta > Magnoliopsida > Arecales > Arecaceae > Elaeis > Elaeis guineensis. Next base: position 20,162,822 of record NC_025994.2, read on the forward strand.
TTGTTTGAACTTCATATTTTCAGTAACTTAGTTTCAATTTCTAGTTTGATAACTTAGTTGGTACTGTTTATTTCATTTTTGGAATCAATGTATGCATCCTATTTGCATTTATAAGCTATCCTAAGAGCACTCCCATCATAAGATAAGAGAAGAATTTCATCACCTTTTTTTGACCCAAAAACCACCAACCTCATGTGCATTGACCCAAGGCTAAGCTAAAATTAATTAGATATTAAAAGAATAGAATCAAAACAAGTCAAATTCAATTTCTATGATGAATCTTAGTGCGAATTTGGTCTACAATTGACTCCATAAGCTGGTGTCTAAGGCAAGAAGTATAAGGTAATGCCTAAGTAAATTGTGGTTACTTAATTAGGACCTCGCAAGAGTGAGGAGAGCCTCCAAACCACCTTTTACTTGGCCAATCCAAGGATTCAAATATTGATCTACTTATGCTTCGATTGATTCATAATGATTTGAGCTTTTAGATCTAAAAACCCCTAAAGTCGGTTGTACTGCGAATCGATTGTACTGTATGTCTACTAGATTCGGAGCTAAATATCATCTAGATAACCCAGAGTCAAGTCACAGAATAGATTTTGATTTTATCACAGTTTTTAAGGATATTACCAAAAGGTTAAATGCCATAGGTGGTTCTATCGAGAATTTGAATATGAGAGTAGGGACCCTAGAAGAAGAAAGAATGAATAGTATAGAAGAACATATTAGGATTACCCCTCCCCTAGATATATTGGTAAAATATGGTGCAATTAGCCATGTATAAGAGACCAGTGCCCATAAGTACTTGGGATGAGATGAAAGATAAACTTCATGAAAAATATCTCCCTACCTCCTATCAGTAGCATCTCCTGGATCAATGGCAAAGGTTGACCCAGGGTAGCAAGTCTGTTACTAAGTATATCACCAAATTTGATGAATATCTTATGCAATATGGTGTTAGTGAAGACCCATCTATCACCTTATCATGATTTAGAGCTGGTTTAAGGGATGACATATAAAGAGAACTGTTCATGCATGAGATCTATAGCTTAGAATAAGCTTATCAATTAGCACAGGATTATGAGAGATTCCAAAGATTACCGATCATCTGACAACTTGAACCGTATAAACCTGATATTCTGGTCTAAGACCCGATCTTAATCAGACCCCTAGATCTGGCTATAATCAGATCCCAACCAATCGTTCCCCATCTATTGGTCCCCCACCAAGAAAGGATGATAAAGGCAAAAGAGCCTTTATAGAAAATCCAAGAGAAAGCAGTTTAAAAATTTGATACTTTAAGTGCAATGGGTTAGGTCACATTTCTAGTCAGTGCCCATCTCGAGCTCTACACATTGGAGAGCCCGAAGAAGAGAACTCCGAAAACTTTTTAGGAGATGAAGAGGTGTACATAGCAGATACTGAACCAAGTGCTTTGGAAGAAGTTGAACTTGAAAAAAGAATGGATGTAGTAAGATGCATTTTAGCCCAACCAAAAGAAAGTGAAGATTGGCATAGGACTACTATTTTTCATACTCTCATAGGTCAGAAAAATAAAGTGTGCAAGGTCATCATTAATAGTGATAGCTGCATCAATGCTATTTCAACTGATGCTATGTCAAAACTTAGTCTAACATCCGTAGATCATCTGAAACCATACAAGATCACCTTGATAGATACATCGTCTATCTTAGTTAGGCACCATTGTCTGGTCCCTATTAAATTTCAATCTTACCAGAAAAATGTCTAGTGTGATGTTATGCTCATGGATGTAGGAAGCATAATACTAGGAAGGCCTTGGTTGTTCGATCAGGATGCAACACTTCATGATTGATCCAACTCGTGCAATTTCATGAATAGAGACAAAAAAATTACATTATATCCTTCACCCCCTAGGAATGTAAAGAAGAATGGCCCTTTAGAGTCCAAAGAAGAAAAGTAGAACAAGAGTTTACATTTAATCGATGCAAAAGAATTTGAAAAAGATTAAATTTTTTTTTTTTATTTGGATTCTAGCTGTTAAAAAAGTTAGCACGAAGGACACAAGTCATCACCCCCAGGAGATAGTAAGCCTCCTTAAAAGCTTTAAAGAAATCTTGTTTTGGGAGCTACCTTGCCCAATTTGCCCCACTATCACCTTAATCCCATGGAGCATGCTGAGATGAAACATCAAGTAAAAGAACTTCTTAGGAAGAAATTTGTTAGAGAAAGTCTTAATCCTTGTGCGGTACTCGCACTCCTGAATCTCAAGAAAGATGAAACTTGAAAAATATGTGTGGACAGTTGGACAATTAATAAAATAATAATAAGGTATTGATTTTTAATTTTTCGACTTGATGATATGTTGGACATGATTGCAGGATCTAATGTGTATTCCAAAATTGATCTAAAAAATGGGTATCACCAAGTGTGAATTAGGCCTGGAGATAAGTGGAAAATAGCTTTCAAAACTAAAGATGGTCTCTACGAATGGTTGGTCATGCCATTCGGCTTGTCTAATGCCCCCAGCATGTTTATGAGACTCATGACTCAAGTGCTACGACCATTTATGGGCACATTTGTGGTCGTGTACTTTGATGATATTTTTATTTATAGCAAGACTAAGGAAAATCATATAGAACATCTCCGTCAAGTGTTCCAAACTCTTAGAATCGAAAGCCTATTTGCAAATCTCAAGAAATATGACTTCATGACTACACGTATTGTTTTCTTAGGTTTTTTTATGACCCCTAATGGTATGTCCATGGATCCTGAAAAAGTTTGTACAATTAGAGAATGGCCTGTACCCCAAAATATTCACGATGTCAGGAGTTTTCATGATTTAGCAATTTTTTATCAAAGATTTATTAAAGAATTTAGTACAATTATGGCTCGTATTACAGATTGTATAAGAAAATGAGTCTTTGAATGGACCAAGACTGCTGACCAAGCTTTTCATGAAATTAAAGATCGTATGACCAGCACTCCTGTGTTACGCCTGTCAGATTTTTCTAAGATTTTTGAAGTTGCCTATGATGCATCCAGGATAGGAATTAGTGGAGTCCTTAGTTAAGAGGGATACTCTGTGATTTCCTTTAGTGAAAAGCTAAATGACACTAAGCACAGGTATTCCACCTATGATAAGGAGTTCTATGCGGTGGTCCAAGTTCTTAGAGTCTGGAGGCACTATTTGCTTCTCCAAGAATTTATTTTGTATTCTGACTATGAAGCTCTTAGGTTTCTCAACTCTTAGAGAAAATTAAATCCTAGACATAGAAAATGGGTTGAGTTCCTTCAATCTTACACCTTTATGTTGAAATACCATGCTGGTTTGATAACCATTCTGCTGATGCGCTCTCTCGTAGGGTGGATATTTTATCAGCAGTAGTCATTGATAAGGATCTGCTAATGTTCTCTGTTAGAGAGTAGACCTTTTATTGGCAGTGAGTATTAAGATCACTAGCTTTGAGAAATTAAAAGAGGATTACAATGACTGTTATTACTCCAAAAATTAATTTTGATGATCACAAACCATTTGAGGAGACTACTAATATATTTTTTATCTTTGAAGATTATTTTTATGATATTTCAGATAGTCCAAGAGATTAGGTTTGAAAAGCTTTATCAAGTGTGTCAAAAGTTGAAGTTTCAGCAAGTTGAAAAAGTTTTTGAAGGCTTTTGAGAGTGTTCAAATTGATTTAAATCCACTTGAGAGCGTTTAGAAGTGTTCTGGTAAGTTTCAGATCTTAAATACATGAAAACTTGGATTGAAACAAAATCAGACGACCCATCTGGGTCATCTCTTTTTGTTGGACAGTCGGCATGCTTCATTTTGGCTCATGGTACGTAGTGGGATGACCCACCTGAGACGATCCATGTGATTCGGACGACCCACCTGAGACGATTCCTGAGATCCTGAGACCAAAATAGAAAGTTGAACTTTCTGTCTGGCCAATTGAGACATCCCATGGGACGTCCCAATGCCAGTAGGATGCCCCATGAGATGTTCCATTCTGGGCGAGCTGCGTAACGGCTAGCTTTCAACCCATTTTGGTATATTTAATGCGCATTAAATACTCTCAAATGGCTCTAAACCAACTCTAAGATATTTTCAAGGGTAAATAGTGATTATAAAAGCTCTCTTGAAGAGAAAAATCAAAAATTTTGCTAGCATTCAAAGCTCACATCCTTGAAAAGCTCATTCAGCCCTAAAAGAAAAAAGAAGTATTCAATCACTTCACCAACCACTCTCCAGCAGCAATCAAGTATGAAATTTATTGAGGATATTCAGCAAAAACTTTTTTTCCTTGAGTATTGTATTTATTTTGCATTCATTGTATCTATTTAAGAGAATTATGTGCTGAATTTTCTGTACTCTATTTTTTTGAAATTGTATTTAGATTTTTGAGTTTTAAGAGGTTTTAAAACTCATTTGGGTTGATCCGAACCCTGAATCAGATTGTTGAGGGTTGGCTTGTACTCAAAAAATAAGTGTTCTTGCTTGGATAGCAAGGGTCGGAGTGTCCGACGTGTTGTAACTTTGAATCCTTTTAGTAGATTGAATTCTCAAGTAGGGACTTGGAGAGTGGATGTAGGTGCAAAGTTGAAACCGAACCACTATAAATTTTTATTTTGCTGTGCTTACTTCTCTTTACTTGTTCTTTGTGTCATTTACTTGCATTCCTTCTTTTATGTTTGAATTTATTTTTATTGAATATCAACCCACTTCACTTGATCTCTTTTGCATATTATTTTAGTGCACTAATTTTTTAAAATTTTAAAAAGATCCAATTCACCCCCCCTCTTGAGCTCCATTTCTAGACAACAAATGGTTTCAGAGCCTGATGCTCTAGTCCTTGCTTGATTTAACCATCAAGAGGTAAAGATCTATGGCAGTCCAATTTGACACATCTCTAGCCGAGGGGCAATCTACAAATCGACCTCCACTTTTCAATGGATCAAATTATACCTATTGAAAAGCTCAGATGAGAATTTTTATACAAGCACTTGACTATGATATGTGGAGTGTCATAGTAAATAGACCACATACACTCACTAAATTAATTGATGATGTGTCTCTCCCTAAGTCGAAAGATAAATAGGATAAAATTGATAAGAAAATGGCTCAGCTCAATGCTAAAGTCATGAATATTTTATATTATACTTTGGATGCTAATAAATTTAATCATATTTTCACATACAATTCAGTTAAAAAAATTTAGGATAGGTTAGAAGTCACACACGAAGGCAAAACTAAGTAAAAGAATCTAAGATCAATATACTTGTGCACAACTATGAACTATTTAAAATGGAACCTGAAGAATCAATAACTCAAATATTCACTCATTTCACTGACATCATAAATGGTTTAAAAAGTTTTGACAAATATTATTCTAATAGTGATCTTGTGAAAAAAGTGCTCAGGTTCTTACCAAGATCATGGGAGACAAAAGTCACTGCAATTCAAGAGGCCAAAGATTTGAATACTCTACTATTGAAGGAGCTACTTGGATTCCTTATGACTCACGAACTGACCATGAAGCAACACACTGAAAAAAAATCAGAAGAAAGAAGATCATGGCCCTTAAGTCGATAGCTCAGAAAAAAGAAGACACAGAAAAATCAGACAATAACGAAGAAGATGAGGACTTGGCCTTGATCACCAGAAAGTTTAGATGCTTCATGAGAAGAAAAAGATAAGGGACAAGGAGAAGACCACTGGTCAAGGGGGAGCTGAGCAAAGAAAAGAAAAAGGAACAGCTCATCATCTGCTATGAATGCAAGAAGTCGGGCCATTTCAGATCAGAATGCCTCCAGCTCAAGAAAGACCAAAAGAAGTTCAAGAAGAAGAAGGCCATGATGGCTACATGGAATGACAGTGATGACTCCACCACTGATGAAGAATCTCATGAAGAAGCCAATCTGTGCCTTATGACACATGAAATTGAGGTATCATCCGAAACTCAATCTGAATTTACTTATGATGAACTGTTAGAAGCTTTTCATGAACTTTTAAATGACCTAAAAGAATTATGTACTGAAAATAAAAATTTGAAATTAAGAAATCATGTATTAACTAAGAAAAATGAAGAAGTTGATAAAAAAAATAAAGAATTTGAACTCAAGAATCAGTCTCTAATAAAAGAAAAGGATAAACTTTTTAGTCAAAATGAAACTTTTGTAAAAGAAAATCAAAATCTAAAGGAAGAGGTAACCAAGTTGAAACCTATAGTTGATAGATTTACACTAAGTTTAAATAAACTTTAAATAATTATTGATAGTCAAAAAGCTGTATATGATAAAGTCGGACATGGCTATTACACTCTAAGAAAATAAAAATTTTTAAAAAATATTTTTGTCAATGCATCAAAATTGTCAAATATCACTTGTTTTAAATGTGGCAAGGTAGGGCACAAAGCTTATACATGTTTATCAAATAAATTTGATGATAGAAATATTAAAAAAATATGACTTCTAAAAGGAACCATTATGACTAACCCTAAAGGATCCAAGTTAGCTTAGGTACCTAAAGTTAAAACTTAATTTCATGTGTGCAAGTATGTCTTGTATCCCAAGCAACTAAATGAAAGTGGTATCTTGATAGTAGTGCTCAAGATACATGACTGGTGATGAATCTCGATTAATCATATTGGAAGTCAAGGATGGAGGGATGGTCACCTTTGGAGATAATGGCAAAGAAAAGATCATCGGTATCAGTAACATTGGTATCACTCCCTCCATTTACATTGAAAATATTTTACTTATAGATGGTCTTAAGCATAATCTTTTAAGTATTAGTCAATTATGTGATAAAAGTTATAAAGTAGTTTTTGAATCATCTATGTGCATTATAACTAGTCTCACTAATGTTAGCACTAGATCATTGGACATAGGCATGGCAATGTATACATGGTTGATTTGGATAATCTCTCTTTACAAAGCATGCAATGTCTTGTAGCTATGAATGCTAAAATTAATGAGATTAGTTAGCTCTGGCACCATAGATATGAATGCTAAAATTAGTATGCACACACTTTTCAAAATTATTAAAAAGAATTTAATTTTTGGTTTGTCAAAAATTAGTTTTGATAAAGATAAAATATGTGATGCATGTCAATTAGGTAAACAAACAAGAGTCTCTATTAAATCTAAAAATATTATTTCAACTTCTAAACCTCTAGAACTCTTATATATAGATTTATTTGGCCCTACAAGGACAACTAGTCTAGGAAGAAAAAGATATGATTTTGTAATCATTGATGATTTTTTGCATTTTACTTGAGTTTTATTTTTAACTTTTAAGGATGAAGTATTTTTTGCTTTCTCTAAGTTTTGTCAAAATATTTTGAATGAAAAAAGTTTACCAATTGTTTCTATTCAAAATGACCATGAAACTAAATTTAAAAATAAAGATTTTAAAAAATTTTATGATGAAAAAATGTAAATCATAACTTTTTAGCACCTAGAACACCACAACAAAATAGAATAGTTGAAAGAAAAAATAAAATTTTAGAAGAAATGGCCCATACCATGCTATGTGAAAGTAAGCTCCCAAAGTACTTTTGGGCAGAAGTAATTAACATAGCATGTTACATTCTAAATCATGCCTTAATAAGATCAATTTTGAAAAAAATACCATATAAATTATGGAAGGGTAGACAGCCTAATATAGGTTATTTTCATATTTTTGGTAGTCGATATTTTATTTTAAATAATGGTAAAGATAGCTTAGATAAAATTAATGCTAAATCTGATGAAGCTATCTTTCTTGGCTACTCCACTTCTAGTAAAATCTTTAGAGTATTTAATAAAAGAATACTAGTAGTAGAAGAGTCAATTCATATTATTTTTGATAAATCTAATGATCTTCCATCAAAGAAGAGAGAGAGTGCTGATGATGTAGGTATCATAAAAGATGGAATGAAAGAGCTCACCTTAAATGACTCAGATGAACAAAACAAGGATCAAATGGATGAAAAATATGAGGATAAAAGCGTCAATGATCAGAACATTCAAGAACAACCTCAAAACACAGGTAATCTTCCAAGAGAATAGAGGTATATCCACAATTATCTTAAAAAATTAATAATTGGTGATCCGACACAAAGAGTTAGAACTAGATCCTCATTTAGAGATATTTAAAATTATGTAGCTTTTGTTTCACATTTAGAACCTAAAATAATAGATGAAGCAGAAAAAGATCATAACTGCATAATTACCATGCAAAAAGAGTTAAATCAATTTGAAAGAAACAATATATGGACACTAGTTGCAAGACCTAAAAATCACCCAATAATAGAAACCAAATGGGTATATAGAAATAAATTAGATGAAAATAGAAATATAATTAAAAATAAAGCAAGATTAGTTGCTAAAGGATATAATCAGCAAGCAGGAATTGATTTTAATGAAACATTTACTCCTGTTGCTAGACTAGAAGTCATAAGAATGCTATTTGCTTTTACTTGCTTTATGAATTTTAAATTATTTCAAATGGATATTAAGAGTGCTATTCTAAATGGTTATATTGCTGAAAAAGTATATGTTGAACAACCTCCTGATTTTGAAAATCATAGATTTTCAGATCATGTATTTAAGTTAAAAAAAACTTTATATAGATTAAAACAAGCTCCTAGAGCTTAGTATGAAAGATTAAGTAAGTTTTTATTAGAAAATAATTTTTCAAGAGAAAAAATTGATACTACTCTTTTTATAGAAAGAAAAGACAAAAAAATTATAGTTATACAAATATATGTTGATGACATTATATTTGGGTCTACTAATAAAAATTTATACCAAAATTTACCAAGCTCATATAAGGGGAGTTCGAGATGAGCATGATGGGAGAACTCACATTCTTCTTCAGACTCCAGATTAAACAAATGAAAGAAGGGATCTCCATCACCCAAAGTAAGTACACAAGAGAGTTATTAAAGAAATTTGGAATGAAGAGCTCAAAAATTATAAGAACACCTATAACCCCTTCCTATAAATTAGAAAAGGATGAGCATGATAAAAATATTGATTCAAAGCTTTATAGAGACATGATAGGCTCTTTATTATATCTGACTGTAAGTAGACCTGATATAATGTTCAGTGTATGCATGTGTGCTAGATATCAATCAAACCCAAAGAAATCTCACTTAAATGCTATTAAAAGGATCTTTAAATACTTAAAAAGAACATAAAATCTAGGTCTTTGTTTTTCAAAATAATCTTCTATGAACTTAATAGGTTATTCAGATGCAGACTTTGCTGGATATAAACTTGATAGAAAAAGTACTAGTAAAACTTGCCATTTTCTAGGAATGAACTTAATCTCCTGATTTAGCAAGAAGCAAAATTCAGTCGCTTTGTCTATGATCAAGGCCGAATATATTGCAGCTGGAAGTTGCTGTGCTCAAATCTTATAGATTAAGCAATAGCTCATAGATTTTAGTATTGAACTTAAAAACATCCCCATAAAATGTGATAACACTAGTGCCATCAATTTGACCAAAAATTCAATTCAACACTCTAGGTCAAAATACATTGAAATTAGATATTATTTCATAAGAGAATATATTCAAAATAATGATATAATACTAGAATACATAAATACTAAAAATTAATTAGCCAACATTTTTATTAAAGTACTTAATGAAAATAAATTTTGTGAAATTAGAAGAGAATTGGGCATCTTAGATCTTTCTGTTTGAATGTCAATCACAATTTCACTTCTAAAATTTTTTTAAAAATTCTTAACTTTATTATCTTAATTTTGGGAGCCATCTACCATTTTTTTAAAAAAAATTTCAAGTCAATTAAAAATTCATCAATGCCATTCAGATACCTTCTTGATTTTTCTCGTTGAAATATTCTGTCAAAAATCTCATCAAAATTTTTTCTAGACCCCCTATGATCATCTCAACTCAATATGATCAATTTTTAATTTTTATTTTAATTTTTTTTTATTTTTAAATAATTTTTCCATCACTTGATGCAACCCTGGATGGGACATCTCATTTGTGCGGGTAGGCCCTCTTTAAGTGAACCAACCCGAATCCTGTTTCATTAAAAAGGGGTTCTGGGACGTCTCAAATTCAAAGACCCTTCTTCTTCCTCTCATCCCAACCTAGAAACCTCAACCTAGATCTTCCAAAAATCCTAAAATCTCTCAAAACTAAGATCTACTCTCCCCAAATTTACTATTCTCATGGCTCATTTTTTAGTTTTTCCCAAATTTCAAACCCTAACCCTCAAATCTGTGAGAAACTCTTTAAAAAATGTCCTCTCCTCTTAGTTTCAGCTCAATCCGACCCTTCTCCACCCTCTTGATCGTTATCTACCATCTTCTTATGACATGGCCCCCAAAGTGAGAATGACACAAAGGAGGAAATCCATGAGATCCATGGAGGCAGAGGAAAGGAGGAAGAAGGTAGCTCATGAGCCGACCCATGCATCCCCTCCAGTGACACCAAGTAAGATTTCATTATCTGCAAGAAAAGTTGCCTTGGGTAGGAATGTTGACTTCAAATTTTTGAGGCATGATGGTGTTTCCATAGGAGATAAGCTGATTAAATAGGGTTGGAAATCTTTTCTAAGCATATCTGAACCGGTTTACATTGATTTAGTGAAAGAATTTTATTCAAACTTATTGTTCACTGAGGGTGTTTTAAAGTCTACTGTCAAGGGAGTTCAGATTATCCTAAATGCTCCAAGGCTAGGAAGGTTACTTCAAATGCTATGTGAAGGTAGCTGTTTAGATGAATTGCCTAAGAAGGAGATTGGACTTAGGATCATACTAGGGAGAGATGATGTGGAAGGTTTTCTGAAGATCGAGGCTAAAAATCTCAGTGTAGAGATGAGACTACACCATATGGTATCCAAAATTTTTTTCCCCAAAGAGAAAAGATATGATCTGATGACGGAGAGAGATATTTGTCTCATGCACCATGTAGTTTCAGAGACTCTCCTAAACCTTCTCTTCCTAATGATAGATGCCATGAGGAAAGTCTTGAACAGGTCCAAGGCTCCCTTGCCCTATGGTATGGCCCTTACAGTTATTTTCAGAGAGTCAGGAGTCAGTTTTGAGAGAGAGGTTGTTTGTAAACTGTTATATACTAACACCTACAATAACCATTCTCTTAGACACATGGGTTTTGTGAGAGTTGATGGCCGATGGGCCAAGGGTCGAGCTGCAGCTGTTGAGGAGGAGAGTGATGAGGAGGAGGAGCATGCTGAGGGGGAGGGTCCATCTTCTCTTGTGCCCAGACTGAGTTCAGCTGATCACCATGTTTCAGAGCCTGAGACAGGACCCTCAGTCAGAGTACCCTTATCGAGCCGTACCATACCTACTTTCAGCTTGGGAGATATTGATATGGGATAGCTTGCTGAGAGGGTAGCAGGGATCTTATCAATCCAGCAGCAGCAGTTTCAAGATCAGATTCTGCAGCAGCTCCATCAGTTTTAGCTGTACCAGGTATGGATTCTACAGTAGGTACAACAGCAGCCACAGTAGCCACAAAAATTTTACCCTACCTCTTCGAGTGCCTTCTCTGCTCCATCATTGAATTCATCCATTATGCCATATATTTCCTCGTTGATAGAGCTTCTATCAGACTTGAGTATCAGATTGGAGGGTGTGGAAGGCTCCCTTCTGAGATTCAGTGGCAGGATCTTTATTTTGGAGAGAGAGATCAGACAGATAGTAGATTCTCTCTCTACTGATGTGGGCACATCGACTTCTTCTGCACTACAGATAGATAACCTGGCTCGAGAGATAGATAGACTTTACTCACGGCTTCGCTCTTCTCTCGAGGTGATTAGGATAGATATCAGAGACTCCAGGGATTTTGTGACAACTGATCTGGATCGACTCAAACTTTCTATGAGGGATATCCTGTCTCAGTTAGATGGTATTAAGACTCAGCTTCATTCTAGGTCCTCTACATCTACTGAGCCAGCATTCGTACAGCCCATTACTTTTCGTCCTCCTGCTTCTTCATCTCAAACCAAACCCTTCGATCGAGGATGAGGCTGATCCTGTGTTATCTATCTTGATTTCGTGCTCGATACCCAGTCTCTCTGACTTTTTCATTTTGTATTAGATTACTTAGTTATATTTTATAGATTGGATGTATGAAAACTTTATGCTCATTATGACTCTTGTAACCTCTCTTTTAGTATAAATGAATGAGGTTGTTTCCATTTGACTCATTTCTCTTTGGATAAATGAATATTTATTATCATGTCTCTTTGGTTGAATGAATGTTTATTATCATGTCTTTTTGGATGAATGAATATCTATTTTCATTTTTTTTTGGATGGATGAATGGATGTTCTATTTCATTGATACTTGACCTAACACCATGAAACTCTTACTCTCCTAGTTATTCTTTTTGATGATGTCAAAAAGGGGAAAAAATAATGGTAAATGGTGAAAGAGGTGTATTTGTTATAAAAAGAAGAAAAAATAATGATAAATAAAAAATAATAATAGTAAAAGGGGAGAAATAATGGTAAATGATGAAAATGGTATAGTTGTTAAAATCTTCTGCTCTTTTTAATTTTTTTTTAAAAAGCTTTTTGATCTAATGCAGTTCTCTATACTGATTTGTCTATTTTTTAACTCTAATACATCATTTTTTATCTTCATTTTGATAATATTTAAAAAATTACTCTGAACAACTTATTTTTTTCTTAAATGCTCTACTAATCTTATGTGTGCAGGTGTGTCTTGCATCCTAAGCAACAAAATGAAAGTGGTATCTTAATAGTGGATGCTCAAGATATATGACTGGTGATGAATCTCAATTTATCACATTGAAAGCCAAAAATGGAGGGATGGTCACCTTTGAAGATGATGGCAAAGGAAAGATCATCAGTATTGATAACATTGATATCACTTTCTCCACTTGCATTAAAAATATTTTACTTATAGATAATCTTAAGCATAACCTTTTAAGTATTAGTCAATTATGTGATAAAGGTTACAAAGTAGTTTTTGAATCATCTATGTGTATTATAACTAGTCTTTTTGATGATAGCACTAGATTCATTGGGCATAGGCATGGCAATGTTTACATGATTGATTTGGATAATCTTTCCATATAAAACATGCAATGTCTTGTGGCCATGAATGCTAAAATCAATGAGATTAGTTAGTTTTGGCACCGTAGGCTTGCACATATTAGTATGCACATACTTTCTAAAATTATTAAAAAAGATTTAGTTATTCGTTTGTCAAAAATTAATTTTGATAAAGATAAAATTTGTGATGCATGTCAATTAGATAAACAAATAAGAATTTTTTTAAAATTTAAAAATATTATTTCAACTTTTAAACCACTAGAACTCTTGCATATGGATTTATTTGGTCCTCCAAGGACAACTAGTATAAGAGGAAAAGATATAGTTTTGTAATCATTGATGATTTTTTGTATTTTACTTTGGTTTTATTTTTAGCTTCTAAGGATGAAGTATTTTTTATATTTTTCAAATTTTATCAAAAAATTTCAAATGAAAAAGGTTTGCCAATTATTTCTGTTCGAAGTGACCATGGCACTAAATTTGAAAATAAAGATTTTAAAAAATTTTATGATGAAAAAAATATAGATCATAATTTTTCAGCATTTAGAACACCTCAAGAAAATAGAGTTGTTAAAAAAAAAATAGAATCCTAGAAGAGATGGCCCATACCATACTATGTGAAAGCAAACTTCCAAAGTACCTTTGGGCAGAAGCAATTAACACAACATATTATATTCTAAATCGTACCTTAATAAGACCAATTTTAAAGAGAATACCTTATGAATTATGAAAGGATAGAAAATCTAATATAGGTTACTTTCATGTTTGTGGTTGCCGATGTTTTTTTTTGAATAATGACAAAGATAGTCTAGGTAAATTTGATGCTAAATCTGATGAAGCTATCTTTCTTGACTACTCCACTTCTAGCAAAGCCTTTAGAGTATTTAATAAAAAAACTCTAGTAGTGAAAGAGTCAATTCATATTGTCTTTGATGAAACTTATGATCTTCCATCAAGAAAGAGAGAGGGTGCTGATGATGCAGCTATCATAGAAGATGGAATGAAAGAGCTCACCCTCAATGATTCAAATGAACAAAACAAAGATCAAATGGATGAAAAATAAGAGGATGAAAAAATTAATGATCAGAACATTCAAAAACAATCTCCAGACATAGATAATCTTCCAAGAGAATGAAGGTATGTCCATAATCATCTTAAAAAATTAATAATTGGTGATCCGACATAAAGAGTAAGAACTAGATCCTCACTTAGAGATGTTTGCAACTATGTTGCTTTTGTTTCACATCTAAAACCTAAAATAATAGATGAAGCTGAAAAAGATCATAACTGGATAATGACCATGCAAGAAGAGTTAAATCAATTTGAAAAAATAATGTATGGACACTAATTGCTAAACCTAAAAATCAGCCTATAATAGGAACTAAATGGGCATATAGAAATAAATTAGATGAAGATGGAAATATAATAAGAAATAAAGCAAGATTAGTTGCTAAAGGATATAATTAACAAGAAGAAATAGATTTTGATGAAATATTTGCTCCTGTTACTGGATTAGGAGCCATAAGAATGCTCCTTGCTTTTGCTTGCTTTATGATTTTAAATTATTTCAAATAGATGTCAAGAGTACTTTTCTAAATGGATATATTGCTGAAGAAGTATATGTAGAACAACCTCCTGATTTTGAAAATCATAAACTTTCAGATCATGTATTTAGGTTAAACAAAGTTTTATATGGGTTAAAACAAGATCCTAGAGCTTGGATGAAAGATTAAGTAAGTTTTTATTAAAAAATAAATTTTCAAGAGAAAAAGTTAATACTACTCTTTTTATAAAAGGAAAGAATAAAGAAAATTTTGTTATACAAATATATGTTGATGACATTATATTTGGGTCTACTAATGAAGATCTGTACCAAGAGTTTGCCAAGCTCGTGCAGGGGGAGTTCGAGATGAGCATGATGGGAGAACTCAATTTCTTCCTCAGACTCCAGATTAAACAAATGAAGGAAGGGATCTCCATCATCCAAAGTAAGTACATAAGAGAATTATTAAAGAAATTTAGAATGGAGAGCTCAAAAATTGTAAGTACACCTATGATCCCTTCTTGTAAATTAAAAAAAATATGAGCATAGTAAAAATATTGATTCAAAGCTCTATAGAGGTATGATAAGCTCTTTATTATATCTAACTGCTAGTAGATATGATATAATATTCAGTGTATGCATGTATGCTAGATATCAATCAAATCCTAAGAAATCTCACTTAAATGCTGTTAAAAGGATCTTTAGATACTTAAAAGGAACACAAAATCTAGGTCTTTGATTTTCAAAATAATCTTCTATGGACTTAATAGGTTACTCAGATGCAGACTTTGCTGGAGGTAAACTTGATAGAAAAAGTACTAGTGAAACTTATTAATTTTTAGGAGTAAACTTAATCTCCTGGTTTAGCAAGAAAAAAAATTCAGTGGCTTTGTCTACGACCGAGGTCGAATACATTGCAACTGAAAGTTGCTGTGCTCAAATCTTGTGGATTAAGCAACAGCTCATAAATTTTGGTATTGAACTTAAAAATATCCTCATAAAATGTGATAATACTAGTGCCATCAATTTGATCAAAAATTTAATTCAACACTTTAGATCAAAATATATTAAAATTAGACATCATTTCATAAGAGAACATATTCAAAATAATAATATAATACTTGAATACATAAACACTGAAAATTAATTAGCTGATATTTTCACTAAAGCACTTAATGAAAGTAAATTTTATGAAATTAGAAGAGAATTGGACATCTTAGACCCTTCTGCTTGAATTTTAATCATAATTTTACTCTCAAAATTTATTTAAAATTTTTTAACTTCATTATCTTAATTTTGAGAATCATCTATCATTTTTTGAAAAATTTAAAATAATTAAAAATCATCAATGCTATTCAGATACCTTCTCTAATTTTTTTTATTGAAATATTCAATCAAAAATCATATCAAAATTTATCTAGACTCCCAATGACTCTCTCAACTCGATATGACTAATTTTAAATTTTTTTGTCTGAATTTTTTCTCTTTTTTTAAATAATTTCTCCATCACCTGATATAACCCTGGATGGGGCGTCCCATTTGTGTAGGTAGGCTCTCTTTAAGTGAGCTGACCCGAACTCTGTTTCATTAAAAAAGAGTTTTGGGACGTCTCAAATCAAAGACTCTTCTTCTCCCTCTCATCCCAACCTAGGAACCTCATCCTAGATCTCTCAAAAACCCCAAAATCTCTCAAAATCGAGATCTACTCTCCCCAAATTTACTGCTCTCACGGCTCATTTTTCTAATTTCTCCAAATTCTAAATTCTAACCCTCAAATTCGTGAGAAACTTTTCAAAAATTGTCTTCTCCACTTAGTTTCACTTCAATCCGCATCTTTCTCCACCCTCTTGACCATATCCATCCTCTTCTTGGGACATGGCCCCCAAAATGAGAATGCCACAAAGAAGGAAGTCGGTGAGATCCGTGGAAGTAGAAAAAAGGAGGAAGAAGGCAGCACATGAGCCGACCCAAGCATCTCCTCCAATAACTCCAAGTAAGATTTCATTATCTACAAGGAAGGTTGCTTTGGGTAGAAATGTAGACTTCAAATTTTTAAGACATGATGGTTTTTCAATTGGAGATAAACTAGTAAAGTAAGGGTAAAAATCTTTTCTAAGTTTATCTGAACCAGTTTATATTGATTTGGTGAAAGAGTTCTACTCAAATTTAGTTTCACTGAGGATGTTTTGAGGTCTACTGTAAAGGGAGTCCAAATTATCTTAAATGCACCTAGACTAAGTAGACTGCTTCAGATGCCTTGTGAGAGTAGTTGTTTAGATGAATTGCCTAAGAAGGAGATTGGACTTAAGACCATGCTAGGGAGAGATATTGTGGAAGGGCTCTTGAAGATTGAGGCCAAAGATCTTAATGTGGAGATAAGGCTACTCCACTACATGGTGTCTAGGATTTTCTTCTCCAGAGGGAGAAGATATGATCTGATGACAGGGAGAGATATTTGTCTGATGCACCATGTAGTTTCAGAGACTCTCCTGAACCTTCCCTTCCTGATGATAGATACCATGAGGGAAGCTTTGAACAGGTCCAAGGCTCCCTTGCCCGATGGTATGGCCCTTACTGTTATTTTCAGAGAGTTAGGAGTCAGTTTTGAGGGAGTGATTGTTTGTAGACTGTCATATACTGACACCTACAACAACCACTCTCATAGGTGCATGGGTTTTGTGAGAGTTGATGGCCGATGGGCCAAGGGTCGAGCTGCAGCTGTTGAGGAGGAGAGTGATGAGGAGGAGAAGCATGCTGAGGGGGAGGGTCCATCTTCTCCCTTGCCCAGGCTGAGTTCAGCTGATCACTATGTTTCAGAGCCTGAGGCAGGATCCTCAGTCAGAGTCCCCTCATCTAGTCGCACCATACCTACTTTTAGCTTAGGGGATGTTGATATGGGATAGCTTGCTGAGAGGGTAGCAGAGATCTTATCAGTCCAGCAGCAGCAGTTTCAAGATCAGATTCTGCAGTAGCTCTATCAGTTTTAGCTGTACCAAGAGCGAATTTTACAGTAGGTACAGCAGTAGCCACAGCAGCCATAGCAGCCACAGCAGTTTTATCCTACCTCTTCGAGTACCTTATCTGCTCCATCATTGGATTCATCCATTGTGCCACATATTTTCTTATTGATGGAGCTTTTATCAGACTTGAGTATTAGATTGGAGGGTGTGGAGATCTCTCTTCTGAGATTCAGTGGTAAGATCTTTGATTTGGAGAGAGAGATCAGACAAATAGTAGATTCTCTCTCTACTGGTGTGGGCATATCGTCTTCTTCTGCACCACAGATGGATGATCTAGCTCGAGAGATAAACAGACTTCACTCACAGCTTCGCTCTTCTCTCGAGGTGATTAGGACAGATATCAGAGACTCCATAAATTTTGTGACAACTGATCTAGATGGACTCAGACTTACTGTGAGGGGTATCCTATCCTAGTTAGATAGTATTAGGACTCAACTTCAGTCTAGGTCCTCTACATCTACTGAGCCTACGTTCATACAGCCCATTGCTTTTCATTTTCCTGCTTCTTCATCTCGGACCAGACCTTTCAGTCGAGGATGGGGCTGATCCTATGTTATCTATCTTGATTCCGTGCTCGATGCCCAGTCTCTCTAACTTTATTATTTTGTATTAGATTACTTAGTTATATTTTGTAGATTGGATGTATGAGAGCTTTATGCTCATTATGACTCTTGTAACCTCTCTTTTGGTGTAAATGAATGAGGTTGTTTTCATTTGACTCATTTCTTTTTGGATAAATGAATGTTTATTATTATGTCTCTTTGGATGAATGAATGTTTATTATCATATCTTTTTAGATGAATGAATGTTGCCCAGTTATGCAACCCAAGAGGGGGGGGGGGCGTGAATTGGGTTTCTAAAAATTTTAAACTTAACTGTCAATTTATGAAGATTATTTAACAACAGCAAGATAAGTAAGAAGAGTGTAATTGATTCAAGGCTAATGGTTGAATGCAAGAATACAAGAGAATAAAGAAGTTCTAAAGAAGAGCAATTAGGCACAACACAAACAAGAAGATTTATAGTGGTTCGATGCCAACCTTGCACCTATGTCCACTCTCCAAGCTCCTACTTAGGAATTCCAATCCACTAACTTGTATTCAACCTGAATACACTCGTTGGAAACTCCGACTCTAGCTATCCCAAGCTAGTCCACTTATTTTCCGGATACAAGCCAACCCAATACAATCCGATTCAAGGTTCGGATCAACCTTTCCACGTTTTGGAACCCTTTCAAAACAAAAATAATAACTCAAAAGGAGTATTACAATTAACAGCACAGAAAATACAAAGGAAGCTCCTTTAATGAGCGAATGAAGCTTTAAATATACTTTACTCAAATAGAAGAAGGCTCTTTCTAATTTTCTCAAGATGGTTGGAGACTTGAATGAGCACTTGAAGAGTTGGTGAACTTGAATTAAAAGCTTCTTGAATGCTTTGAGTGGGCTCTTGCTTACAGCTGAAATGTATGCTTAAAATTCTCTTTTAAAATCCTTCTCTTTTTTTTTTCTATATGATTCCCTCCTTTAAGTCTCTTTATATATCTTCAAATAATGGTGGAGAGTAATCTGGGCTAAAATAGAGCCATTAGACTACATTAAATGAGCATTAAATACAAATAAAATTGATGAAAAACTAACCATTGTGGAACTTTCCCGTCACAGGGGTTGACTCATAAGGTCGACTCATGCTCATGGGTTGACTCATGGGGTCGACTTCTGTGAAAAATAGCAAAAAATAATGATTCTGTAATTTTAGCCTAAAAGCAACAGAGGTCGACTCATGGGATCGACTCATGCCTGGGGGTCGACCCATGGGGTCGACTCACAGACTGTGCCAGCCAAAAAACCTTGCGTGCCATTCAGCCCTTTGAGCCATGAGTCGACTCATGGGGTCGACTCAAAAATAAAAACCTGATTTTCTTGTAAAATATACTTTCAAAAATATTAAAATTTTTTTCAGTAGACTACACGTCTTTTGTTCTTATTCTTGAGGCTTCTGAATCAGGTATTGATGAAATTACGATTTTGCTCCTGAAATACAACAAGTCTTTTTCTAAGCCAAGATCATTAGTAATCTCCTCAAATGTTTTATAATCATCAAAATTAATTCAAGGAGCAACAATCTCTCCCTTTTTGATGATGACAAAACACTTGAGCAAAAGCATATATAAAGCATTGAACATGAATTTCAAATTTATAAAGATGCATTACTTAATTATCATAGCCAAGTATTGAAACGAAATGTATCATAAGTAGTTTTAAGACAGATTTGAAATTTGAACTTTGGTTATAAATTTAAAATTTGCTTATAATTCAATCTGTATTGCTCTTATTGCTCAATCTCAATCTTAATGATCAATCTTGACTGCTCTTATTGAATCTCATCAATCTTGATTCTCTACTCTCCCTTTTTGACAGCATCAATTGAGATTCTCTACTCCCCTTTTTGAATATATTTTCTATTCATTCCTTTTGATGGGATCAATTTTAGTTCTTTAGCTTCCTTCTTTAATTGCTTGTTTTGTATTGCTTATTGCTTTACTCCCCCTTAATATAGCAATCGTAAAAGATATATTCATTGAAAAGATATTGCTATTCAAGTATTGCATAATTTAAAAGTAATTCAAGTTGATCACATTCAGAGATATTTATTGAAGGACAAAGGATATGTATATATATTCAAAGATCTTTGAGTACAAAGATGTTTTAATACATAAGTGTTGACTTAAAGTACAAAAGACATGGATAAAAACTATCCAAAAGTCAAACAGTCAACATTGCATTACATATCCTAGACAAAAACTAAAGAAAAGACTGACTACTCTAGATCTAGTAGAGATCATGACTGGATGGATCAGAGTCAGATGAATCGGAGATGGGGTGAGGAGATGAAGGATCACGACCATGGGCACGACCTTGACCGCATCTACCCCTGCCATGGGTAGAGGTGCCAGCACGAGTGGAGGGGTGAGAGGATCTTGAAGGCTGTGAAGCAAAGGACTGCGCTACAAGTGATAGTCTGATAGTGTCCAGAAGGTTTAAGGCTCTCGAAACAGATTGTAGTAGTGCAGTGAATTGAGTGGAAGCATGCTCACTAGAGCCTCTGATCTCTCTCCTCAGAAAATCAAACCCACTCTCCAAGACTCCTCGCAGTCAGGCTGCCTCCGCAGATAGGTCTAAGACCTCAGTGAAGTCCTCATGTGGCTGTGAATGGGCCAGAGCTAGTACTTGCCTCTACAGGTTGAATACTCTACCAGCCAGTCTTACCACACAACCCTCAAGTTGCTCGATATGAACTGACTGATCAGAAATCATCTAGAACACAGTGGAGATGTGGGGGATCAATGACTGATCAGATATATCGTGAAATGTCGATCCCTGAGCAGAAGCTGAAGTATCCATCTGATGAGATAGTATAGAAGCTACGCGCTGAGATATCATCTCTATCTGGTCATCAGCTAATCTGATCTCTGAGGGATGTGCTCTGCTGTCCGACTGCTGGACTGAGGTGTGCCTCCTCATAGACTCTGACGGCCCAGCCTCAAGGTCAAAAATAAACTGAATGTCTAGAGATACAGCCCTGTGATCATGGAGAGGTGATGAAGGATCTTCCTCCTCTGTTCTGCCCTCAGCTCTCTCTTCCACACCCTTTGACCAACCACCATCAGTCTTGAAAAATCCCATGCGGTGCAGAGTATGGCAGTTGATAGTGTCAGAGTGAGAAAGCCTAGCTACTGCCTCTCCCTCAAAGCTAACTCCAAACCTCCTGAATACTAAAGTGAGGGCCATACCGAAAGGCAAATGTGCCTTGGACCTATTCAAGGTCTCTCTCATAGCTTCAATCATTAATGCTGGGAGGTTCAGGGGGGTTTGAGTAACAACATGATACATAATGCAGATGTCTCGACCTGAGAGGAGATCATGTCTACCATTTCTAGGGAAGAATAACTTAGTTACCATTTGATGTAGTATCCTCATCTCAATGGAAAGGATCTTGGCCTCTAATTTGTTTAGGCTTCCCGAGAAGGTTCTTCCTAGAATCACATTAATTCCCTCCTCCTTAACTGGGAGTTCCATGTTTGTGTATCCCTCACAGGGTAAATGAAGAATTTCTCCCAAAAGCATAGGATCAAGACTAATTTCTATACCCTTTACAGTGGATCTTATTGTTTCATTGTCATAGCTCAAGTTCAGATAAAATTCCCTAACCAGATCCACATAGATATTTTTTTTAAGTGAGCAGTAGAATTCCCAACCTTGATCCTTAATTTTTGATTCAATAGAGAACCCTTCCTTTTCAAAAAATCTAAAATCTATGTTTTTGCCGGGCTCTACCTTCCTATCAGAGAGGGGTATCTTACTGGGGCTTATTGGAGATCGAGATATAGTTGGAGCAGATACCGGAGTAGGGATTGAAGCTGACGTGGTCTCGGTTGCCTGTCTCTTCCGACGCACACCCTCTTTTAACCCGCGGACTGATTTTTTCCTTTGAGGAAGCTTCATTTTCGAAGCCATTTCCACAACCAGAGCTAGCAAGGATCTTAGGAGATCAAATATGTGGAGAGATAGAAGGCTTTTAGGGGAAGGAAAAGGATTTTGGAGAGGAGGAGTGTTGATTTGGAGAAGACGAGTAGAATCTAGGGCAGGCTCTACTCGCTCCAACTGACGAAGAAGAAAAGGGAGGAGCTTGGTTCTAAGAGGGCAATTTTGAGAGTGAGAGATGGTGGAGGAAGAGTTTCTGGGAAAGAGCTTGGGTTTGAGGAAGAAGAGAGGGGGTCTTTTGGCTTGGTGGAAGGAAGAAGATGAGGAGTTGGGTCGGCTCAAGGGAAGTTTTCAACAAAAGAAAGCACCCGAAAGATTTGGTCAAAAATTATAAGTTTACCCTAGGGTCGACCCTTGGGATTGACTCATGGCACAGAGAAATTCAGAAAAATGATGAAATAATTTTGAAAAATTTGAAATATTGTGAGAAGGATGTATACCCAAAAATTGATTTTGAGAATGATTATTTTGGACGATTGAGCTCAAAAGATGAGAATTAAGCTAAAAGAATTTTTTGGTATTGATATCTTGAAATCAGAGAGACACCTAAGCAGATGGATTAAGGATTCCTAGTTCTCTCCTAATTTCATAAAATCTATCTTCACTTAAGGCCTTGGTAAAGATGTCAGCTAATTATTTTTCAGTACAAACATAGTCAAGAATTATGTCTTTATTTTGGACATGTTCTCTTATGAAGTGATGCCAAATTTTAATATGTTTTGACCTAGAATGTTGAATTAGATTTTTAGTGAGATTTATAGCACTAGTGTTATCACATCTTATGGGAGTTTCATTAAGTTTAATACCAAAATCTTTGAGTTGTTGCTTAATCCATAAGATTTGAGCACAATAACTTCCAGCTGCAATGTATTCAGCCTCGACCGTAGACAGTGCTACCGAATTTTGTTTCTTGCTAAACCAAGAGATTAGGTTTACTCCAAGAAATTGACAAGTTTCACTAGTACTTTTTCTATCTAATTTATATCCAGCAAAATCGACATCAGAATATCCTATTAAGTCAATTAATGAGTCCTTAAAATACCATAATCCTAGAGTTTGTGTACCATTTAAATATCTAAGGATTCTTTTAACAGCATTCAAGTATGATTCTTTTGGATTTGATTGAAATCGAGCACACAGGCAAATACTAAACATGATATCAGATCTACTAGCAGTTAAATATAATAGAGAACCAATCATGCCTCTATAAAATTTTAAGTCTACACTCTTACCTTCTTCATCCTTGTCAAGCTTACATGTTGGGCTCATGGGTGTGCCAATTGGTTTGGAATTCTCCATTCCAAATCTCTTAAGTAATTCTCTTGTGTACTTACTTTGGATGATGGAGATTTCTTCCTTTGTTTGTTTGATTTGAAGTCCGAGAAAGAATGTAAGTTCTCCCATCATGCTCATCTCGAACTCTCCCTGCATGAGCTTTGCAAAATCTTGACAAAGAGTTTCATTAGTAGCCCCAAAAATAATGTCATCAACATATATTTGTATAACTAATATATCATCTTGATTTCTTTTAATGAATAGTATTGTGTCTACATTTTCTCTTGAAAAGTCATTATTAAGTAGAAATTTGCTTAGCCTTTCATACCAAGCCCTGGGTGCTTGTTTCAAACTATATAGAGCTTTATTTAATTTAAAGACATGATTGGAAAAAGCATGATTTTCAAAATCTAAGGGTTGTTCTACATAGACTTCTTCATCAATATATCCATTTAAAAAGGCACTTTTGACATCCATTTGGAATAATTTAAATTTCATAAAGCAAGCATAAGCAAGTAGAAGTCTAATTGCCTCTAATCTAGCAACAGGTGCAAAAGTCTCATCAAAATCAATTTCTTCTTCTTGATTATAACCTTTTGCAACTAATCTTGCCTTATTTCTTATCACATTTCCATGTTCATCCAATTTATTCCTATATACCCATTCTGTTCCAATTATTGAGTAGTTTTTAGGTCTTGATACTAAGGTCCATACATTATTTCTTTCAAATTGATTAAGTTCTTCTTGTATTGAAATTAATCCAATTATAATCTTTTTCAGCTTCGTCTATAGTTTTAGGTTCAAGATGAGAGACCAAAGCACAATGATTAAATGCATCTTTAAGAGAAGAACGAGTTCTTACCCCATGTGTAGGATCATCAATGATTAGTTCCTTGGGATGATTGTGATCATACCTCCATTCTTTAGGTAGATTGTTTGTACTTTGAGGTTGTTCTTATCGTTCTTCACCTTCCTCATCTTGTTTGTCTTCATGTTCTTCATCATCTTGAATTGTTGAATTTTTTAGAGTGATCTTCTTCATCTCTTCTATAAGAGGATCTGCATCATCAAAACCTTCATCCTTCCTTGAAGGAAGATCGTTAGTTTCATCAAAGACAACATGTATTGACTCCTCTACCACTAAGGTTCTTTTGTTAAAAACTCTAAAAGCTTTACTAGAAGAAGAGTGACCAAGAAAAATTACTTCATCAGATTTTACATCAAACTTTTCTAGTCTTTCTTTACCATTATTTAACACAAAACATCGACAACCAAAAATATGAAAATATGCAATGTTTGGTTTTTTTTCTTTCCAAAGCTCATAGAGAGTTTTTTTTAAAATTTATCTAATTAAAGTATAATTTAATATGTAATATGCTGTGTTAATAGCTTCTGTCCAAAAGTATCTTGGAAGGTTGCTTTCACATAGCATGGTACGGGCCATTTCTTCAAGGGTTCTGTTTTTTCTTTCTACTACCCTATTTTGTTGGGGTATCCTAGGTGCTGAAAAATTATGGCCTATTCTTTTTTCATCACAAAACTTTTTAAATTCTTGATTTTCAAATTTGATTCCATAATCACTTCGAATATTTTGAATTGAAAAACCTTTCTCATTTGTGACTTTTCGATAAAATTTAGAGAAAACTTGAAAAGTTTCATCCTTGTGTGCCAAAAAGAAAACCCATGTAAAACGAGAGAAATTATCAATAATTATAAAATCATATCATTTTTCTCCTAGACTAGTAGTTCTAGTAAGTCCAAATAAATCTATATGCAATAGTTCTAATGGCCTAGAAGTTGAAACAATATTTTTAGATTTGAATGAAACTCTTGTTTGTTTATCTAGTTGGCATGCTTCACAAATTCTATCCTTTTCAAAATTTAATTTGGATAAATCAATAACCAATTCCTTTTTAATGAGTTTTGAAAGTGAGTGCATGCTAATATGTGCAAGCCTACGATGCCAAAGCCAACTAGTTTCATTAATCTTGGTATTCAAGGATACTAGGTATTGCATGTTTATTTTGGATAGATCATTCAAATCTACCATATAAACATTACCATGTCTTTGTCCAACAAATTTAATGCCTTCATTAATAGGACTAGTTACAATGCAAACAGAAGACTCAAAAATAACTTTATATCTTTTATCACAAAATTGACTGATGCTTAATAAATTATGTTTTAAACCATCTACTAATAGAATATTTTCAATAAACTTGAAGGGAGTGATACCAATGTTACCTATACCGATGATCTTTCCTTTACCAATGTCTCCAAAGATAATCATCCCTCCATTCTTAGCATCAAGTGTGATGAATTGAGATTCATCACTAGTCATGTGTTTCGAGCATCCGCTATTAAGATACCATTTTTGGTTTGCTCCTTGGGATGCTAGACACACCTGCAAGCAAAAGTCAAGTTTTTACTTTAGGTACCCAAGCTTTTTTGGGTCCTCTTTGGTTAGTCACAATGGTTCCTTTTGGAACCTATATTTTCTTTACATTAGAATTTAAGAAATTGTTAGAGAGACAAGTGTACAATTTGTGACCTACTTTACCACATTTGAAGCAAGTAATGTTTGAAAACTTATTATTTGAAGAGTTTACATAGATATTTTTTAGAAATTTTTATTTTTTTATGGGGTTGAAACCAAGACCAGCCTTATCATAAATAGCCTTTTGATTTTCAAGAATCATATTAAGTTTATTAGAACTTAAAGTGAAATTTTCAACTATTGATTTTAGCTTGGCAATTTCATTCTTTAAGTTCAGATTTTCTTGAAGCAAGGTAGATTTTTCATTTGAAATACATTTATTTTGTTTTAGTAGAGTTTGATTCTTTGATTTTAATTCTTTGTTCTTTACCCCTAGCTTTTTTAGTTCATCAATTAAATCATAAAAAGCTTCATGAAGTTTTTCAAAGGTAAAGTCTACAGGAGTTGAAGAATTTACCTCATTTTTATTTGCCATAAGGCACAAGTTGGCTTGTTAAGTTGAGTCTTCCTCTTCGGAGCTTGAGTCATCACTTCCACTCCAAGTAGCCATCATGACCTTCTTCTTGTACTTCTTGGGATCCTTCTTCAGTTGTGGGCATTCAGACTTGAAGTATCCCGGTTTCTTACATTCATAGCAGACAAGAGGTTGGTCTTTATCCTTTTCTTTGTTGTGTTCTCCTTTTGTGAGTGGCCTCTTCCTCATTCCTTGTTTTTTTTTCCTTAAAAACTTTTTGAACCTTCTGATAATGAGAGCCATCTCTTCATCCTGCTCTTCATTTTCGGTATCATCAGTTTCTTCATCAAGTTGAGCTGTAGATTTGAGGGCGATTGTTCTCTTTTTTTTGACTTCTTCCTCTTGATGTTGTTTCATGCTCAGCTCATGTATCATCAGTGATCCAAGAAGCTCTTCCAAGGGTAGAATGTTCAGATCCTTGCCTTCTTGGATGGCAGTCACTTTGGCTTTTCAAGTTCTTGGTAAGGACCTGAGAATCTTTCTTACGAGCTCACTGTTAGAATAGGACTTATCAAGACTTTTTAGACCATTTATAATATCAGTAAAATGGGTAAACATTTCAGTTATAGATTCATCATGCTCTATTTTAAAAAGTTCATATTTATGTACAAGCATGTTAATTTTAGACTCCTTTATTTGATTAGTTCCTTCATGAGTTACTTCTAATCTATCCCATATTTTCTTAGCAGACATGCAAGTTGAAATGCGATTGAATTCATTAGCATCAAGAGCACAATATAAAATATTCATAGCTTTAGCATTTAGTTGGGCCATTTTCTTATCAACCTCATTCCAATCTTTTTCAGGTTTGGTTGATTCCACACCATCAATAATTTTAGTGGATGTGTGAGGGCCGTTTACTATGATACTCCACATATCATAGTCGAGTACTTGAATGAAGATTTTTATCCGAGCTTTTCAATAGGTATAGTTGGACCTATTGAAAAGTAGAGGTCGGTTAGTGGACTGCCCCTCGACTAAAAAGTGCCAACTTGAGTTGCCATAGATCTTTAGCTCTTTGATTGGTTAGATCAAAGTAGGGCTAGAGCACCGGGCTCTGATACCACTTGTTGTCTAGCTATGCAACCCAAGAGGGGGGGGTGAATTGGGTTTCTAAAAATTTTAAACTTAACTGTCAATTTATGAAGATTATTTAACAACAGCAAGATAAGTAAGAAGAGTGTAATTGATTCAAGGCTAATGGTTGAATACAAGAATGTAAGAGAATAAAGAAGTTTTAAAGAAGAGCAATTAGGCACAACACAAACAAGAAGATTTATAGTGGTTCGGTGCCAACCTTGCACCTATATCCACTCTCCAAGCTCCTACTTGAGAATTTCAATCCACTAACTTGTATTCAACCTGAATACACTCGTCGAAAACTCTGACTCTAGCTATCCCAAGCTAGTCCACTTATTTTTCGGGTACAAGCCAACCCAATACAATCCGATTCAATATTCGGATCAATCTTTCCACATTTTGGAATCCTTTTAAAACAAAAATAATAACTCAAAAGGAGTATTACAATTAACAGCACAGAAAATATAAAGGAAGCTTCTTTAATGAGCGAATGAAGCTTTAAATACACTTTACTCAAATAGAAGAAGGCTCTTTCTGATTTTCTCAAGGTGGTTGGAGACTTGAATGAGCACTTGAGGAGTTGGTGAACTTGAATTAAAAGCTTCTTGAATGCTTTGAGTGGGCTCTTGCTTAGGGCTGAAATGTATGCTTGAAATCTTCTTTTAAAATCCTTCTCTTTTTTTTTCTATATGATTCCCTCCTTTAAGTCCCTTTATATATCTTCAAATAATGGTGGAGAGTAATCTGGGCTGAAATAGAGTCGTTAGACCACATTAAATGAGCATTAAATGCAAATAAAATGGATGAAAAACTAGTCGTTGTGGAACTTTTTCATCACAGGGGTCGATTTATAGGATCGACTCATGCTCATGGGTTGACTCATGGGGTCGACCTCTGTGAAAAATAGCAGAAAATAATGGTTATGTAATTTTGGCCTAAAAGCAGTAGAGGTCGACTCATGGAGTCGACTCATGCCTGGAGGTCGACCCATGGGGTCGACTCACAGACTGTGCCAGCCAAAAAATCTTGCATGCCATTCAGCCCTTTGAGCCATGAGTCGACTCATGGGGTCGACTCAAAAATAAAAATCTAATTTTCTTGTAAAATATACTTTCAAAAATATTAAAATTTTTTTCAGTAGACTACACGTCTTTTGTTCTTGTTCTTGAGGCTTCTAAATCAGGTATTGATGAAATTATGATTTTGCCCCTGAAATGCAACAAGTCTTTTTCCAAGCCAAGATCATTAGTAATCTCCTCAAATACTTTGTAATCATCAAAATCAATTCAAGGAGCAATAATGAATGTCTATTATCATTTTCTTTTTGGATGGATGAATGGATGCTCTATTTCCTTGATACTTGACCTAACAGCATGAAAATCTTATTCTCCTAGTTATTCTTTTTGATGATGTCAAAAAAGGAGAGAAATAATGGTAAATGATGAAAGTGGTGTATTTGTTATAAAAAAGAGGAGAAATAATGGTAAATAAAAAATAATAATGGTAAAGGGGGAGAAATAATGGTAAATGGTGAAAATGGTGTAGTTGTTAAAATCTTTTACTCTTTTTAAGTTTTTTTTTAGAAAAAAGTTTTTTGCTCTAATGCAGTACTCTATACTGATTCGTCTATTTTTTTAAACTCTGATACATCATTTTTTTATCTTTATTTTGATAATATTTAAAAAATTATTTTGATCAATCTATTTTTTTCTTAAATGCTCTACTAATCTTATTTTTGCACTGATACCAAATTGATTCGATACATCCATTTTTATTTCTTGTTCAATTTGTCTCATTCTTGCCTTAATAGCAAAATAAGAAAAAGAGAAAGAAATATTTTCTTTCATATCTATTGCTCCGATATTAGAATCAAGGAAGAAAAAAATAAAATTCTTTTATGAACCATCTTTGCTTCAATAAGAAATTTTTTTTTTAAATGGAACACTCTTTATATAAGAAAGGGGGAGATTTATTTTCAAATGATCAAAATAATCTAATTCATACAAGAAAGGAGAAGATTTTGATCGAATAAGAATAATTCTTAAAAATTCTCTAATTCCTTTACAAATGATTTCAGCTAAATGAATTAAATCATTAAAGTTTGCTGAAAATATGTATATCATGATTCTCTATGTTGAATCCTTGGCATAACTCTTCTAGTGCTTCATAAATCCAAATTCTTTGAGCTTTAAAGATATTTTTTATGTATACTCAAATATTTTGTCATCATCAAAAAGGAAAAGATTATTACTCCAAGAATTAATTTTAATGATCACAAACTATTTGAGGGGACTACTAATGTATTTTCTATCTTTGAAGATTATTTTTGTGATGTTTCAGATAGTCCAAGAGATTGAGTTTGAAAAGCTTTATCAAGTATATCAAAAATTGAAGTTTCAGCAAGTTGAAAAAGTTTTTGAAGACTTTTGAGAGTGTCCAAATTGATTTCAATCTACTTGAGAGCATTTGAAAGTATTCTGATAAGTTTTGGATCTTAAATGCATGAAAAATTGGGTTGGAACAAAATGAGACGATCCATCTGGATCATCCCCTTTCGTTAGGTAGCCAGCATATTTTATTTTGACTCATGGCACGCAGTGGGACGACTCATCTGAGACGATCCATGTGATTGGGATGACCTACCTGGGATAACTCCTGAGATCCTGAGATCAAAACAGAAAGCTGAACTTTCTGTTTGGTCAATTGAGGTATCCCATAGGGCGAGCTGCGTAAGGGCTAGTTTTTAACCTATTTTTGATGCATTTAATACGCATTAAACACTCTCCAATGGCTCTAAACCAACTCTAAGACATTCTCAAGGGTAGATAGTGATTATAAAAGCTCTCTTGAAGAGAAAAATTAAAAGTTTTGCTAGCATTCAAAGATCACATCCATGAAAAGCTCATTCAGTCCTAAAAGAGAGAAAAGAAGCATTCAATCACTTTACCAACCACTCTTCAGCAGCAATCAAATATGGAATTCATTGAGGGTGTTCAGCAAAAGCTTCTTTTCCTTGAGTATTGTATTTATTTTGTATTCATTGTATCTATTTAAAGAGATTGTGTGCTAAATTTTCTGTACTCTATTTTTTTGAAATTATATTTGGATTTTTGAGTTTTGGGAGGTTCCAAAACTCATTTAGGTTGATCCGAACTCTGAATCGAATTGTTGAGGGTTGGCTTGTATCTAAAAAATAAATATTTTTGCTTGAATAGCAAGGGTCGGAGTGTCCGATATATTGTAACTTTGAATCCATTTAGTGGATTGAATTCTCAAATAGAGACTTGAGGAGTGGATGTAGGTGCAAGGTTGGCATCGAACCACTATAAATTCTTGTGTTTACTGTACTTACTTCTCTTTACTTGTTCTTTATGCCATTTACTTGCATTCCTTCTTTTGTGTTTGAATTTATTTTTATTGAATATCAATCTACTTCACTCGATCTTTTTTGCACATTGTTTTAGTGCACTAATCTTTTAAAATTTCAAAAAGATCCAATTCACCCCCCCTCTTGGGCTCTATTTTTGGGCAACAACTGTCTGGACTTTGAAAAAATTATGTCTTCACTCCGACAAGGACCGTCTAGAGAAATTAGTGAATATACCTTTCAGGATAGATATCTTTTCAAAAATAATAAGTTGTGTGTCTCACGTACCTCTGTCCGTGATTTTTTAGTATGAAAATTGCATACGGGAGGTTTATTTGGTTATTTCGAAAAGGCCAAAACTATAGAGGCCGTAGAACATCAGTTTTATTGGCCGAGTTTGAAAAGAGATGTAGCCAAAATTGTTACCCAATGTTGAACTTGCATTGTAGCTAAACAGCGTAGACAAAATACTGGCTTATACACCCCACTATCTATTTTTGATTGTTTATGGAAAGATGTGAGCATGGATTTTATTTTAGGATTGCCATGTATAGCAAAAAAAAATGACTCTATTTGTGTGGTAGTGGATCGATTTTCGAAAATGGCCCATTTTCTTTCCTATTCTAAGGCCTTCGATGCCTCTAGAATTGCTTGTCTTTACTTTGATGAAGTTGTCTGACTATATGGATTACCTGAATTGATTATTTCTGATAGGGACATTAGGTTTGTTAGCTATTTTTGGAAAACTTTGTGGCACTTAATAGGGACAAAATTAAAATTTTTGTTAGCATATCACCCTCAAACTGATGGTTAAACTGAAGTTGTAAATAGAAGTTTAAAAAATTCACTTCGATGTTTAGTTAGCGAGAACGTGAGAAATTGGGACTTGCTGTTATCTAAAGTCAAATTTGTATACAATAGTTCTATTTATAGGACTATTGGCATGAGTCTCTTCAAGATTGTATATGACCATCACCCTAGAAAACTGGTTGACCTCATTTCTGTACCCTTGCATACCAGAACATTTGAGATAGCAGAATCATTTGCACAACACGTTAGGAATCTATATAAAAAAATTATAAAAAAAATCAATGTTAGCAATCAAATTTATAAACAATTAGTAGATTCGCATCGATGAGCTCATGATTTTGCTGAAGGTGATTATGTTATGATTCGGGTTAGACCAGAATGATTTTATTCAAAAATTATCAAAAAAGTACATGCATGTGGAGCAGGCCCCTTTAGGATCTTAAAGAAAATCTGATCAAATGCATATATTGTAGATTTATCGTTTGATTATGGCAGTAGCTCTACTTTTAATATTTTGGATCTAGTTAAATATAAAGAATCAATAACAATACCTAGTGATTCATTTAAGCCTAACCCATCTATTGAGAGTGAACCCCAATCTGAGTGTCCACGGCCAAAATTTTCTACAAAACACAATTGTATTGAAAGAATTCTGGATGAGTAGGTAATTTTCACCAAGAGAAAAAGATATCAAAGGTACCTAGTTCATTTGCAAGGCCAACCTAAGTCTGAGGACCTATGGATAATCCGAGAAGAACTGCAAAAAATTGATCCTGATCTACTCGAGCATTATCAGAGCTGAGGTGGCCTTTATTCGATAGAGTTGAATTCTCTCCAGCCAGGAGAATTGGTGTGGACACCAGTCATAGTGATTCCTTATAGCTTGATTATTGATAGAGCCCCTGTTATTTTTATTTTGAGTCATGTAATTTTTATCTTTTGAGTTCTGTAATAAATTTGGTCTTTAAATTGGGTTTGATTTGTAATTGAGTCCTGGTTGGAGGCAACCATGTTTAGTTCGAGTTAGTCGCTTTGAAGATGCATGAATTTGAATCAGATTCTTATCTGATTGGGCATTTGAGATTGGTTGTGTGTGATAAAACAAAAAGAAAAGGGATGTGCATATGAGAACAAGTAATTTGATTTCTTTTTTGCCATAATCCTTTCTCAACATCCCTCCCCACTTCACGCATGGGATTTAATGCCCTCCTCATATGGGGATTTCGCACCTTCCTTCTATTCAGGTTGTTAAAGTTTTTTTTAAAAAGAAAATAAAGGATCTTGTAAAGAATAGATGATTGAGAATAATATTTCTATTTTCTTATGTCTATATGTTCTCTTCTCCCTCCTTTCCTCCATCTATTATTCTTCCTTCTTCTATCCTCCACTTCTCTCTCTTCCTATCTTCCTCTCTTCCTTCTTCCTCTCTACCGTCGCTCTTCCAAATTTTCCTAAGGTTTGAAGGTGAAGAATGATAACTTCTCGATGAATCCCATCAAAACCCATAGGATCCCAACCAGCATCTCCCTTCCCTATAGTTACATTTTCCCTATGCTGCCATCAGCCCTCCAAGAATCTAATTTCAGCACCTCTTATTTTCTATTCTCTCATATTGCTATCATCCTTTGATAGATTCAATCCTTTTAAGATTGCTGAAATTGAAACTTACCTTTATTATTGTAGGAAACTTCTTTGCAAGTTCAGATCGAATCCCGTGATCTTGGATAATGGAAAGATTTACTGATAACTGCAGCCTAATTTGACATCTGAATCCTCCCTCATCCAGAAGTCTTCATCGGCGTATTGTAAGATCTCTTGCTTCTAAATAAATTTTTGAGTAGATTGTTATTGTAGAGAGTTAATTCCTTATTTTTTTATTAGTTAGATCTGAATTTTTTTAATCATGATCTGATGCCCTAATCTTAGACGGTTTCTCAATTGTTTGCAGTCCAAATTTAGTTCTAGGGGCAGATCAGCATGCATGCACATCAATGGTTTTTTTTCGATTTTAGCATAATCATTTTCTTACTCTTTGGTTTGTTGGCTATCTATTAATTGTTAATAAATTTGAATACTTACATTCTCTAGAACTAGCCCCATCCCACATCAACTATTGCATTAGAACCTTGATGATGATGACTTGAGGCCTACAAAAATTAGATATGCCTGGTAAGTCGGGAGTGACCTTCATGCCAATACCTTGGTTATTCATTGGCATTGGAATGACATATATATTAGAGACCAGAGAGGTGTAAAACTTATTCCCTAGAAGCATCATCCTAAAATTTTTATGTTCTTGGAAGCAAACTTAATGCTTCATGTCTTTCTCTTCTTCCATTGTATCTCCTTATTTGTATTGAAAATCTTATTGCTAAAAAACACATCCATATATAAATGATACAATTTCCCCTTCAGATTTAAGTCAGAGAACTCCTGTTAGGATCTTATATATAAGAGAAGTAACATAAGTAACTCTAAGCTGTTATCCCATATAAGAAGTGTTGTTACCTTGGGTTAATCAATCAAATTTTCTTTAGAGGCATAACCGATCGAGCTTGATCAAATCAAGCTTGTTTTGAAATTAATTTCGACATTAAACTTGTTGCTGCAAAACTCTGATTTGAAGTGAATGTGGCCAAGGCTGGATCCTTTCTGACTTGGGGTTCAGTAATGATTCGACAATGAGCGCATTCGAAAGAACCTGCAAAGAAAGCCCACACCCACCAACGGTTCCCGGACAAGAAACCCTCCGATGCTTAAGTCGGTCGAAGCTTAAGAACAATAGAATAAAGAGAGAAAAAAGCTAGAACGATCAGTATTTAGTATAGTATGGACTTATCAGAGGGTCCCTTTGTTATCTCTTTATATAAAGGTGGAGCTATAGGATGTTATGTCAGAATCTGATTGGCTGTTAGGCCTTAATCCTCTAGGTTGGTAGGCCTCAACTTGACAAGCTATTAGAATAGAAAATCCATCCACTAATCATGAATCAGGATTATTAGTTGTGGGTGTCAGTTGCAGGTTGTTCCCACATTCTAAAAGTTGTTGGGAGGTTCCATAAATTGTTTACATGGCTGAATAGATCGATGGCTTGAGATTGGTATAGAGCTGAGGTGCTACCCTGGATGAATTGTGCCCGCATGGGTTATTAGGCTCTGTTCCTTGTCATGGGTGGGCTCTATGCCTTATCATCGGTGGGTTCCAACCTTAGGGTCAAAAGACATCCAATCCAAAGATCAGGCAAGAGCTGATGACATAAAGTCACTTCACCTTAGTTTCTTAGATCTCTCTTCAATATCCAAGGTTGTCTTGTCAGTGAGTGCTCGATTGTAATCCAAGGAGGGGAGATCAGGAGAGGATTGTTGGATTGGATGGTTGATAACCTCCATAATACTTGCCCCTCACTTTTGAGTCTAAAGTGATTTTACCACTTCGAATGAAGGAGTAGCCAATCATGGAGCTAGTCTTCAGTAATCGATCTGACTTCTCTATCTCAAGCATTTAATCGACAGCATTTGGCAAAGAAAATATCGGGGTATCATTAATATGCTACTTCATAAATCTTACTGCACTTATGAGGGATGAGCGGCTCGAGGTGCTGTTCCATAATGATTTGAAAAAAGAGGATCCAAAGATCACCTCTTATCTCGTCGGGGTCTGCTAGGTATCGTACATTGGTAGATCCTGCATCATGTCTAGTGGATTGGCCTATGTGGCTCAATTTGAAGGTGGTGCAATGAAGAGTCATGTAATCTGGTGGCCTTGATATGTACCATATGTCAAGATCTGATAGTGCATGGTCTAAATCTTAATCGTTGGCGAGTAGTATAAATAGGCTTTCCCTTTGTCATTCCTTCTATTTTGCTTTGTCAAATCACCACATCTCTGTTTTATGCACCAACTATTCTCTTGCCATCGCAGTCATCAAAAGGAGGGTTTTCTGTCACTATCATCTCCTTCGATGTTGGTGATCTTCACACGATAGTCTCTGGTTGGTCCTTCCCTCTTATTTTGTATTCCTTGCTCTTCTACCAGCTTCTAGTTGGGTTCTTCCTCTTTTTCTTGGTTCACTCTTCTCCTTCTCGTTTCTCTAGTTTTTCTAATAACTTTTTCCTTTCTATGTCTTCTAATGGTGGTGAGGTCAGGGATGAAAAACCTCATGGCAATTGAGTTTTCTGGCTGCCACCTCTTCGAATTGGGTCCGAGGAAACTCCTCGAGCCGTTGACCGCCACCTCTCTGGACTAGGTCCGAGGGAACTCCTTGAGCTGCCATCGAGGTTGGTTCTTCGATTGGGTATCAGTCCTCTAAATCTCGATGCACGGGTAGCCTTATGTGTGGATTTGAAGATTTTTGGAGCTTGAGTAACGAAGAGTCATGCCTTATTGAGGACAATCTTGGAAAGTTTCATTCTCAATTCTCTATCACCTGGGCCTTCTGGCTCAAAGTTCCTGATCGAGATGGTCACATGACTAACACCCCAAAGGGCTGAGTCATAACATGACTAACACCCCAAAGGGCCGAGTCATATTGTATAAGAAGTCCCTCTAGACTAATCTTCAGCTTCCTCTCCATCCCTTTATTAGCAACTTCTTCGACTTCTATAAGACTCTTCCAATCCAGATTATCCTGAGCTCTATTCGGATGGTCATCATTTTTATCATTCTTTGTAACTGGCTCGGTATCACTCTAAGATGCTATGTCTTCAAAGTGCTACTCACTTTGAAGAAGCACTATGATGAGAAAGGATGGTGGTACTTCTCTCTTCGATTGGGATGTAAGTTTATTACCAGACTATCCTCTTCGATCTACGATTAAAAAAGTTATTTCTTTTTTACATCTTTTGATCAACCTTGGGGATTCAATTTGATATAAGGACATATTTTTCAAGGATGAGAAGGATTATCGAAGTCTGCTTGACGTTAAGATATCCAAGCTAAAGAAGTTATTGACCTAGCAAAATCTCTATGATATCGGCATTAGCCCGTCATTGCCTCAAGGTACAATCGGCATCTTTTTTGATTTGAAAAACTTTCTTGAACTAGTTGCTTTCTCCTTGATTTTGCAATAATGAGGCCAATCCTTTTGTCTATCAAGTCAGCTCTGAAAAGAAAGATGGGTTCTTAGGGTGGGAAGTCTTCATCGAAGAAGCCTAGAAGTATCCAACTGAAGATTCCTGCCCCTGCTGCAACCCTGGCTTCGTCCATAGGAACGTCAAGTGCCGACCTATGGAGATCGAGAATGAACAGATAGTGACCATGCCACTATGATCTATTGCACCAGTGACTTCGAAGCCAGCTTGGACTCCATCTCTACCAGCCAATCAGTCATTGCTCCCTCATCCATCATCCCCGCTTCATTTCACCTCATTGTTGCTATCTCCCATGGCGCTGAGTAGGTTGGCGAGGGCCAAGGTGGGCCTCTCCTCATCCGAGAGCGAAGGAGGGTTTGTTATCATAGCAAGGAGAGTATGGAGGGATGACTTCATCCTTGAGAACCACCAGCTCACCCAGGAGTTGGTGAAGATGACTTTGCTACCGACTGACTGGTTGGAAAGGAAGGTCCCATCCCTTCGACAATGTCATTGCCACTTCTTATGCTGGCCTCCTTAGGGTAAGCATTTTGTTACTTATACTTGTCTTCAACTTTTGTTCGTGGTTGCTAACTTTACTTTTCTGCATAGTTGGCACACGATGTCACCATCCTCAGTGAGGGTTGATCGATTTTTTTTTGAATAAAGCTCTTGCTAAAGTAAATGCTTAGGGCATCCGAGGCCTAAACAAAGGCTACAGAGGAGGTGAAGCAGGCTATCGAGGAGGTAAGACAAGCCATCGAGGAGGTGAGGCAAGCCATCGAAGAAGCAAAGAGGATGGCTAAAGAAAAAACTTCTCGAGCCAGGTCTGAGCTCCAAACTGCTTGAGAGAAAGTTGGGGCTTTAGAGGGCCTCATGGCCATTGAGCACAGAGCTGCTCGGGTGCTTCACCAAAAGGTGGCCAAGCTTAAGGAGACATTGAAGCTCAGAGAGGCGGCAATCAAAACTACCTAAGATAGGATAGAACTTATCAAGGCCAAAGTCGAGGAGGAGAAGGTGAAGGTCATTGCTAAAGCAAAACTCAAGGGCATCAAAAAGTTCAAGGCTTTCGTAGAGTTCAAGAATTAGGTTGCCGAGGGCTCCTCGATAGCCTATGTATATGGTTTCGAAGCTTGCAAGAGGTGCTTGGGTCGGTGCTTCCCAACTGAAACTTGAGCGGTCTTCATCTTGAAGATAGTGATGATGAGGGTAGGGCTAACTCATCGGATGAGGATGAGCCTACCTTAGCTAAGGATGAGCCCACCCCAGCCATTAAGGACCTAGCTCTCGAGCCTATTACCATGCTTATCGATGCTGTTGGGGGCCTGCCAAGGCGACCGCCAATCATGCCACTAAATTCATGCTTGAGGACCTCGACTAGTCATATTTGTACTTTTACTTTTCCTTTTTACTTGTAGCAATCTTTTGGCAATGGACTTCTTCTTAATGAAATGAATCTCTTCATATCTTTCGATGCACATGTTGAATGACCCCAATCTCTAGCACTGGTCATTTGTTTGTCTGGTATAATCATTGGTTCGGTTAACCAATCAAACCATTCGGAAAGTAGGAGTCTTTGGTTCAAACCATGATTCGAAACCACAATGTCCGAATCTGCATAGCCAATTTTTGACAGCAAATTTAGCCAAATTAGTATCATAGTCTTAACTCGATCCTCAGTAGGATGCTCTAGAAGATCCCGATGAGGCTATATCTAAAGTCGATATGAAATCAATTTGTGATAATATTTTTGTCAAATCACTGTCATCATCTTAACCCAATTTCTAGTGGGATACTCGAAAAGATCTGATAAGGCTTTATCCAAAGTTGATATGAAGTCGATCAGTGACAATATTTTTGTCAAGTTGTTTTCATTATCTTAACCTGATCCCTAATGAAATGCTCAGGAAGATCTTGATGAGGCTTTATCCAAAGTTGATATGAAGTTGATCTATGATAATATTTTTGTCAAGTCGCTATTATCATCTTAACCCAATCTCCGGTAGGATGCTCGGAAAGATCCCGACAAGATTTTATCTAAAAATCGATCTATGGCAATATTTTTATCAAGTCATTATCATCATCTTAACTCAATTTTTTGTGGAATGCTTTGGAAGATCCCAACAAGATTTTATTTGAAGTCATCACAAAGTCGATCTGCAGCAATATTTTTGTCAAGTCATTATCATCATCTTAACCCGATCCACAGTGGGATGCTTGGAAAGATCCCGACGAGATTTTATTTGAAGTCAATCGGTGACAACATTTTTGTCAAGTCGCTGTCATCGTCTTAACCCGATTCCTAATGAGATACTCGAAAAGATCCCAACGAGACTTTATCTAAAGTTGATGTGAAGTCAATCTATGATAACATTTTTGTCAAGTCACTATCATCGATTTAGTCCAATCCACAATGGGATGCTAGGAAGATCCCGACAAGATTTTTGTGAGGAGGTCCTAACTTGGGTCAGAAGATCTTCTTGTGAATATTATTTTACTAATCACCATTATGGAGGTCTTAACATAACCGAGATATCTTCATGAGATCGGTTCTTTCCAACCTAGTCATCGAGGTCCAGAATGGAGCCTGAATATCTCGAATCGGATCATGTCTGATTGTCTCTCTCCGATCGAAGCTGGACTCAGTTGTCCCATTCATATTCTTTTGTTTTCCTTAGTCATTCTTGATGACCTCATTCATGGTTAGCTACAACCGCCATCAGTTGAATGTTTCGCTTAGTCGCTTTCGTAAGAAACCTATAATAAGGCTCAAAGAGAATATTTTTACTGATGTAATAAACAAACACTCAACTTACTGGTAGCACATTTTCAAGCGAGATTCCTACCCCCCTATCACCTATAGAGTCGGAGAGTACATTGATGACACTAGCTGTGGGTTGATTGTTATTATTCTCCTCGTCAGGTTGGCGCCAAGGTGGCTCTTCATGCGCTTGATCCTATCACTCATAAATATACTTTCCAAGTTAGCCTCTTCGAATTATGGCTTCAATTTTATCCTTGAGCTGGAGGCATTTTTTGATATCATTTTCGTGGTCACGATGAAAGCGGCAATACTTCTCCTTGCTCTTCTTTGTTGGTGGGTTCTTCATTGGCTAGGCCGATAGAGGTACCCCTAGACCTTGATTTTCATTAGGATCTGGGCCTGAGGAGTAGACAGGAGAGTGTAATTGTTGAACCATCAAGGAGGACTCCTTGGTGGTCAGGAGGACTCTCCTTCCACTCAGTTAGTGTGAGGTTCTTCTTGACCTCGCTTCTTATTGGGGGTCTTCTTTCGCTCGGCCTCCTTCCATGCAGCCTGAGTCTCTTTTGTCTATGCATACCTTCGAGCTCATGCAAGCAGATCGATATAGTCCCTCAAAAATATTTCATCAAAAGAGAAAATAAGGTGCTCATTCCGCAATCCCTACTTGGACATCGATATCACCACCGACTCATCGAGGTTATGAACTTCAATTATTGTGGTATTGAAATATGCCATGTAGTTGTACAGTGACTGACTCCTTCTTTTCTTGCTGGATTGAGAAGAGACTATTGTTGTTCTTCGATCAAATCTGATTATTGCCAAAATGTACAATGAACAGCCTTTTGGGTTATTCAAATGAGTGAATGGACTCCAATTATAATCCCTAATTCCATGCCTACACCGACTTCTTAAGGGTGGTCGAGAAAGCAAGGCAAAGGAGGATGTCCAAGGTATCCTGGAGTATCATGAGAGTCTTAAAACTCTCCAAGTGATCAAGGAGGTTCGAAGAGCCATTATATGGCACTATCTGAGGTATCTTGAACTGACTCAGAATTGGTTCTCTCAAAATAATATAGGAGAAGAGAGGTCGAGAATTGAAGTCGAGGTTGTCATCATTTTGGGGGCTTCCATTCTAGACTTGTCAAGATGGCACTCGATGTCCCAAACCTTCCATTCAAGATCTTCTTCCCAATGAAACTTTCTAAGAGACAAGGGGTAGTCTAGAGTGGAATCGGAGAAGGACCGCCGTTATCGATCTTTCTTCCTCAAGCTGCAATAAGAAGGTGACCGACGGAGAGCAAAAGCAAGAGTAGATGCAGGGTACACCGGAGGACCAATTTCGGACTCTTGGGGTGGGACTAATGACTATGCCGAGAGAGAGCCATTCAAGTTGGTGGCTCCAAGATCGAGACTGCTCTGTCATGTTTTGGAGCTGCCGCACTGTGCAAGTCAATACTTGAATTTGTTGGACCAAAGCCTTGAGTGGCTGTGGATCAGCCTATTTTATCCTCATTAATAAATCCTATTTTTATTCATAGCACTGTTGCATTAGAACCTTGCTGATGATGATTTGAGGCCTACATTAGATATGCTTAGTAAGTTGGGAGAGACCTCGATATTAATACCTTGGTTATTCAATGGCATTGGAATGACATATTGGAGATTAGAAAAGTCCAAAGCTTACTTCCCCAAAACATATCCCGGAACTTTTATGTTCTTGGAAGCAAACTCATTGTTCTTTGTCTTTCTCTTCTTCCTTCATATCTCCACATTTGCACTGAAAATTTTAGTGCTAAAAAACACATCCATATATAAATGATACAATTTCTCCTTGAAATTTGAATCAGAGAACTCCCGATCTTGTGTATAAGAGAAGTAACATAAGTAACTCTAAGATGTTATTCCCATATGAGAAGTGTTGTTACCTTGCGTTAATCGATCAAATTTTGTTTAGAGGCATAACGGACTGAGCTTGATCAAATCAAGCTTGTTTTGAAAATAATTTTGATATTCAACTCTAGGTTCAAACTTGATTTGTTTAGCATTATTTTGAGGACTATTCAAGCTTAATTTAGTGACAAGCCACATACAAGCCTAATTAATCAGCTTGATGGTCTTAAGGTGAGTTGAAATCAATTCAAGCTCAGCTCAAGCTTGAATAATAGCTTCATTCTAACCCAAACTAACAGTTATTGATTCTAAACATAAATAGAATACATTCGTTGAAGCCTTAATCCAACAATATATTAACAAAAAGTACATATGCTATGCGTATATTATGATGCCTGCTGACCTGAGATATTACTATGGGCGTGCATAGAAACTTTATTGCAAAGAATTTTCAAGGCTGCTTAAAAAGAAATTTATTTTTCTAATTAGTTACTCAGAAATTAATTA
This sequence comes from Elaeis guineensis, assembly GCF_000442705.2. Classification (NCBI taxonomy): domain Eukaryota; kingdom Viridiplantae; phylum Streptophyta; class Magnoliopsida; order Arecales; family Arecaceae; genus Elaeis; species Elaeis guineensis. The sequence goes on from NC_025994.2 coordinate 20,204,752, forward strand.
ATCAATTTCTCAAATATAATTAAGCATGAAAAGTCACTTACTTATCCTTTTTTTTTTTTTTTGAACTCATCTACAGGTTATCTACATGGCATACTCCTGCATTAAGTGCAATTAGACGAAAAGTAATAGCAGAATATAGAGAAGCATTTTTGTTTTGCCAACACATATGCACGTACGTGTGTGCGCGCGCGCGCGCGCGTGTGGTTAAGTGTAATAATACATTTCATCTATCTACATATATTGCCAAACTCGTGTATGATTTGATGAGTCATAACTTAATTTAAATGGCTTTGCCAAATTTAGTGCAACAATAATTTTATGTGCAATTTTAAAATGTGTCAATTATGGGAGAACTTTTCTATTTATATTTTGCTCACCCAGAAGTTATCTTATTCAAATACATTGTATGAAATTTCCATGCTGGCCATTCAAATCATCGATATACTTCCAGGCCATTCCAATAAATTTCGAAGAAAGCAATATATATATCTAAAACAACTTTGCTTCTCTCATTAAACCATTCGCCATCTATTACCTTTTTTAATGCGCAATTTAGAATGCATCACTTTTGGGAGAATGGAAATTGGATATTTTTCTACTTGTGTTTTGCTCACCCAGAAGTCATCTTATTCAGATACAATGTATGAAATTCCATGCTGGCCATTCAAATCATAGATATGCTGGCCAACAAATCTGATTTTCTAATGAAACTTTTCCACCTATTTCTGCTACGCTAGGACGAAAGGAAAGCATCTTGCGGCATGTATTTAATATTAATTTATGTCACCACCAAATATATATTCATCTACTCGATATTTGTATGAAATATTAGTCTATGTCCAACATAAAATGGCATTTCCAAGCAATAGTTTCATATATCATCAATCACTTAGTAGTGATATACATGCATCTTGACCAAATTTTGAACTTACATGGAAATGCTATAAAAAGTATAGTCCAGCTGGGAAGTGACTATGAGACCCCTTTTTCATTTATTACCAAACTTGCTCGCAATGGAAATACCACACAAAAGAGGAAACCTTGGAGCAGTCCACCTTATAGCACTCCTATTTATAACCATATATACTTGCCAACAATAGAATGCCCCACACTCAAAATTCTTCCTCCATTTCTATTCTTGCTTCCACCTTATAGCACTCCTCTGAGAAAATTAGTATTGTTCATTCCTCCTCTTTCTTGCTCTGTGAAATATTTTTCTTGGAGAAGATGGGAGCCGGCGGCGACGGCAGCGGTGAGACGGTGGCGAAGAGAAGAGGGTGCTCGTGCAGCAAAGAAGACTTCCTTCCGGAGAAGTCGTTCGAGAGCTGGGCTAGCTATGGGAAGGCGCTACGGGAGACCGGCATGCGGCTCCGGGACCGGGTGACGGCCCGGTCGCTGGAGGAGACGGAGCTGCACGAGGTGCGGGCGAGGAGCGGGCACGAGATGAAGAAGAATCTCTCATGGTGGGATCTCATCTGGTTCGGCATCGGCGCGGTCATCGGCGCCGGAATATTCGTGCTCACCGGCCAGGAAGCCAACGAAGTGGCCGGCCCTGCCGTCGTCCTCTCCTACGTCGTCTCCGGGATCTGCGCCATGCTCTCCGTCTTCTGTTACACCGAGTTTGCTGTTGAGATCCCGGTCGCAGGTATTCTGTTTTTTTCGTTTGTTTGTCTGTCTATGCTTTGAATTATTCTAATTCTGTGTTTTAGCCGGAATTAGCTAAATTATTCAGACTTCAAGAATTTGTATAGATTATTTAGGATTTTTTACATAAGAAACTGTTGGTAATAAGTTAGTTAAGACGATAATGATTTTCTTTGGAGATTGGTTCTTATGATGTGTCTTTTGGCTAATTATAAAAAACAGAACAAAATGAATTTTATGTTAGAAATCAAAACATGATTCGTGTAATAAGTTCTAAGAATTATAGATCTATAAGATATTGTAAAGAGTCAAATCAGATGAACACTCTGGCAACCTGTGAAAAACTTTGTTCTTTTCAGATATATTTCATCCTCTGCACCCCTTGTATGTTTGGAAAGCACGTATATTATAACTTTTTCAAATCCTCGTAGGCATTTTCTAAAAATTTTATTTCCAATATATTTTGATTCCATAAGAATTCTTGTGTTTCCTGTTTCCACTAATGATCTAGAATCTTAATTTCATGCATTCACCAATTATGTGTGACATTTTAATAAATTCTTCTCCAAATTCCACTTCAGGTGGTTCTTTCGCTTACCTCCGGGTGGAGCTCGGCGACTTCATGGCGTTCGTGGCGGCGGGCAACATCCTCCTCGAGTACGTCATCGGTGGTGCCGCCGTCGCCCGGTCCTGGACCTCCTACTTCGCCACCCTCCTCAACCACGCCCCCAACGACTTCCGCATCCACGCCACCGCCCTCGCCGACGACTACAACCGCCTCGACCCCATCGCCGTCGTGGTCATCTCCGTCATCTGCATCGCCGCCGTCCTCAGCACCAAGGGCACATCCCGCTTCAACTACATCGCCTCCATCATCCACCTCGCCGTCATCCTCTTCATCATCATCGCCGGTCTCACCAAGGCCAACGCCGCCAACTACACCCCCTTCGCCCCCTACGGCGTCCGCGGCATCTTCTCGGCCTCCGCCGTGCTCTTCTTCGCTTACATCGGCTTCGACGCCGTCTCCACCATGGCCGAGGAGACCAAAAACCCCGCCAAGGATGTCCCCATCGGCCTCGTCGGTTCCATGGCCATCGTCACCCTTGCCTACTGCGCCCTCGCCGTCACTCTATGCCTCATGCAGCCCTACAACACCATCGACGTCGACGCCCCATTCTCCGTCGCGTTCCAGGTCGCCGGCATGGACTGGGCCAAGTACATCGTCGCCTTCGGGGCTCTCAAGGGGATGACCACGGTCCTCCTCGTGTCCGCCATCGGCCAGGCGCGCTACCTCACCCACATCGCTCGCACCCACATGGTTCCGCCGTGGCTGGCTCAGGTGCACGGCAAGACCGGCACTCCGATCAACGCCACCATCGTCATGCTCTGCGCCACCGCCGTCATCGCCTTCTTCACCAATCTGGGCATCCTCTCCAACCTCCTATCCATCTCCACTCTGTTCATCTTCATGCTCGTCGCCGTGGCTCTTCTCGTCCGCCGCTACTACGTCGCCGGCGAGACCTCGGATTCCGACCGGAATAAGTTGGTGGCTTGCATCGTGCTCATACTGGCATCATCCATCGCGACGGCGACGTACTGGGGGTTGAGCGAGAAGGGGTGGATTGGGTACGTGGTGACGGTGCCGATATGGTTCCTGTCGACGTTGTTCCTGTGGCTGGCGGTGCCCAAGGCGAGGGAGCCGAGGCTGTGGGGAGCGCCGATGGTGCCATGGCTGCCGTCGGCGTCGATCGCGGTCAATATATTCTTGCTGGGATCGATCGACAGGGATTCGTTCGCGAGGTTTGGAATCTGGACGGCAGCGCTGCTGATATATTACTTGTTTTTTGGTCTGCATGCGTCCTATGATACTGCGATGGCGGCCGAAAGAACCGCGGGGCCGACGAAGAGGTTGGAGGAGGGCAACGGTGGGCGGTAGGAGGAGGGAGAGAGGAAGGGGAGTGCTGATGGTGAAAGAAGAAGAACAAGAGTAGCCAAGTGTGCCTATTAAATTTCCTATTGCTTTTTCTTTGGATTTCATGAGCAAAGACAGAAAGTGTTGTAAGAATGTGAAATTTAGATGGGGAGAGAAAGAACGTCTTGATTGGTTGGATGCTGATGTTTAAAAGTTCGACATTTAGTATTAAGCGAAATAATTAGTTGTTCAGCAGTTCTTCTGAAGCCAAGGAGTTTCTAGGTGCTCCAAAGTTTCGGATGCTGACAGTGTCTTCCCCAGGGATTCCTGTCCTCTGGAGGTAACTCTTGCCTTCATCCGACCACCAATATATTGTGCTCCAACGACATCTTTCTTTTCTTTAGAAAAGGGATCCGTAACCAGAGGGGTTTTGAGAGATTTGAGGCATTGGACCGGGGTATTCGTGTTCCCCTTTGAAATCAAAACGGAAACAAGACCCTTCCCAACCAAATAGTTGGATTGAGATGCATCCTGTTCTATTTTCATTCTAGAGCCTAACTCACTATAATCAAATATGCTCTTGGTGCAAGCAAAATTGGTTATTTCACTCTAAGGTATCTTACTGTTCCAGTCCACCTTGATGAGAACAGTCTTTCCATATTAATGCACTTGTTGAAGCTTGTCCGGATCCAAGTTTTTGCAGCGTAGCTGCGATGTTTTGTATATAGGATATGTCACGTTCAATAGGACCTTATCAACCCTCTTCAAAATTGAACTTAGTTTGAGTGACTGAATTTCCACTATAATATTTTGAAAGACTAGGTGCAGAGATGAGCTTGTAGGACTCGTTTGATTCACGATGAAAAACGGAGAGAAAAGATAATTCTAAAAAATGAAGAAAGGTTCTCTTGTTTGATTGGAATTTTAAGAAGAGAGAATAAAAAGTTTTTTTTATGAAAAATATTTTTCACATTTTATAGAAAGTAGAAATCATTGGGAAGATGAATTTTGAGACTTCCCATAGGATGAACTGTGATGATTTTTTTCTTCTTTACAAAAATATTTTTTAAAAATCTATGACTGAAATCTTACAAAATATCAATGGATAATTAAGATAAAATATTGAATAGTTATATTAATATATTACTATAGTATTATATTTAATATTATATTTATATCAATAAATTTATTATATTAAATATTAATATTATATTAATATAATAAAAATATATTATATTATATTGTATTAATAAATTATTATGATGTAATGTTATATTATAATATATTAGTATTATATTTATATAATATAAATATAATAATATTATTTATATAAAATTTAAAAGTAAAAAGTATAGTCTTATACCCATTAAAAATATAATAGATATTTTATATAATTTTTTTAAAAAAATATACTCAACCGAACATAGGCCACTCTGCAATAAACTATTTTTCATAATCAACTAAACATTTCAAAATTATCTTTCCAAAAAATAATTTTTCAGAAAGTTTCTTCCTAAAAAATTGAGGAAAAGTTAACTTTCTTATAAGAAAAATTCTCCTAATGAACCCAATGAATCCACGGAGCTTTTCAAGCAGCCCAGTCCCAGCAAAGAGAGGATTTTTTTGCTGGAAAGGGTCGGGTACCTGTACAGAAATAAAAAGCCCTCATCAGTTCTGATCCCAGACCTGGCGCTTGCATTGCCCATTGATGGGTCATGTTTTGAACCATAGGCTAGAGGGGAATCCCATTTCACCCATATAGAGGCAGCTGGGTCTTGGGCAAACTACTATTGCCCTCCAGAATATACTCTCGAAACATGGCATGACTCCTTCCTGTTGCAAAGCAAGTGCGAGAGAGAAAGGAGTCCTTGTCCTATGTATCTAAAAACAGCCACCACCATCATACAACCTACTGGAATAGAGAATTGAATCCTTCATTCACCACCATGTCCCTGCCATATTTCACCCAAAAAACAAGCGCTTAATAACCTTAATAGCCTTGACATACATACTAATAGAGGGAATCCTAAATGAAAATCTTAAAATTTTTCTCAAGTTTTCCTCCAAGTATTTTCTTTTGACAATCCACGTTGAGATCCTTTAGTCCCATATTGGAAGTAGAAGGATCTTTAAAGCCACATATGTAAGAAGGATTTGTCTAAGCCACCTAAAGCTGTAAGGTAGTTGAAAGAAAGTCTTTAACATGCACATGCAGATTGGACCGGATGCGGGCTAAGCACCCTGCTAACACAAAACTTTATCTTTTAATTTTTATTTGACCTTTTAAATGCTTATGCTGCCATTAATAGCTAGTAAAAGTCTAAACGGTCAAATTGGATGACTATAAAAAGGTCATCTTGAGGCCTAATCCTATATGCTCTAAAAGAATCAATATTTTCTCCAAAGTACTCTCTCTTCTTTCTATTTTTTCTATTTCGATATTTTTTTTAATATTTATATTTATTTTATTGGATGCTGAAAGGATTTTCATCAACCTCTTTCATAGCCGTGCTTGCAAACAGAGAATGCCGGTCTTATCTTGAGGTAATTTTTCCTAATTTTCCAACATGAAGGATGGAAATATGCCTTAGGACAATACTGCACATGCCTCCGGATTTATCATTTTTTTATTTATTTTTGTAATCTTCAGTAAGCCATCTATAACTTTTTTATAATAGGAGAAAATAAAAATTTTGTTAGTTTCCTTAAATTACATCTAGAATTTTATAAGCTTTATTCTAACAATCTAAGGTGTAAACACTGTGAATTGTTATTAAGAAGCTAATAGGATACCAACTCGAGATTAAAAAAGAAGCTGTGCATAATTTTTATGTATAACCTAGTTGATGCTCTATCATACAAACTGAAATTAATTAAATTGGGTTAGCGTTCTCCAAATTGAAGGATATTCTATTCCATTGTTAGAATAGTTTTGTCACAATTATTCTTTTCTAAAATTTATTTATTGAACATAATTTTTTTAACAATAACAAAAATTATTTGTGCCAATAATTTGTCTTGAATGGACATGCTTAAAATCCAATAATTTTAAAGGAAGAACAATTCTAAAAGTTTTTTTAAAGGATATTTGAATTGACAATCATAAGAAGTTACTTAGAACCATGAAAATACTAAGTAGAATTTTTGGATTTCTTTTACAGCTTTTTTCTCTCCTTCTACTATATCTAATTTTCTCACCTAAATCCTATAGAATGGGTAGCCACCATGCCTCTAGTCTCAAGTCTAAAAAATTTTATAGCTTAGGATTTGTCAGGTAGCAAGAATATTTAAAACCTTGGCTCATAACTTTGGGTCTCATATTTGTTATAGAGAAGGATTCTGCATATCTTGCTCCTCCAAAAAGGTCCTCCAATATACTCAATCTACATGGATAAATCTTGCAAAGAAATTGAGTTTCACTGTAGGTTTAGAATTCTTAACTATGTTTTAGATGAATGATATGAGACCTATAGAAAATATAAGACTGCTAAGGATCTTTGATATGCCTTAGATAATGCCTACATTAAAGATAATGAAGGTGCTCAAAGGTTTACTATAACAGACTTTAACAACTATAAGATGATAGATAATATGCCTATCAATGATCAGATTTATATAGTTCATAATTATATCCATGAGATCAATAGAGGTGGTTCCATATTAGATAAAAATTATCAAACCACTTGTCTGTTTAACAAGTTACCATCTTCTGGATCAAAGTTTATCCAAGAACTTAGGAGAACACAAAGTATACTAGTATTGGTCAGTCATCCAATCTATTAGGATAAAAGACCAATACCGACTTAGGGAGATCAAAGATCATCAATTGCAAACCAAGGTTAACTTAACTAAGGTTAGTTCTCAAGGTCAAAATGATAACTTTAAGGGCCATCTATTAGATGTGTGCCCTAGATGCCAGATTGGCTGACACATTTCTGTACAAAAGTAAGGGCAAATTTATAATTTTGACTATAAATGAATAAAAGGATTATTCTACTATCACATTGTGTACATTGTATCTGTGATACATCCTTTGAGTTAGTAGGAATGTTAATTCATATTTTTAAGAGTTGAAAATTTAAGGCATGAATTTACATAACTAACTCATAAACAGCTTCTGACCATAGGATCATCATGAGGATGGTGATCGATCCGAAAGGTTGGTGTACGATCGCTTCCTTAGGGTAGATGTGTCTTGAGTCTATGGTGTGGAGACACCGAACGAGAGTACAGGTATTCGTTAAGAATGAGAGTACAGAGCGTGACCACCTCGAGCAGTCATAAGGAAGTCTACCTTCTCGTCGATGACTAGCTCGATGCTGCAGCTGTGTGTCTAGTTCTTTGATCTGAGGTACATCGATGGTTCACTTTGAGTGTGTTATAGTTTGACTATACTATAACTCGGTCTCCTAGCCATTCAAAACTCTGAGGTGTATGTTGGCTGTAGCATATTCATTGTAAGAACCAGATCACACCAAGATGGGATCTATCAACTTCGGTAGATAAAAGTAGTAGTCCTATGATGATCGAAAGATTGAGTCCTTAAGCCCATAGCCATGGCAGAGTGAAATAATGGAAAAAAATTTTTCATTGGAATTTCACATCGGACTCGGATCGATCGATTGATTCATATGACTAATGTTGGGTTTGACGAGTTCATCTTAACCCTAATTCAGTCGGGACTCATGATAGAGGAACTCAATCACACAGGTAGCTGCATCGAGAGGTTCATCTTTATTTCTGATGGGTTGCCACCATATACTGCTAGGTATCACTGATAGATTTTGAGAGTAATTTGAATGATCTTGATGATCGATCATTCTAATTATCTGAATCAGAAGAGTTCTGGTCCATTGAAAGGAGTTTCGATGATGTCGATGATGAGATCATGACATATCTCATTACCATATAGAAATAAACCTAACTGGATCACACAAATAAGAGTTACGGTCTGGATGTCATCAATTGAGCTAGCCCAGTTCGATTGATTTGGATTAGATCCAATTAGGTTCAAAAAAATTGTGCTAGCACACGATTGAGCCTAACTTTCTCCTCGTATAATCTTTTTCATCTCGACTGAGCCAAATGTGATTTGACTCACCCAGAGAACCTTGAGAAGGTTTCTTTCAGTCTGACTGGAGCCAGTCTAGCTCAAAAAAGTCTTATCTTAATTCATGAGATAAATTTAAGACAACACCTGCCAATTTCTATCACCTGCCATTTCTATTTTAGGACATCGATCAAACATTGACTTATGGATCTTAAACTGAAGGCCACTTGGCAAGAGATCATTGAAGAGTTTTTGTGGAGTATCCACCTGCTAAATTAGGCCTCAAAGTGGGCACCAAGATCAGATTGGGCGTGCGCCCCAAGTGGATAAGGATAGAGTCCCATGCGATGAGGACTCTATGCCTTGATCGACTCAAACTGTTGGGCGCCAATCTCACTATGTTTATCCAGTGTTGGCGCCAACAATAGGAGGATTTGGTGGGGTTCTTATCTGATATGATTAGATGACATCACTCCATCAATCAAATTTTTTTAAAATTAATTAGAATTTTCTAATTAGTCGAATGATGTGGCACTGCATGGTGCAGCAGGGTCTATTTAAACCCTGTCTGCGCCTAGGGTTTTGAGAATCTGCTCAATCCCTAGCAAAAGCCTGATATCCCTCCACTTCTCCATGTTCCCTCTGGTCTTCTCTCTCCCCTCTTCACATCCAAGAAGTTGGACATCCATCTGGTGCTTGTCCAAGGTGTGGTGGCTCTCTGATCAGAAGGCTACAGAGATTTGTCGAGAAGCTGCTGCTCCAGCTTCAGAAGATCTTTTAAAGATCTTTCAGATCAGATCCAGATGTAATTTTTGGAGCAGAGATTTATAAGGAGAAGATGATCCAGATCCTACTTGAGTGGATATCGATAGAGGTCAAATGACTGTGTGACTATTTTTGAACCTCGGGCATTGCTGCGATCATCTACAGGATAATCTAGTTACCCTAGAGGTATTCCTCTAATTCTCAAATTATAAATTTAATTTTAGATTAAATATTAGATAATAAGAATCAGATCTAATAGATCTTAGATTTGAAATAAAGTAAGATAATTTTTTTTAAATATTTCATCCCAAATCTCATTAGATCTAGAAGATCCTACAAACAAAAATATGATTTTTTCCTTCAACTGGTATCAGAGCCAAATTGATGGCTCTATTTTAGATCTAATTTAGATTTTATTTTTATTTTTATTTATCTGATATTAATAAATTTTAGATATCACATCAGATGTGACAGGATCTGAAATCAAAAAAATTTAAAATTAAATCTAAGTAGATCTAACATGTATGAAATGCATGACTAGACTAGGAGTAGTTTAAACTATGAATAGTCTTGAAGTTTTATGTTTTAATGTGATTAAAATATAAATTAGATCTAATTTATTCTCTAATTTTTTGATGTTATAAATGTTCTATTTAGATCAAAAAATAAAAAATAAAATTTAATTAATTTATAAGATTGATCTGCTGCATGCCTAGACTAATTGTAGAATTGTTCTAGTAACTGTCTAGAATAGATTTTATATTGAATAGTTCAATTTAAATCTTATTTTTCAGATGTTACATATGGTGTATCAGATATGAAAGCATGCTAATTAGATCATATTTTAATACATGAGATGTATGCAAAGCATGTATAAGTTAGATTTGAAATTATATATGTGATATGTAACTTAGATCTAACTAGTTTTGTAGTTAAATCAATATTTCTGATTAAGGTGTTCCTCATGACCGTCTGGTCATAAGAATAAAGTAAGGTTTAAGACCCTCTCCTCTCATTCAATGGGGTGTTCTTATGACGTGTAGGGGTGCTACGCGTTCATCCTTAATCTGAAATCAAACTTACTTTTCTGTAAAATCCTAGATCCTGAAATTTTAGAATTTATTTTACATATTTTATTTATGAACCCAAGACTTAATTAATGAATTAAGCTTATGAAATTCAATTAGGTCTAAAATTAAAAATTTTAGATGTAAGTCATTTTTATAAAATTGGGTTCGGACTTGGGTAGCTCAATTAGGTCTAGCGGTTGATCAAACTGAATCAAAAGTTGGTTAGGTGAGATCATGAAAGTTAATAATTGACCAGCCTAATAGGATTAAGTCTAGGTCAAGGTCGAATCACATTTAGATGTGACTCGATTAAGTTAAGACCTAATTTGGCTCAGTGGTTAGAGCCTGGATTGTAGGCTAACCCAATTGGTTCTGGTTCGATAATTTGGTGTCTAAGGTAAGTTGGACAGATGCGACGACTAGTTTTTAATTGGGAGCTACTCAACTCGAATGCGTTCTTGTCAAGTTAATGGCATATCCCTCCCATCGGTCTCACTTACTTGGCCATATGTGTCGACCCAGTTCTGATTTGAGGTGGCTAACAATTTGAGCTAATCCATGCCACTAGGTTAGTCATAATTGTTATGACTATGTCAAGTCAAGTTTAATGAGACCTAAATCAAATCTTCCTAAGAAAATATTAAGTCTAAGGTCTTCCATCATTGTGGATGTGCAGGCCCTTCCCGGGGTTAATTGTTCTCGGCTGGTTACAGTGGTTCAGTTGCACCGAAAAGATGCAACCATGTCCATTAGGCATTGGATGCTACGGATTAAAGGATGGATTGTGCTCAATATTTTGGATACGATGAGGGACTCAATCAGGAATCTAGTTCATGCAAATGGTGGGTCTGACTTAACTAAGGATTGGAGTAATATTCCAGACACGGTGAGCTTCATGAATTAGAGACCAAGTTTTGGGTGCATCATGATTAGAGAATCATTGGACAAGAGTTGTCCACTCATCAGTGGACCCATCATCAATAACTGTTAGGTGAGGTGGTGAGCCAGTCGGTGAGACCGCACCACCCACTAGAAATCACTAATCATGGAGATTTTCACATCTCTACCTAAGAAGTGTAGGGATCTGAGAAAATAGTGGGAGCCTAATTTATTTAAAAATAAAATTCTTAAACAAATTGGTTAAGTCTAATTATAAAATCTAATTAGAAACTTTTGACTCTCTACAAGAAACATGTCTGCGTCCAACCCTCTGACCAAAATACTAGACACCCATAAATTGATTGGATCCAATTTCAAGGATTGGTTGAGAAACTACAGAATTATTCTGGGTTTCGAGAAACTGACTCATGTCTTGGACCAGGATCCACCTACCATGCCAGCACGTCTGATTGCTGAACAGATTGCATCTCTGAAAAAGTAGACGGATGAAGATAACAAAGCTAGGTACTATATGTTGGGTGCAATGTCTGATGACTTGCAGCGCCAGCATGAGAATATTATGACTACTCGTCAAATGTTGGCTCACCTACAAGAGTTATTTGGTAAACAAAGTCGCGCAGTCAAGTATTGAGTCTGCCAAAGACTTTTTAAGGCTAAAATGCGTGATGGACAGTCAGTCCAAGATCATTGTTTGATAATGATCAAGGACTTTGAGGAGCTTGAGAAGCTCGGTATCATCTTAGACAAAGATTTTCAGATTGATGTGATCCTTCAGTCCTTGTTTGATGCATATGGTCAGTTCATCATGAACTTTCATATGCATAAGATGCAGTGTACCTTGGCTGAGTTAATGAATATGTTGGTTACGGCTGAGCTTTCTTTGAAAAGTTCAAAAGGCTCAGTCCTTACTGTGGAGCGGACTTCTTCCAAGAGAAAATCTTTTGGAAAGAAGAAGAAGTCTGCGAAGAAGCAGAAGGTGGATGGGAAGAAGAAGAAGACAGAACCGAAGAAGAAGGCTGTTGAAAAGAAAAAATATTTCCACGGTAATTCAGACGGCCATTGAAAACGGAACTATCCTCAATACCTGACCACCCTAAAGAACAAGAAGGATGGTCCTTCTGGAGGTATGCTCGTTATAGAATCTAATCTTACGGTTTCCTCTGCATCCAGTTGGGTACTTTACTCTGGTTCTAGTACTCATTTGTACACTTCTATGCAGGGTCTTGAGGAGACAGGAGGCTGAGGGATGGGGATATAATCCTACGCATCGGAAATGGAGCAAGAGTTACTGTTGTGGTCGTGAAAACCTATCCTCTGCGATTACCATTAGGATTAGATTTAGTTCTTAGAGACTGTTATTATATGCCTGCAGCAAGCAGAAATTTGATTTCTATTTCATGTTTAGCATAAGAAGGCTATGTGATTAGCTTTCATAAGGACCATTGTAACATATTTTATGAAAATAATAAAGTTGCAAATGATTTTCTTATTAATGGTCTCTATCAGCTACATATTGATGTATCTATATTTTATATCGAGCAAAATGTGAATGTCATAGAAATTAAAAGGCCTAGAGATAGTCTAAATGATAAGTATCTGTGGTACCTAAGGCTAGGTCATATAGTGGAAGATAGGGTTAACAAATTGGAAAAATTCAGGCTATTAAGTCCGTTGACTTCTGAGTCATATCCAGTTTGTGAATCATGCCTTCAAGGCAAAATGACCAAGCTTCCTTTTGTGGGACATGGAAAAAGGCCACAGACCTACTTGTCCTAGTACATACGGATGTGTGCGGCCCATTTGATGTGCCGGCTAAAGGCAACTATATCTACTTCATTACCTTTACCGATGATATGTCTAGGTATGGATATGTGTTTTTAATGAAACACAAGTCTGAAGCCTTTCAAAAGTTTAAAGAATTCAGGCATAAGGTAGAAAAACAAACAGAAAAGCCCATTAAGGTTCTTCGATCAGATCGAGGAGGTGAATACCTTAGTCGAAAGTTTCTAGACTATCTTAAGGATAATGGCATAGTCTCTCAATGGACTCCACCTGGAACGCCACAACTCAACGGAGTTTCAGAACGAAAAAATCAGACCCTATTAGATATGGTCCGTTCCATGATGAGCTTCACGGACCTTCCTGAGTTTCTTTGGGGACATTGTCTCATGACAGCAATATATGTATTGAATAGGGTTTCCTCTAAAATTATTCCTATCACACCGTATGAGATATGGCATGGTAAGAAATTAAATATGAGTCATCTCAGAATTTGGGGCTGTCCGGCTCATGTCAAGAGACAGCAGGTGGACAAGTTAGAGTTTAGGTCTTTTAGAGCTCGGTTCATAGGATATCCTAAAGAGTCATTAGGATACTATTTTTATATTTTGGAAGACCACAATGTGATTGTGAATCGACATGCTATTTTTCTTAAAAAATAGTTTATTCAAGATAATGGCATCGGAAGAATAATTAAGCTCAAAGAGAATGTCTTCCAAAAGCAACGAGCTAAAGAACCTGAGGAACCCAATCAATTAGAACCAGTCCTAACACAACCTCTTCCACCTCGTAGATCGACTAGGGTTTTTTGTCTTCCTGAAAGGTACTTAGGTACTATACAAGAGGAAGTAGAGAAAATGTTCCTCATTGAAAATGAGACTCATGGTGATGACCCCAAGACCTATGACGAGGTGATATCAGATATCGACTCCGAGAAATGATTAGAGGCAATGAGATCAGAAATTGACTCGATGCACTCAAACCAAGTCTGAACTTTGGTAGATCCACCTGAAGATATTGTACCTATTAGGTGTAAATGGATCTTCAAGAGAAAGATAGGTACAGATGGAAATGTGGAGACATTCAAGGCTAGGCTCATAGCAAAAGGTTATAGTCAACACGAAGGCATTGACTATCAGGATATCTTTTCGCCCGTAGCCATGCTAAAATCTATCCGCACATTGCTTGCTGTTGCAGTCTATTTCGATTATGAAATATAGCAGATGGACATGAAAATGACGTTCTTAAATGGATATCTTGAGGAAGATATCTATATGGAATAGTCGCTTGGTTTCACATCCAGTGATGATGATCACAAGGTCTGCAAGCTGCAAAGGTCCATTTATGGACTTAAGCAAGCATCTTAGAGCTAGAATACTCGTTTCAATGATATGATCAAAATATTTGGTTTCATCAAGAACAAGGAGGAACCATGTGTATTCAAGAAAGTCAGTGGGAGTGCAGTTGTCTTCCTCGTACTATACGTAGATGACATCCTCCTGATTGGGAATGATATTTTCATATTGACCTCAGTCAAAATATGGTTGTCTAAGGAGTTCTCTATGAAAGATCTAGGAGAAGTATCCTTTATACTGGGTATTAAGGTCTATAGAGATAGACCAAATAGGATGCTAGGACTTTCATAGAAGATGTACATAGAGGATGTGCTAAAAAAGTTTAGCATGAAAAACTTCAAAAGAGGTTTAGTACTTTTTAGACATGGCATTCATCTCTCCAAGAAGATGTGCCCTAGCACACTTGAGAAGATTGAACGCATGAGCAAGATCCCTTATGCTTCAGCAATAGGAAGCCTCATGTATGCCATGCTATGTACACGACCTGATATAGCCTATGCTGTGAGTGTCACAAGCAGATATCAGTCGAATCCAGACGAAGAGCACTAGACTTTTGTGGAATGTATCCTTAAGTACTTGAGAAGGACTAAAGATATGTTTCTAGTCTTTGGAATGGAGAACTCCAGATTTAGAGATTTACAGACTCAGACTTCATGTCTGATATAGATGATCGAAAGTCGACATCTGAAAGTCTGTTCATTTGCAATGGTGGTGCAGTTAGCTAGAAGAGTTTCAAGCAGACGGTGATTGCTGATTCCACCATGGAGGCAGAGTATATTGCTGCATTAAAAGCTGCGAAGGAGGTATTTTGGTACAAAAAATTTATTGCAGAGCTTGGAGTGATGCCATCGGATGCCATCCCTCTTTACTGCGACAATAATGGCACCATAGCCCTAGCTAAGGAGCCAAGGTCTCACCAGAAGTCCAAGCATATCGAGCGGCGATTCCATCTGATCTGTGATTACCTCGAAAAGGATTATATCGAGGTTAAGAGAGTCAACTCCACAGACAATGTGACAGACCCACTGACAAAGCCATTAGGCCAGCAGAAGATCGAAGCCCACCTTGAGAAGATGGGACTTAGATATGTAGCCAATTGGTATTAGGTCAAGTAGAAGTTTGTTAGATATGTGCCCTAGATGCCAGATTGGTTGACACATTCCTGTACAAAAGTAAGGGCAAATTTATAATTTTGACTATAAATGAATAAAAGGGTTATTCTACTATCACATTGTGTACATTGTTTCTATGATACATCCTTTGAGTTAGTAGGAATGTTAATTCATATTTTCAAGAGTTGAAAATTTAAGGCATAAATTTATATAACTAACTCATAAACAGCTCCTGACCATAGGATCATCATGAGGATGGTGATCGATCTGGAAAGTTAGTGTACGATCGCTTTCTTAGGGTAGATGTGTCTTGAGTCTATAGTGTGGAGACACCAAATAAGAGTACAGATATTCATTGAAAATGAGAGTACTGAGCGTGACCACCTCGAGCAGTCATAAGGAAGTCTACCTTCTCATCGATGACTAGCTCGATACTGCAGCTGTGTGTCTAGTTCTTTGATCTGAGGTGCATCGACAGTTTACCTTGAGTGTGTTATAGTTTGACTACACCATAACTCGATCTCCTAGCTATTAGAATCCTGAGGTGTATGTTGGCTGTAGCATATTCATTGTAGGAACCAGATCGCACCAAGATAGATCTATCAACTTCGGTAGATAAGAGGAGTAGTCCTATGATGATCGAAAGATTGAGTCCTTAAGCCCATGGCCATGGCAGAGTAAAATAATAGAAAAGAATTTTTCATTGGAGTTTCACATCGGACTCAGATCGATCGATTGATTCATATGACTGATGTTGGGTTTGACGAGTTCACCTTAACCCTAATTCAGTCGGGACTCATGATAGAGAAACTCAATCACACAGGTAGCTACACCAAGAGATTCATCTTCATTTCTGATGGGTTGCCACCATATACTGCTAGGTGTCACTGGTGGATTTTGAGAGCAATTAGAATGATCTTGATGATCGATCATTCTAATTGTCTGAATCAGAAGAGTTCTGGTCCATTGAAAGGAGTTTCAATGATGTCGATGATGAGATCATGACATGTCTCATTATCATATGAAAATGAACCTAACTGGGTCACACAAACAAGAGTTAGGGTCTGGATGTCATCAATTGAGCTAGCCCAGTTCGATTGATTTGGATTAGATCCAATTAGGTTCAAGAAATCGTGCTAGCACATGATTGAGCCTAACTTTCTCCTCGTATAATCTTTTTCATCTCGACTGAGCCAAATGTAATCAGACTCACCCAGAGAACCTTGAGAAGTTTCTCTCAGTCTGACTGAAGCCAGTCCAGCTCAAAAAGTCTTGTCTTAATTCATGAGATAAATTTAAGATAACACCTACCAATTTTTGTCATCTGCCATTTTCATTTTAGGATATCGATCAAACGTTGACTTATGGATCTTTAACTGAAGGCCACTTGACAAGAGATCATTGGAGAGTTTTTGTGGAGTGTCCACCTATTAAATTAGGTGTCAAAGTGGATGCCAAGATCAGATTGGGCATGCACCCCAAGTGGATAAGGATAGAGTCCCATGAGATGAGGACTCTATGCCTTGATCGACTCAAACTGTTGGGCGCCAATCTCACTGTGTTTATCCAGTGTTGGCACCAACAGTAGGAGGTTTGGTGGGGTTCTTATCTAATATGATCAGATAACATCACTCCACCAATCAAAATTTTTTCAGAATTAATTGAAATTTTTTGATTGGTCAAATGATGTGGCACTGCATGGTGCAGTAGGATCTATTTAAACCCTATCTGCGCCTAGGATTTTGAGAATCTGCTCAATCTCTAGCAAAAGCCTAATATTCCTCCACTTCTCTATATCTCCTCTGGTCTTCTCTCTCCCCTCTTCACATCTAAGAAGTTGGGCGTCCATCTGGTGCTTGTCCAAGGCGTGGTGGCTCCCTGATCAGAAAATTGTAGGGATTTATCGAGAAGCTGTTGCTCCAGCTTTAGAAGATCTTTTGAAGATCTTCCAGATCAGATCCAGATTTGATTTTTGGAGCAAAAATTTGCAAGGAGAAGACGATCTAGATCTTGCTCGAATGGATACCGGTAGAGGCCAGACGACTGTGTGGCTATTTTTGAACCTCGGGCATTACTGCCATCATCTACAGGGTAATCTAGTTATCCTAGAGGTATTCCTCTAATTCTCAAGTTGTAAATTTAATTTTAGATTAAATATCAGATAATAAGAATCAGTTCTAATAGATCTTAGATTTAAAATAAAATAGAATAATTTTTTTTAAAATATTCTGCTCCAAATCTTATTAGATCTGAAAGATCCTACAAGGAAAAATGCAGTTTTTTCCTTCACCATCAACTTAGACAATATCAAAATCATAACTTTAAACTTGAGGGTAGAAACTTTAAGCCTAAGGGCAAAAGCCCTAAAGACAAATCTAAATCCAATCAACCCAAAGGAATGAGAAAAATAATAAAAGATTTTGCTATGTCTGTAGTTAGAATAATCATCTGATTGCTGATTGCTACTATGGGAAAAAAGAGAAGGTCACCACCTATAAGAAGGATCAATCAAACCAGCCCGAGCCTCAAATTAATATAATAGTGGCTAGACTTCAAACTATACCTTTAGATTAGTCTCATTTGTACCTATTGCTAACCTTACTCGAAATCAAAGTGATGGTTAGATTCTGGTACCAATGTATATGTCTGTACTGATAAGGCTTGATTTTGTTTTGATTAAGACTCAAGTAAAGAATGTGTAACTATAGAAAATGGGATGACTGTCAACATGCTAAGGATTGGAGCTGTCAAGTAAGGCTAACATTTAGTAAGACACTCACCCTTCATGATGAGCAGCATATTTTCGAGATTTGAAGAAACCTTATAAATAGACCTTTGTTAGTGAAGTTAGGTTATAAAGTTGTATTAAAGTCAAATAGAGCTGTAATCTCCAAGGGAGAAATGTTTATTAGAAAAGATTTTGTATCTGAGGGTCTATTCAAGCTCAATGTACTATCTTTTATAATTAATGAAAAGTCTTCTTTTTATACTCAATCTTGTATGATGAATACTGAGTCTTATGATGTATGACATGTCATACTAGGTCATGTAAATCTTAAGTCAATCATGAAAATATCCAATCTAAATTTAATTCCTAAGTTCAAAATTGATCATAGTACTAAATGTAAAATCTATACACAATCCAAGTAACCTAGAAAAGCTTTCAAATCTATCTCAACTAGAGATACCCAAAAGTTAGACTTATTCATAGTGATATGTGTGACTCAAATAAGAGACCTACCAGAGGGGGAAGTTGATATTTTATGACTTTTATAGACAACTTCTTCAAATACCATTATACCTATCTCTTGAAGACCAAAAATGAAGTTCTTAATAAATTTAGGGTATATAAGACCGAGGCTGAAAATCAACAAGAGAAGAGGATTAAGATTTTAAGATCTGATAAAGGAGATGAGTATATTTCAAATAAATTAGCTCTATTTTGTGAAGAATATGGAATAATTCATGAATTTATAGTGCCACACTCACCTCAATGCCATAATTATAAGTTCTGATATGCATCAAAATATATGGGGGGAGGCTCTTTTATTAGTCTACTATATCCCAAATATAATTTCATCTAAGGATAGAGAGAAGATACCTTATAAATTTTAGAAAGGATATGTACCTAGGCTAAGTTACTTTCGAGTATGAAAGTGTCTAGCAAAGGATGGAATTTCTGAATCTAAAAGAAAGAAGATTTGACCTAAAATTATAGATGTTGTCTTTATAGGGTATTCCCTTAATAGCAACACTTATATATTTTTAATAGTCAACTCTGGGATCAAAGGAATTTCAAATGATACTTAAATCTAAAGGTGCAACTTTCTTTGAAAATATTTTTGTTCTTTCAAAACTTGAACTTTTAATCAAATATATGATTATCCATCCATATCTTCTACCTCTAATTTGTTTATTACTTCATCAGACCATCTTTCTACTTTTCAACCCGATCCTAAACTTATAGAGCCTAATTCTATAATTGAACTTAGGAGCAAGAACTAAAAAGAGTTTCAGTGAAGAATTCATTACTTTCATGATTGAACACTGATAACTTATCAAGAAGCCATAAGCTCTCTAGAAGTTCTATTTAGGTAGGAGACTATAAACAGTGAGATTGAATCAATTATTAGAAATAATATTTGGATTCTTACTAATTTATCTTCTGAAACTAAATCTTTAGGATGTAAGTGGATCTCAAAGAAAAAATTTAGGATGGATGAAATAGTTGAAAGATACAAGGCAGACTTATAGCTTAAGATTTTAGGCAAAAAGCTGAATTTGATTTCTTTGGTATATATTTACTTGTTGCTTATTTATCCACTATCCAAATTCTTTTTGCTTTAGCTTTTATCCATAAATCTCTTGTCTATCAAATAAATATTAAAATTACCTTTTTTAATAGTGATCTAGAAGAAGAGATTTATATGAAACAATCTGAAGAATTTTTATGTTTGGTCAAGAAGATAAAGTGTGCAAGCTAGTTAAATCCTTATACAGACTGAAACAAGCACTTAAATAATGGCATGAAAAATTTGATAGTATTATTCTTTATTATGGTTTTTAAATTAATAACTTTGATAACTATCTATATTATAATAGATTTGAGAATTGATGTATCCTTCTTTGTCTCTATATGTATAGATGATATCTTGATTCTAGAACCTGATATTGATTTAATGAATGATATCACAACTTTCTTATCAAATCACTTTGACATGAAAGACCTAAGTCAAGCTGATGTGACCTTAGGCATGAAGATTATAGCATCATTAATTCTTTTTATCTAACTTAATCACACTAAACACAAATGATTTTGGATAAATTTTGGATATTCAGATTATTTTCCTATGTCTACACCATATGATCCTAGTTTTCAATTAGTGAAAAATAATAGTAGTTCTGTAAATCAAGAAAGATATGCTTAAATCATTAAATCACTCTTCTATCTAGCTAATAGAACTAGACCTGATATTGCCTATGCCATTTTCAAACTGAGTAAGTACACCAGCAACCCTAGCTTGACTCATTGGATTGCTTTAGAGTGAGTTTTTTAATATCTTAAAGGTACCATATCTTATGAGCTCAGATATGTTGGCTATCCTACTATACTCGAGGGATATAGTGATACCCATTAGATCTGATTCTTTGGATATTAAAGCCACTTTTGGATATATCTTTGTTCTTGATGGTAGTGTTGTTTTTTGATAATCAGTCAAGCTAACTAAAATAGCTAGAAGCACTATGGAGATGGAGTTGATAGCTCTTGATATTGCCTCTCTAGAAGCTAAGTAACTAAAAAATTTATGCTCATCTATTTTTTTGGATACCAACTCTTATACCTCCATATTTATTTATCGTGATTCTAGAGCTGTTGACCTTCATAAAAAGAAACTGATAAATTCTAAAGGTAATAGAGATAAAAGGTTGAGACAAAAGTCAATTTTAGATCACAATAAAAGCATGATATTATAGCTTTAAATTTTATAAGATCTGATCAAAATCTCACTTACTGTCTTGCTATAGACTTAAATAGTGCTAAAGTCCTTAAGACATCGAGAGGGATAGGACTTTGCCCATAAGGGCCTTCTATAGTGAAAACCCAACCTTTGTGATAGGTGATCCCTTGAAGAAAGTTCAATATGGTAATAACAAGCTGATTGATTAGTCGTGTAGTGTTTAGTGCTCGTGTAGTGTTTAAGGAAGAACTTTAACTCTGAATGAGATTCAAGGTATATTTTTCATGAGATATGACTCTACACATATCTTTAGAGGGGCTCACCTATATAAGAGTATTCATACATAGCCGCAACTATAAACTATGAGCTACCTTTAGAAACTCTCAGGTAAAATCAAGATCCATAAGCAGGGCCACCAACACACAAACTTGCGATGAAGATTCTACTATGCATATAATAGTTAAAATCTAGATCAAAAGAACGTAGTTCAAGATCTAGTTTACTCTGATTTTTTCAAATAGAAACCATCCACGCTAAGTGAGATTAAGTCTTGTAAAGGCACCTTACTCATTGCATAATATAAGCACTCAGCAATCTATATTTTAATTCATGACATAATTTAGTTTGCTATTTTAGAAAATTTTGAGTTGTGGGAGATTGTTGGAGGGAATCCTAAATAGGAAACTCAAAGTTTTTCTAAAGTCTACCAAGCGTTTTCCTTTTAACAACCCATGCTGAAATCCTTTATCCATATTGGAAGTAGAAGGATCTTTAAAGCCATATATGTAAGAAGGGTCTGTCTAAGCCACTTAGAGAGCGTTTGGTATGGAGTAATCCACTCAAAATCAAGGTTGATATGGGTAAAAATGATAAGATCAATATGTTTGGTTGCACCATGATGATCCTACATGACGGTGATTTCAAATTACCTCCACTCTTTAAATCACCATCCAACGTGGTGATGGAAAATCCGTTCCTAAGGATGGATATCCAACATCACTCTATTATGGTGATCTTATATTAAAATATGTTAACCAAAATACTCTCATGATTGAGAGACATTCAGAAAGAAAAAATTATTTTTTTTACTGCAATATTTTTTTTGTGCTTGTGGGTTGGGTAGTTGAGGCGTCTGCTCCATAGAAGAGAAAGAATGTGTGCAGGTACTTTGGGCATCATCTATACGGAAGAGAAAAAATCCTTCCTTCTCATGCCTATTGATTAGAAAGAGAAAAAATCTATTTGATTTTGTTCTAAAATTTTTTTTATCCAAATCTTCAATCCCTACTCCCAAAAAAGTGTGATTTGAAGAGGCTACTTTTTAAGTAAGTATTATAGCTAGTCAACTTGTTCAATAGATAACATAAAAAAAATTCATCTGAGAAATGTCAAGAATATTTTTGGTATTATATAGTCGATGATCTTAGATTTTCGTAGCATACCAAACAAGTTGCTTGTACATATCCAGAGATCTTTAATCACTGTACTATGGCAAATCAAACATAGTGATCTTAGATCATTAGAGATTAGATCACCTCAGAATTTGGATCACTAGTAATCTTAGATCACCGTGGTGATCCAAGTTAAGTTACCAAATGCCCCCTTAGGGCTTTGAGATGGTTGAAGGAAAATCTTTAACACGCACTCACAGATCGAGCTAGGTAGGGTGTGGGAGCCAGTGCAAACACCCTGCTAATCCAAAATCTTATCTTTTAATTTTTATTTTATATTTTAAATGCTTATGCTACCATTTATATTTTAATTATCATTTAGATTTGTATTTAATTTTTTAATTATCTTTTTATTTTTGAATATTGGACTCCTGATTATGGATTTAATGGGCTAGTAAAAGCCTAAATGGTCAGATTGGATGGCTATAAAAAGGCCATTTTGAGATCTAATATTATATACTTTGAAAAAAAATAAAAATTTTCTCCAAAGTACCCTCTTTCTCTGCTTTGTATTTTTTTTATTTCGATGTCTTCTTCTCTTCTATGCATTTTTTATTTTGTTGGATGCTGAAAGGATCTCCATCATCTTCCTCTATGGTTGTGTTCACAGATGAAGGATCCCAGTCATATCTTTGGATAGTTTTTCTAGATTTTTTTATATTAACATGTACAAGGTTGCGGTTCCCATATATTTATGGACTGAACTGGCTGAACCATTGCCCTGTGGATTATGTGACCATACCAATTGATATGTTACCATGCCTTATTCTTAATGCTTTTTGGCAGTTGGTCCCAAAATAACTGAATCAAAATTGGCAAGTTTCCTTCACCATTGGGGAAGCTATTGCACATAAAATACCTGTCAGATAAATTCATGTCAAGGATAGTAGGTTTATGTGCAAATGGAATGTCCAAGGCTATGGATGTTTAAATATCTCAATAGTATAGCTCCATGGCGTAGGGACCTAGTAAGAGCACCTTCCATGTTGGAGGCAATTTTGCAGCGTGCTCTCCATAGTTCGGGTTGTATCTTTATCTTTTGGACAAAAGAATAATTCACCTTCTTTTGTGATGTTAACATTGGATTACAAGAAGGCCATTCTAAGATCTATGCAAATAGATAAAGGAAAAGTTCAGAATTCTTGGAGATTTGTGCAAGGTGTGATGCAATAGTTGATGTTATGAAAGAAGATCAATCATGCTTCTGCATGCAAGATAATATTGACAAGTTTGGTTTGCAAGATATTGATCATATTTTTAATTCTTCGATACACCAAGATCATCTATGCCAAGACCACCCCTCTCCTTAGGCAACCTAGGGATATCCAATCTAACATAAGAATAGCCTGAGAGATCAGTAGAGGGGTTGGGGAGAGAGAGAGAGAGAGAGAGAGAGAGAGAGAGGAGAGGGACCAAAGAGAGGAGAATATGTGGATTGAGGTGGCCTTTTTCTTAGACTCCAACTGGGCCTATTATTGGGCTTAAGCTTCATGCCCTAAAGCACGATCACATCAAAGCTAGACTCCAGCCCGGCCTAAAGATTTTTCAAGCTTACTTTTAGGTCCAAACCTAACCTAATCCTTTGCTGACAAGGCCTAAAGTCCAATTGTCCTCTACCTTTGCTATCTCTTCATTCCTTCGTGACTCCCCCTCTCCTCTTAGGGATGGTAATTTTAGCCGATCTGCTGGGTATCTGATCCAATCCAATCCGAATGGGATGCATTTTATTTGATCCGATTAGAATCTGGGATGAATATGAGTTTTAAAAAAAATAACTTAAGTAGGTTGGATATGGATAATGGTACATCTCACTCTGAATCTGATCTGACCTGACATAAATATATATCTCCTTTCAAAATTTAATAATTTTATATTATTTACATGTATCCGATCTGATCCAATTCTTCTTATCTAGCCTATCCACCTTTATCTATACTTGACCCGACCCGATCCAACCGAGGCAAGTATGGGATAGATATGGATATAAGATGTTTGATTATGGGATAGGTACAGATGTGGGCCAATCTGACCCAGATCCAATACATTGCCTTCCTTATCTCCTCTTTTTTCCTCTTTACCCTGTCAATGACTCAACACTAGGTACCCTCTAACAAAAATAAATTTATTTATTTAGAAAATTAGAAAGAATCAAATAATATCATACCGATCGTTATTTGAAGGAGAAAATTCAAAAGATCATAATGCACCAAAAATCCTAGCCCCCTTCCTCCATTCATTAGCATTTCCATCCCACTTTTTTTATGAAGCAACTGTGAAAAACAAGAGGTTTCTACTCCTAACCTTTATTCTCACCCTCTACCATGTAGCTAGCTGGAGCTCTGGTGAAGCAGCAGTGCCAGCTCTACTGGTGCTCCAAGGACAACTTCTTCCTAGAGGAATCATTTCAGAGTTGGGCCCACTACGTCAAGGTGATTTGGGGCATCCACACTAGCCTCTGCGATTGCATCACCACCTACTTCACAGAGTAGTTGGAGCTCACTGAGGTCTGGGCCCATAGCGACCATGATATGCACAAGGACCTCTCCTAGTGGGACCTTCTGGTTCGATGTCGGCAGCATCATCATCTTCATCCTCACCGGCCTTAAGGCTCGCATCGATGCCAGCCCAGCCATCTTCCTCTTTTATGCCATCTCCGACCTTGCTGCCATGCATTCTATCTTTTGCTACACTGAGTTCACCATCGAGATCCCTGTCACTGGTAAAAAAAAAGCATTTCACTTAATAATTAGCCCAAAAAAAAATGCTAGCTATTGTGGATCTGTACCTCGACCTCAGCTAACAAATCCTCGGTTAAGACCAAGCTATAGAAGATTGATGCTCATAAGATGAGTTAACAGTAGTACCTACTTTTTAGCGCAATTCTGATTCTCTCCATTCTTGGATGACCTACTATAGCTCGTATACAACCGACCAATCTCAAACAATCTAGGGTCAACACGTGCTCCATGGTCTCCAAAACCTCGACCCTGGATGATCTATTATAGGTCATCCGTAACCGAGCTATGGTTCTTGCTATCAGATTTGTCTATCTCTCTCTCTCAAATTAGAAAAATCCAGATGGAGTGAAATTCCTCCGTGACTAAGTCTCCCATAAAAGAAAAATATCTCATCCAAATCAATCTACATGACAAATCCAAAAAGCTATCCAGATTTCAAGATGGGTATGACTCCAACTCCTCCCTTATAAATAAAGGAGCTTCGGGACCCTCAAAGTAAGCTCTCGACCCCTACTCTCTCCTCTCATTATTCTTCATCTCCTAACTTGAGCATCGGAGGGTCTTCACCGAAGAACACTCCGGTGAGGATTTTTTGCAGGTATTTGTGCGGGTAGAGTTCCAGCGGTAGTTTCTTCCTCAGCCATCTCCACTTCGGCAACCAACCTCAAGCAAGGAGATCAGGAGCAACACTGGCAAATGTACATTTTCTTCATATACTTGTTAGCAGAAGTTAGTTTTCATGAAAATTATGTTAGAATTTATCCTATTACCTTACTCGGGTGTGGCCTATTCTAATAGGCATTAGAATTTATTTTATATATTTTAAATTGATCTTGACTCTGACTAAAGATAAATCTCTAATAAAATAATAAAGATATACTTGATCATTTAATAAAATTAAACTCTACATAACTATCGTAGATAATGTCTATCTTTCAGTCCTTGTGACTGATTCATTTACTACCTCTGATGGATGAGGTATATTATAAAAGGATACTCTCCTACGGATGTGATCCTCAAGTATACTCAAAGTTGGAGTGGAAAAACTAAGACACTGCTTGACGACAATAAGGAGCACATCCAATTTGGTTCTTTTATGATTGCTAGCTGATTTGAGAGATCCTAGATGACATTGATGGCTTCATCTTCATGTAAGTTTTATCGCCCCATAAAATTCTCATATTATAGTATCAAAGCCATACAAGTTATTTGGCTTGAAGATTGAAGCCTTTATATTTATATAAAGATTTTGTGGATGTAGATCTCACTGGCCACCCTAGTTGATTGCCCGTGACCGATGTTGTCTCGATCAGTCTACGAAATTATTCCTAGATTTCATGATAATGGAGGTCTCCATTGTTTTATTTATTTATTTATTTAGGGTATGATTAGATAAATAGATAATATTAAATTTAAAGAAAATGAAAGGATGATGGCATGCTTAAGGTTCTTGCCTCATCCCCTTCCTTCGGATGAGGATGGACAGACCTCGACTTGCATCTGACGACCACCCAAGGCACTTGCTAGCGACCTCCCCCTCAGGATGACTATGACTATGGGGTGGCCCATGACTTTTGATCTCCAAAGTGGGTGGCACAGGATTTTCTTCTCTAGCAATAGGGGGTCGGAGTTTTGTCGAGTAGGATCTCAGCTTCTAGCGAATGCCGTCAAAGTTCTTTTTATTTTGCTCCCCACTGATCTCCCATCAAGACCAATGAATCACTGGTATATCTACGGTTGAGAGATAGCTACTGTTGTTTGGGATCGGCTGGTGACCCACCGACAGAGTTTGATCAAGGGAGGGATTATTGGCTATGGCGTTTCCTCTCTTGTTACTAGTGGGACGGAGGAGGAAGATGAAAAATTGGGTTCAAGCTTTCGAGTTTCGACCCATTAATCTCGATCCAGATACATTAAAGTTAAATCCCAACCCATTAGCCCTTTAAGGCTAAATCAAGTTGAGCCGACATAAATTGATTTAGAAAATTTTGCAATTAAGCCCTTGATAAAGCACTATTATATAAAAATCCTTGTAAAATTGAATTTCGATCCCTGTAATAGAGTTTATTATTAAAAGATCATTGGATTATTATTTAGTCCCTATAATAAACTTTATTACATGAAGATCCTCTGATAATTATTATAAAGTATCTATCATATGGTTTTATTGCATAAAAGTTTATAAATTTATACATTACCTATTTTTATGTGCTATTTAATATGTCTATATGCAAATAAAGTATTGCAGGTCTATTATCATATTCTTGATGGCATATTCATACCTTATTTTGCATATAAAGTTTACTGACACTATTTATAAGAAATTAAAAGTTTTTGGGTTTATTGTTTTTATGCGATCACCAAAATGATTACAAACTCTTAAAAATTAGAAATTTTCTAAAGTATAATTTTGGATAAATATAATTGATCCAATGATATTTTAATAGTATCATAATTGCATCTAAGCTACTAAAATATTGATTAGCTCCTAACTGAGTATTTTCATATTTGATATTTAGATGGATGAAATTATAAGATTGTATGTTGGATCGAGTAAAATTTTCATGCCCAAAGGTATAGTATTTATTTATATCCAATATGCATGTCTTATTAAGTTCACTAGTGATATGATATATTACTAAAATGGATATAGCTACTAGCATGTTATGGCACTCATCCAAAGAAAAGACATAATGATATACATGATTATCTGTCAAAGTTAAATATTAAAAAATTTATTTACTTTGGATAAAATTTTTTTGGTCTCATTACTTGATGATCACATGAGTATATATTTTTTTGTAGCGTTAATTCACATAATGATTAATAGCAGCATAAGAAAAAAAATTTTCTTAATGGATCAAATTTTTTAGAAAGAAAAAAAAGAATAAAGTTCAGAAAAAATTACAGAAATACCCTCTCAACTTTAGCCTATTTCACATACTCTCTATGTATTTTAAAACATGTCAAACGGATCTTTCTATTAAATGAGTGTACAATGTGACTCTACTATCTATCTCTGTTAACGAAATGGTGTCACATGATCTTAACATGATACCCCATTTTTATGAAATGATAATGATACCCTTACTTTCATTTACTAGTGGAGTGCTAGCTATAGCATCAAAAATGTCAAAGCATGTGCCTTACATGACCTAAGATTTTTGGATGCTGATTATCTTAAATCAAAAGGGAAGGAAAACAAAATCTAAAATCAAACTGTGTAGAGAGAAGAAATCTTCAATCAAGCTGTGTTGGCCAAAAAGGTTAGCCATCAAGAGGGAAGATGAATTAGATTCTTTAAAAATTTTTACTAAATCTAAATTTAAGATAATTATATACTTTAATTAAAACTAACTTAAGAGATTGTGAGGTGTATACTATGAGCAACAATGAATTAAGAAAATGAATGCAAAGCAAGAAAGTAAAGCAAAAAAAGCAAAATACAATATAAATAACATAAATTTATAGTGGTTTGGTGGAACCCCACACCTACATCCACTCTTCAAATTTTTTTAAAAACCCACTATAATCAATCTGATTACAGCGCGATCATTTTACCCAAGCTTATAATTATCTTCAGTTAATTTTTGGGATCACCAACTAAAATATTATATTTTTTGAAATCATAGTTAAACCTAGCTAGTTGGTTTTACAGAATCATCAACCAAAATCTTACAAGTCCAATTCTATGCTTGGACAAGCCTAACCCAAGTTTCTTTCATCTTAAAGAAACTTGTAAAAAAAACCCAAGAATACAAGGTACAAGAATTTCAATACAAAATAAAATAGAAATAAAAATGCTTTTAAGCATAGAGAAGTCACTATGAGTTGCTTAAACGAAGCTTGAACTTCTCTTCTTGATAGTTTAGAGGATGTTGAAGATGATGGTGAAAATCACTCTTGAAGGCTCACTCAATTCTTTGCACAATTTTTTTTTTCTTTCTTAGGTATATTCAATAAACACCCCAAAGAATGATGTATTTTTCCTTTCAATCCTCTTCTCTTGGCTCTTTTTTTAGTTTGGAAGCTTTTAAATCTTTTAAAAGAGCCAAACTAGTTATTTCTAGCTGTTGGAAACTGAAAACTAATCATTGGAGGATTTTTGTACAAATCTGTAGCTTCTGAAAAACTAGCTATTGGATTTGGAGTCGACTCTAGCAGATTTGGAGTCAACTCATGGACTGCAGGAGTTAGCTCATAGACTGTACTTAAAAAATCTGCTCTCTGTCTTTTTTTAAAAGAGTTGACTCGAGCTTTTTAGGAGTCAACTCGAGCTCTGTGCCACTTGGTGCCAATGTATCGAAATCGACTCAAAATATTTTAACTTTATTCTTTTCATATTTTGACCTCTCAAACTTGAATTTTTTAGTCCTAATACTTTCAAATGATATTTACTTCTTTTAATTTTATTTTCTTCATAATGAAGAACTCAAACTTATGAGAACTTATTCTTTTAGGTACTCTGGCTTGACATCTTAAGAGAATTTCTGTAATAGATAATTTCTTCATTATGAGCATCTAAGAAATCCTACATCCATCCTTAAAATATATGATTAGTACCATAATTATTCAATATTTTGTAATCATCAAAATCAATCATAGGATCAACAAGCCATGGATGGAGAAGAAGAAATCTTCAATCAAGCTATAGATGGAGAATAAGAAATCTTCAATTAACCCACGAGTGGAGAAAAAGAAATCCGTAGATGAAAAGGAGGGTTGTAGAGGGAGAAGGAGACCATGGAGGGTTCCCAATCAAGTTCTTCCACTTATACCTCCCAAACTATTGATTTTTGCAATTATGAAATCAGATCACCTTTGAGGACCTCACAAACCATTAGAAATCATGATCAATGTTTCTTTGGATGTGGGGTGTATGAGGTACATTGTTATTTTTCTTATTTTTGATTTTTTATCCAATTTTTGACTTTAATCTCCCACCCCAAATTATTTTTTCAGACAAATGAGGGCTATGGTTACTTCAGTTGGCATGATCTATCTTCAAATACAAGGGACATATTATTAATAGGTTATTACAATGGAACAATAAACTTGGGGACCAAACTTCAAGCTACAAAAAGAGTACTAAATTTCATATGCGAGTATACTAGATTGCTATGGTTTTTTATGTAATTGGGTCTAAGTTTTAAATATATATATATATATATATTAAAATAGAGGCAACAACCTCTATTCGTCATATGTTTATTTTTTTCTAAGGCACCGTCTGCCACATATTTATTGTTTTCCCAAGGCAGCACTTTTTTTCTTCGAACCTTCTACCCTCCCCCACCCACTCGTCTTCCACCCTGCCTCCACCCACTAGTGCCTCGATCCTCCCTTCCCCTGTCCTCACCATTGGTGCACTGCTAGAGCTGCTGCAGGGTCATCTATCTTGCCAGCAGTGTGGACCCTGAGTACAATATCGATGTCTCTCCCATTCCATCACCCGCTAGGATCCCCGCCTAGGCCCCTCCACCTCAAATGCCTAGGAGCCAATGGCTTCGCTCCTCCATGACAGTCACTTCAGCCAAGAGGTCATCGAGGTGGTGGCCACTCGAGGAAGCATGGTCAACCTATGAGGCCACGGCACCAAGGAGGGCATCATCTACACCATCCACTCCGATCATTCAGAAGACATGCCACACCCACCCTCGTCACTAGCTGGGCCAGCCTGACGACATTGATAGACGACTATAGCAGTTCCATCTACATGATGGACAAGGAGAGCAGCACCTTGAGGGAGTATGATTGGGATGGAGAGTAGTTGCGAGTGGTGGTGTTGGAGTCGAAGCAGTCCGATGCATCGAGTGGTGGTTGATCGCTCGAAGTTCTTGTCCGATCTACCGAGCTAGATGCCACATGATAGTGCATGCTGAAGAGAACAGCCCGATCATGGTCGAGCCTGAGGTAACGATCGGATAGACTGGGGGAAAGAAAGGAAAAGTTTGAAATAATAATGGCCCAAAAGGAAGCTTTGTAATAGTAGTTGATGTTGGAGAAGTTACCATATTGTTATCAACATAAATTGATTTCTTTGAGTGTTTTAAACTACAAATTTTGTTATAAATTGATCTACATGTCTATATGTCTATCTATCTAATTTTGTGTATGCATGCACGTATGCACACATGTTTATATAATTGTACACACTAGGCATGTACATATGTATGTATGCATATGCTATTGGTTAGTGGTTAGGAGGGAGTGGTCATGTACTTATTTTAAAATTATTTTTTTTAGCACTTGCTTGAATATTAAATAAGTTTTTAAAACTTTTTGAATTTTGTAGTGCTAAGTTCTTGGATTTATTAACTTCTTATCATATCTCCAAGTGGATTATGAACATATTGTCGATGTCGCCATTAGGAGAGTTGGAGGTATGGGAGGAGAGGATCGAATGAGAAGGAGAAGGATAGATGGAAGGGTTTAAAAATAGTTAAAGATAAAAATAGTAAGAAATAATAGATTTAAAAAGAAACTTCTTGGAATCAAGATCATCATATCTTCAGAAGATTTGTCCAATAGCTTATAATGCATGTTATACACAAAATACAATAACTTATAAAATTTTTAAATTATTTTAATTATTTTTAAAATATATATAGAACAGATATAATAAAATAGATAAATAAAATTAAATATTATTTTAATAAAATTGTATCCCATGCATCATATGGGATTATAAGCTAGTATACTAAGTATGCTCGATTGAATGTTAGAGGTTTGTTCGAAAAATGAATGTTTTGTTTTAGGGACACTCTAAGGTTAACTTATAATGTCATTAGATTTATGTAATGAGAAACAATTTCTCTAATTTGCTAGCATACATGCACATGATAATTGTTATATTGTTAATACTGTATATGCTTTTTGGTCCCAAGTAGATATAGTAAAAGGACGAACATGTATGCATTTCCTCAAATGCAATTCAGACGGCTGAGGAATCATGTCTTGAAGTAAGAACTAGTGACATAGTAAAAAAGAACTAATAAAGAACTCATTTCTTGAAGTTAAAATATCATAAAGTACTAATTTAAATTAATTTATGAAGTTTCAATAATACCCCTCAACTTTTGTGAATGTCACAATCTCACCCCCTTCCAAATTATAAAGTTTCAATGACCTTTCCTAAACTTTTTTCTATATTACATTTACACACCTTCTACTATTAAATAGATGCAAATATATGCCCTAGTATAAAAAAAATGGCAAATAAAAATACATTAGCAGATGTAATTTGAGGGATACCTGTAAGCTACAAAGAACCTGGACATGATCTAGCCATATCTACTATTCTAATTTCACAACCAACTGGAGGTATTATAATTTTAGATGAAAATAAAATTTAAAAATTTCTTAATATATTGCGATGTAATGTTCAAAAATAGAATCAAAACATCATGTATCATGATTGATGATACTAAACCATCCTCTATCACAATCTATAACAATTTAATACAATATATTATAATGTATCATAATGTATCATAATATTTCATAACGCATCACACTATATCATAAGATGTTACAATGTAATACAATATATCATAAGATTTCACAAACACAAGGCAACACAAACACAAGGTAACATAATGTGTCATAAGGTTTTACAAGATATCACATAATAGAAGAATGTATCATTATATAAATATCAAAGTTATCATCCCAAAAGCTAGATACATCCAAATACACCAACAATAATACCCAATACCCAAAATGATATATCCAAATACGCCCAAATATCCTAACAACTTGATACATCCAAATACATCCAAAATGATATCCCAAATATTCAAAATGATACATCCCAATACACCCAAATACTCCAAAAGCAATCATCCCAAATGATGCAAGTTGTTAATGGAGTAAAAAATAGCTAGATGCTGTGAGCTGCAAGTCATGGCCGAGAAGAGGCTGCTGGCTGGGAGGAGGGAGCTGGCTGGTAGGAGGCACGCTCTAAGGCTGCAGACTTCTTTCTTCTTCCACTCCTTTGAGTCTAAAAAATGATGTTAAAACATAAATACATATTGAATGTAAATGAGGCCATAATACCTGTGATCTATCTTGTTGCTCCTAGATTGATTTTGATGATTACAAAGTAGATTGAAGGGGTACCAATATTTTTTATTTTGAAAAAGTCTTTGTGCTCTTCAGGGGCAAAATCATAATTTTACCAAAACCCTGATTTAATAGTATCATTTGGTAGAACAAAAGATTTGTGATCTATTGGCAAAAATTTCATTATTTTTGGACTTGTATTTTTGAAGTTATGCATGTTTGAAATCCATGAGTCAGCTCATGGCACGCTGTATTTTTGGCTTGGCACGGCCTGTGAGTCGACTCATGAGTCGACTCTCAAGGCATGAGTCGACTCATGAGTCGACTCCTGCGGTTTTAGGCCAAAAGTCACAGAAACCTGTTTTCTGGTTGTTGCAACAAAGGTCGACTCATGAGTTGACCCCTGAGGCATGAGTCGACTCATGAGTCGACCCCTGCGATGGGATTTTTCCGCAATGGCTAGTTTTTAACCCATTTTAAGTGCTTTTAATGCTCATTTAATGTGCTCTAATGGCTCTTTTTCTATCTAGAATATTTTTCTCTATTTCTTATAGCTATAAAAGGATTCAAAAGGTGGGAAACATACAAGAGATTGAAAGAGATTAAGAAGAGAAAGAAAGAGATTTGAAGAGCATTCAAGAGAGCATTCAAGAGCATTCAAAAGAGAAAGGGTTCCTCAAGCCAACTTTTCAGCCCTAATCAAGAGCTCATTTAAAGCCTTCAAGAAGCCAACAATCAAAGCTCACCAACTCCTCAAGCGCTCAATCAATTCTTCATCCACTTTGAGGAAATCCAAAAAGGGGCTTCTTCTCTTGAGTAAAGTGTATTTATAGTTATATTCGCTCATTAAAAGAGCTTTTTTTGTACTTATTTATGCTAAAAATTATTTTACTCATTTTGAGTGATTATTTTTGTTTTGGAGGGGTTCCAAAATGAGGGAAGGTTGATCCGAACCTAGAATCGGAGTGTATTGGGTTGGCTTGTACCCGAAAAACAAGTGGACTAGCTTGGGATAGCTAGTGTCGGAGTTTCCGACATTTGTATTCGGGTTGAATACAAGTTTAGTGGATTGGAATTCCAAGTAGGAGCTTGGGGAGTAGATGTAGGTGCAAGGTTGGCACCGAACCGCTATAAATCCTTGTGTTTGTGGTGTGCATAATTGCTTCTCTTTAACTCTTCATTATTTTCTTGCATTCTTGCTTTAGGCAATTAATCTTGAACTTAGGTTATTCTCCTCATTCATTTAGCTATTGACAAACTTTTTTCATAAGTCATTAGTTAAGCTTAAAATTTTTAGAAACCCAATTCACCCCCCCTCTTGGGTTGCATAGCTGGGCAACAAGTGGTATCAGAGCCCGGTGCTCTAGCCCGTCTTTGATCTAAACAATCAAAGAGTCAAAGATCTATGGCAACCCACGTCGACACTTCTCTAGCCGAGGGGCAATCCACCAACCGACCTCCACTTTTCAATGGGTCTAATTACACCTATTGGAAAGCTCGGATGAAAATATTCATACAAGCACTCGACTATGATATGTGGAGTATCATAGTGAACGGTCCTCACACACCCACTAAAATTATAGATGGTGAGGAATCAACCAAACCCGAAAAAGAATGGGATGAGGTTGATAAAAAGATGGCCCAATTAAATGCTAAAGCAATGAATGTACTTTATTGTACTCTTGATGCAAATGAATTTAATCGCATTTCTACTTGTTCATCTACTAAAGAAATATGGGATAGGTTAGAAGTAACCCATGAGGAAACCAATCAAGTAAAAGAGTCTAAAATAAACATGCTTGTGCATAAATATGAATTGTTTAAAATGGAGCATGATGAGTCCATAACTGTAATGTTTACTCGTTTTACTGATATCATTAATGGTTTGAAGAGTCTTGGTAAGTCCTATACTAACAATGAGCTTGTAAGAAAGATTCTCAGGTCTTTACCAAGAACTTGGGAGCCAAAGTGACTGCCATCCAAGAAGCGAAGGACTTGAACACTCTACCTCTAGAAGAGCTTCTTGAATCTTTGATGACTCATGAGCTAAGCATGAAGCAACATCAAGAGGAAGAAGTCAAAAAAAAAAGAACCATCGCCCTCAAATCCACAGCTCATCCTGATGAAGAAACTGATGATACTGAGGATGAAGAACAAGATGAAGAGATGGCTCTCATCACCCGAAGATTCAAGAAATTTTTGAGAAAAAGGAAACAGGGGATGAGAAAGAGGCCATTCACAAAAGGAGAACAAAGCAAAGAAAAAGAGAAAGACCAACCCCTTATCTGCTACGAGTGCAAGAAGCTGGGACACTTCAAATCCGAATATCCACAACTGAAGAAAGGTCCCAAGAAGTTCAAGAAGAAGGCAATGATGGCAACATGGAGTGCGAGTGATGACTCAAGCTCCGATGAGGAAACCTCAATCGAACAAGCCAACCTGTGCCTTATGGCACACGAAAATGAGGTAATTTTTGAAATCCCTAGTGATTTTACATTTGAAGAATTGCATGAAGCATTCTATGATTTAGTTGATGAATTAAAGAAACTAGGGATGAAAAATAAAGAGCTGAAATTGAAAAATCAATCCTTAGTGAAACAAGCTGAAAACTTTTCAATTGAAAAATCCACTTTGCTTCAAGAAAATTAAAGCTTAAAGAATGAAATTGCCAAGCTAAAACCAATAGTAGAAAAGTTCACCTTAAGTTCAAACAAACTCAATATGATTCTTGATAATCAAAAAGCCGTATATGATAAGGCTGGACTTGGCTATAACCCCTTGAAGAAACAAAAATATCTGAAAAATATTTATGTAAACTCCTTAAGTAACAAGTCTACCAATATTACTTGTTTCAAATGTGGTAGAGTAGGACATAAATCATACACTTGCTTCTCTAACAAATCTGCAAACTCAACTATAAAGAAAATATGGGTTCCAAAAGGAACCATTATGACTAACCAAAAAGGACACAAGAAAGCTTGGGTACCTAAAACAAAAACTTGACTTTTGCTTGCAGGTGTGTCTAGCATCCCAAGGAGGAAACAGAAATGGTATCTTGACAGTGGATGCTCGAGACACATGACTGGTGATGAATCACAATTCATCAGCTTGATGCTAAGGATGGAGGGATGGTCACCTTTGGAGATAATGGCAAAGGAAAGATCATCGGGATAGGTAACATTGGTATCACTCCCTCCAAATACATTGAAAATGTTTTGTTAGTTAATGGTTTAAAGCATAACTTACTTAGCATTAGTCAATTTTGTGATAAAGGATACAAAGTTGTTTTTGAATCATCTGTTTGCATTGTGACTAGTCCTATTAACGATGGCATTAAATTTATTGGACATAGACATGGCAATGTTTATATGGTAGATTTAAATGATTTAGCCAAACTAAACATGCAATGTCTAGTTTTCTTGAATGCTAAAGTTAATGAGACTAGTTGGCTTTGGCATCGTAGACTTGCACACATTAGCATGCATTCTCTTTCAAAATTAATTAAGAAAGAATTAGTTCTTGGCTTGCCTAAACTAAATTTTGAAAAAGATAGAATTTATGATGCATGCCAACTAGGTAAACAAACTAGAGTTTCATTTAAATCCAAAAATATTGTTTCAACTTCTAGACCTTTAGAGCTTTTGCATATGGACTTATTTGGACCAACTAGAACAACTAGTCTAGGAGGAAAACGATATGGTTTTGTAATTATAGATGATTACTCTCGTTTTACTTGGATTTTCTTTTTGGCACACAAAGATGAAACTTTTCATATTTTCACTAAATTTTATCGAAAAGTCACTAATGAAAAAAGATTTTCCATTCAAAATATTCGAAGTGATCATGGAACTGAATTTGAAAATCAAGATTTCGAAAACTTTTGTGATGAAAATGGAATTGGCCATAACTTCTCTGCTCCTAGGACACCCCAACAAAATGGGATAGTTGAAAGAAAAAATAGAACCTTAGAAGAAATGGCCCGTACCATACTTTGTGAAAGCAATCTTCCAAGATATTTTTGGACGGAAGCAATTAACACAGCATGTTACATTTTAAATCGTGCTTTGATTAGACAAATTTTAAAGAAAACCCCCTATGAACTTTGGAAAGAAAGAAAACCAAATATTGCATATTTTCATATTTTTGGATGTCGATGTTTTGTGTTAAATAATGGTAAAGAAAGACTTGGTAAGTTTGATGCAAAATCAGATGAAGCAATCTTTCTTGGTTACTCCTCCACTAGTAAAGCTTTTAGAGTTTTTAACAAAAGAACTTTAGTAGTAGAGGAGTCCATTCATGTTGTTTTTGATGAATCTAACGATCTTCCTTCAAGGAAGAATGAGGGTGTTGATGATGTAGATCCTCTAATAGAAGGTATGAAGGAGATCACTCTGAAAGATTCAACAACTCAAGAGGACGAGGAACAAGAAGACAAACAAGATGAGAGAGGTGAAGAAATTCAAGAACAACCTCAAGGTACAAATGACCTATCCAAAGAATGGAGGTATGTTCACAACCACCCTAAGGAGTTAATTATTGGTGATCCTATGCATGGGGTAAAAACTCGTTCTTCACTTAGAGATGTATTTAATCATTGTGCTTTTGTATCTCATCTTGAACCTAAAACTATTGAAGAAGCTGAAAATGATCATAATTGGATTAATGCAATGCAAGAGGAACTTAATCAATTTGAAAGAAATAATGTTTGGACTTTAGTATCAAGACCTAAAAATTATTCAATAATTGGCACAAAATGGGTCTTTAGGAACAAATTAGTTGAGCATGGTAATGTAATTAGAAATAAAGCAAGATTGATTGCTAAAGGATATAATCAAGAAGAAGGAATTGATTTTGATGAGACCTTTGCACCTGTTGCTAGATTAGAAGCCATTAGACTTCTACTTGCATATGCTTGCTTCATGAAATTCAAATTATTTCAAATGGATGTCAAAAGTGCATTTTTAAATGGATATATTGCTGAAGAAGTTTATGTAGAATAACCCCCGAGATTTGAAAATCATGCTTTTCCTAATCATATTTTTAAACTAAATAAAGCTTTATATGGATTAAAACAAGCACCTAGGGCTTGGTATGATAGGCTAAGCAATTTTTTACTAAATAATAATTTTTCAAGAGGTAATGTAGATACAACCCTCTTTATTAAAAGAAATCAAAATGATATGTTAGTAATACAAATTTATGTTGATGACATAATTTTTGGGTCTACTAATGAATCTCTCTGTCAAGACTTTGCTAAGCTCATGCAGGGAGAGTTCGAGATGAGCATGATGGGAGAACTTACCTTCTTCCTCGGACTCCAAATCAAACAAACAAAAGAGGAAATCTTCATCACCCAAAGCAAGTACACCAAGGAACTACTCAAAAGATTTGGAATGGAGAACTCCAAACCAATTGGCACACCAATGAGCCCCTCATGTAAGCTTGACAAGGATGATGAAGGTAAATGTGTAGACTTAAAATACTATAGAGGTATGATTGGCTCATTATTATATTTAACTGCAAGTAGGCCTGATATCATGTTTAGTGTTTGCCTATGTGCTAGATATCAATCTAATCCTAAAGAATCTCATTTGAATGCTGTTAAAAGAATCCTTAGATACTTGAATGGTACTCAAACTCTAGGGTTATGATACTCTAAGGACTCACAAATTGATTTATTAGGATATTCAGATGCTGATTTTGCTGGATGTAGATTAGATAGAAAAAGTACAAGTGGAACTTGCCAATTTTTTGGAGTTAACCTAATCTCCTGGTTTAGCAAGAAATAAAATTCGGTAGCACTGTCTACGGCTGAGGCCGAATACATTGCAGCCGGAAGTTGTTGTGCTCAAATCTTGTGGATTAAGCAACAACTCAAAGACTTTGGAATCAAACTTAATGAAACACCAATAAGATGTGACAACACAAGTGCCATAAATCTATCTAAGAATCCAATTCAACACTCAAGATCCAAACATATTGAAATAAGACATCATTTTATAAGAGAACATGTTCAAAACAAAAATATAATTCTTGAATATGTTTGCACTGAAAATAATTAGCTGATATCTTTACAAAGGCCCTTAGTGAGGACAGATTCTGTGAAATTAGGAGAAATCTAGGAATTCTTGATCCTTATGCCTAAATATTTCTCCAATTCTAAAGTTTTGATGTCAAAAATTCTTTGAGCTCAATTTCCATCATCTCTCTTGGTCCTAAATGCTCAAGATTATCATTCTCACAACTTGTCTTTGAGCAAAATTCCTTCTTCCAAAATTTGAAATTTTTCTGGAATTTATTCATATTTTTTCTGATTTTCTGAGTTTCATGAGTCGACCCCCTTGAGTCGACCCCTTGGCAAACTTGTAATTACTGCCAACTTCCCACGGGCTCCTTCTTTTTATTTGGAAGCTTGTTCATGAGCCGGCTCATCTCTTCGTCTTCCTCCCTCCAAGAACCGACATCCTCATCCTCATTCTCTCCAAAACCAAGGATCTAGCTCAAGATTGTTCTCCCTTCTCCTCTCCACCACAAATCACCACCTGGGAAAGGGGATTTTCGCATCTTTTCCTTTTGATTGAAACGGTTGGAGCGTGCCCTAGCCTCCACCGTTCTTCTCAAATCCGCTTCTTCTCTCCGCCAAAATCCCTCTCCATTCTTTTGTAATCCTTCTTGCACTCATCCACTTGATCCTCCAAGTCTCTCTGCCTGCTGCTGTGTTGAGAATGGCTCCAAAGATGAAGCTCCCTCAGAGAAGAAAGTCGGTCCGTGAGCTAGAAGAAAATGTCTGTAGAAAAAGGCAAGCTGCTCAGTCCTCCACTGCTCCCACTCCGACTTCTGTGTCAGCTCAAGGTCCTTCTCAATCATCCCTAAGCCCCAGTAAGATCCCTCTATCTGATAGGAAAGTTGAAACCGGGAAGAATGTGGATTTTCGGTTCTTTGAAAAAGAGGGTTTCACCTTTGGAACAAAAATAAAAAACCAAGGTTGGGGTTTCTACTGCTCTCTTAAGGAAGTCACTTTTGTTGACCTAGTTAGAGAATTTTATCAGAATCTACATTATGGGAATGGGTCAGTGACTTCGACAGTTAAGGGTGTTGATATTTGTTTGGATCCTGTCATATTGGGAGAAATACTACATTTGCCCTGTGAGGGTTACTCTTACATGGAACTCCCAGTAAAGGAAGAGGGGATCAGTGTTATTCTAGGGGGAACCTACACAGGGAGTTTAAATAAATTGGAAGCAAAAATTTTATCTCTTGAGATGAGGATCTTACATCAGTTAGTGACGAAGCTCTTCTTCCCTTGGAGTGGTAGGCATGATCTACTTTCCAGCAGAGATATTTGTATTATGTTTCATGTTATCACTCAAACCCCCCTGAACCTCCCGGCATTAATGATAGAGGCCATGAGAAAGACATTGAACAGATCCAAGGCACATTTGCCTTTTGGTATGGCCCTTACTCGAGTTTTTAGGAGGTTTGGAGTTAGCTTTGAGGGGGAGGCATCTACTAAGCTTTCTCATGTAGACACCTTCAACCAACACACTCTGCACCGAATGGGATTTACAAAAACTGATGGTGGTTGGATCAAGGGTTCTGAGGAGAGAGCTGTGGACAGAGTAGAAGACAGAGCTGAAGAAGAAGGTCCATCATCTCCTATCCATGACTTCAGGACAGCATCACCTGATATCCAGTTTATTCCAGATCCAGAGGCTGGCCCTTCAGAGTTCACCAGGAGGCCCACACCAGTACATCAGCCAGAGAGCAATGCACCTTCTTAGAGTTCAGACTGGCTGATGATCAGATCGAGCAGATATCACAGCGTGTGGCTTTCTTGCTATCTAGACAGTGGAGCACTACTACATTTACACCAGGGGCCACTTCATCTGATCAGACCATGACTCTCCATATCTCCACTGTGTTTCAGTTGATATCCGATCAGTCTATTCGGATTCAGCAGCTAGAGGATACTGTTTGGAGACTGACTGGGAGAGTTCTTGACTTGCAGGGGCAAGTCCTAGCTTTGGCCCATCCTCAGCCACAGGAGTCCACTATTGAGGTCACAGACCTTACTGCAGAGGCTGGCAGGCTCAGAGGTGCATTGGAGGGTGGCTATGAGTTATTGAGGAGAGAGATCAGAGGCTCGAGTGAGCATGCATCTACTCAGTTCACTGCTCTACTTCAGTCTGTTTCCAGAGCACTGAACGTTCTTGATTCTATCAGACTCACTCTTTCTGTCCAGTCCTTGGCCTCGCAGCGTTCTCAGCCTCCTAGTTCATCTCACTCACCTGCTCGTGCCAGAGGCAGACGGGGTAGAGGACGTTCTTCTGGTCGAGTTCCATCATCTCCTCATCCTATCTCTGATGACTCGACCCATCTAGTCATGATCTTTACTAGATCCTAGGTGTTAGTGTCTAGGATCTGTATTTTGGGCCATGTATTGACATCAGCTAGTTGACTTTTATGTTATAAAATTTGTATTGAAACAATTATGGTTTTAATCATCTTTTACTTATATATCTACCTTTTATAATGATGTCAGACATCTTTTGGTTATATATCTTCTCTTTGTTGAAACAACTTCTCTTTGGTGATGATTCATATTTATGGTAATCTATGCCATATTTTGGTTAATGACTGCTGTTAATGATTGCTGTATTAAGGGGGAGCAAACAATGTTTGATGATGTCAAAAAGGGGGAGAAATTAAAGAAAAAAAAATCCATCAAAAGCAAAACCATAAATTATTAGAAATTATGAAGAAAAAGAGACATATCAAAAGCAAAATTATAAATTATTAAAAGACTTGAAAATAAAATGAATGAATTGGGAAGAAATTTAAAGAACAATATCAAAAGTAAAATTATTACATGACTTAAAAATACAATTGCTAAGTACAATGCAAATGAGTAACCTTTAAAATTACTTCTTTAAACATGCTCTGATATGCTTTAAAATTCTTACTTGCTCTGATACATCTTAAATTTAAAATGCTCTGATACACTTTCCAAATTAACTCTTAGACATGCATTGACACACCTAATTATTTTTGCTCTGATACTAAAACTAAAATCAAATGAGAATGAGCAAATTTTCAAGATACAACTTGCTCTGATAACAAAAATAAATTTTTTGTTCTAACACCAAAATCACATAATCCAATGAGCAAATTTTTAAATCTTTAAGCAAATGGGCAAACTATTTTTGTATATGATCATTTGTATCACATGCCAAAAGAATCAATATTCTTTTCAAGCAAATGCATCCTTTTAAAATTCATGTTTCACATAAATACTTTTGTTCAAGTGTTTTGTCATCATCAAAAAGGGAGAGATTGTTGCTCCTAGATTGATTTTGATGATTACAAAGCAGATTGAAGGGGTACCAATATTTTTTATTTTGAAAAAGTCTTTGTGCTCTTCAGGGGCAAAATCATAATTTTACCAAAACCTGATTTAATAGTATCATTTAGTAGAACAAAAGATTTGTGATCTATTGGTGAAAATCCATGAGTCGACTCATGAGTCAGCTCATGGCACAATGAGCAGTTTGGCACGCTGTATTTTTGGCTTGGCACGGCCTGTGAGTCGACTCATGAGTCGACTCTCAAGGCATGAGTCGACTCATGAGTCGACTCCTGCGGTTTTAGGCCAAAAGTCACAGAAACCTATTTTCTGATTGTTGCAACAGAGGTCGACTCTGAGTCGACCCCTGAGGCATGAGTCGACTCATGAGTCGACCCCTGCGATGGAATTTTTCCGCAACGGCTAGTTTTTAATCCATTTTAAGTATTTTTAATGCTCATTTAATGTGCTCTAACGGCTCTTTTTCTGTCTAGAATATTTTTCTCTATTTCTTATAGCTATAAAAGGATTCAAAAGGTGGAAACATACAAGAGATTGAAAGAGATTAAGAAGAGAAAGAAAGAGATTTGAAGAGCATTCAAGAGAGCATTCAAGAGCATTCAAAAGAGAAAGGGTTCCTCAAGCCAACTTTTCAGCCCTAATCAAGAGCTCATTTAAAGCCTTCAAGAAGCCAACAATCAAAGCTCACCAACTCCTCAAGCGCTCAATCAATTCTTCATCCACTTTGAGGAAATCCAAAAAGGGGCTTCTTCTCTTGAGTAAAGTGTATTTATAGTTATATTCGCTCATTAAAGGAGCTTTTCTTGTACTTATTTGTGCTAAAAATTATTTTACTCATTTTGAGTGATTGTTTTTGTTTTGGAGGGGTTTCAAAACAAGGAAAGGTTGATCCGAACCTAGAATCGGAGTGTATTGGGTTGGCTTGTACCCAAGAAACAAGTGGACTAGCTTGGGATAGCTAGTGTCGGAGTTTCGACATTTGTATTCGGGTTGAATACAAGTTTAGTGGATTGGAATTTCCAAGTAGGAGCTTGGGGAGTGGATGTAGGTGCAAGGTTGGCACCGAACCACTATAAATCCTTGTGTTTGTGGTGTGCATAATTGCTTCTCTTTAACTCTTCATTATTTCCTTGCATTCTTGCTTTAGGAATTAATCTTGAACTTAGGTTATTCTCCTCATTCATTTAGCTATTGACAAACTTTTTTCATAAGTCATTAGTTAAGCTTAAAATTTTTAGAAATCCAATTCACCCCCCCTCTTGGGTTGCATAGCTGGGCAACATATCTCTTTTTCCACTAACTTGGCTCCCGATTTGACTGGATGTAATGTTTTCTTGTTTCTTCTTTGCCTTCTCCTTCCTAGGTTCTTTACAAGTCTTAGAGTTATGGCCCCAATGTTGGCAATTCCTACATCTTAAGGACATACCCTACCTTCTAATTCTGCTAGAATCCTTTGGCTCATCTTCTTTTTTTCTTCTTGCCTTTTTGGGTCTACCTCGAGGAGCTCTTAGGGGAGACCGGACACAATGGGGTACTGTATCTTTGGCCAAGATTTTATGCTTAGAACTGGCTCAATGATATGCTCATAAGCTCTAAAAAATATATCTTTGTATACCATGCACTGACAAAGTATTCTGCTTCCTTTTTAACAAACATAATAGTTGCTGCAGTATGGGATACCAGTTAAATCACACATCCAACATCTACATACACTCTCCCAAGTCTACAACAAATCTATCATCATGATGCTCAGCTTTAAATCTATGGCCTCCTCCCCATATGCAGTGACAATCCATGGCCTCCAACTTTATCTTTTCCAACTTATTTTGATTCTTAGGACAAAGAGGGCCTATAATTTTATCCAAGCCTTCTCTTTTAGCTGGAAATCCCCGCATCAATAGCCTCCTAATAATCTCCAACAAGATGATGACAGGCTTGTCTCAAGCATCCACTATATATTTGTTGAAGGACTCGCATATATTATTCAACAATATGCTCAACTTACTTCTAGCTGAAAGCATGCCTCGACCATAACTAAGGTGGGAGCTGTCAGAGCCACTATCATGCAATCTCATCAAAGTATTATAATTCCCCCATGACAGCCTCAAAGTCATGAAGCGTAGTCGCCCTGCAATACTTTCAAAGGACATCTCTATAATTCTTGCCCTTGAATCCAATACTTTTAAAATTGGTATGCAAGTATCGTATGCAAAATCTATGAT
Source organism: Elaeis guineensis (assembly GCF_000442705.2). Taxonomy (NCBI): domain Eukaryota; kingdom Viridiplantae; phylum Streptophyta; class Magnoliopsida; order Arecales; family Arecaceae; genus Elaeis; species Elaeis guineensis. The sequence continues at coordinate 20,249,637 of NC_025994.2, forward strand.
CCATGCTAGAAATAACAGTCTAAAACATCTCAACAAGACCCTACAAAAAGATCGAACAAGTGAACAAGTTATGGATAATACAAGTATTGAACAATATAAACTTATTTTTTGTCTATCCGATATAAAGATCCAACTATGCTCTTCAAAAGGCCCAATATCCTCTAATAAGTATATGAAAAATCAGCTCTAGTGTCTTTCATCTCTACCTCGACCACAGCCCACACGATGGAGAATATATTTTTATTACCATCCTTCTCCACTGCAGCTAGGAGCTATTCTCTAAATAAGCCCTTCAAATGACATCCATCCTGTCTAATGGCAAGTCTATAGTCTTTGACGAAGCCATATTTATATGCTGCAAGACAATGGTATAACCTCCTAAAGATAGGTTGACTAGTCTATCAGGCCTGCTAATATCTATCAACATCATGCTTTTAGGATTAGTTTTCCTGATGATTTGATAATACTCTCATAGATGGACATACTACTCTCTATGACTCCTCTGAATAATCTTTGGTACTCTAGTCTTGGCTCTGTAGCATTGTGACCTCAAAATAGAAACCTTCATAACTCTTCTTGCTCTCTGAAGCCCTTGGCACTCCACTTTATATCGGATCTAATCTTGTCAAGATACTTCTCTACTAGATACTTGGATGTGACATTATGATTTTCAAATTACCTTCCATAATTATGTACAGGCTGGAAGGTCTTTATTTGATAAGTGCTCTCCCTCTATAGTGGTGAAGCATGAATGCTCATCCACATCCCTACTTTCATATAGTAGTAATCCAACTAGGCTCATTCTTTTTGTGCCCAAAATCTAAACCTTTCTATATATTATAAAGCCATAACATCTTCCTAAACTGTACAGATTGCTAAACCTCATTCCAACCGAAAGTCTAATAGTTCTTTTAACATCTACAGGTTCATTGAATTCAGGATAATCAGAATCTTGAATTCTAGCAATTGAATCACTATCAATGCCCAAGCTTCGGAGATAGAGATGCTACTACTCTCTAGTTCTTTACCACTGGGCAACTCCTCTTCCAAAAAACATGCATCTCCATGGAGAGAAGAATGATGTGTCCAAGATCTCAACTCCTCATCAATAACATCTCTATCTATATATTCATCAAATAGATCATCATTTGAATCATTTAGCTGACTAAGTGATGTATTACTACTACTTTCACTACCAACTGTAGGCTTCGAAGTGGCAGATTCAATCTCTTTTATGATGTAGGTGGTCTTCTTCCACCAACTTACTACCACTCTCTTGATTCGGATCTTTGGTAGGGATGCAACTACATCCTTAATAGTAGGCACCTCTACAGTAGCGACCCAGACACCCACCAATTTACGACATCTCTACAATAACTAAAGGAGATGCAATAACTAAAGGCATCTCTGCTACATCCTCCTGGTGCTCCATATATAGTTATGCCATATCAGTCTCTCTCATGGAAGCCAACATCTCCAAAATATTTACATCACATCTTAATTCCCTCAAGCTATTTTGTAACATTTGTTTAGGCATGAGGTAAAAAAAGTGGGTATAATTTATATACCCTAACTGGCCTAGCATATCCTCTAGTTTTGTGATACTAAATCTATTTGGACATAGTTAATGAAGTACATACCCTCCATTGTAGTGATAGCTTGGATGGTATTTGATTGATCCACCATAGTGGATCTGTACATTGAAAAATTTAGAGTCCATCCCTATAATAATGAACAAGTGATACATGAAGTTCATACATATATAAGTTCAACTTTCAATTGAAAAAATCGATATAGAGTCATTAGGCATTGAAAAAATATTGCTTAACAAACCGAAAACATAAGCCCAAATAGAATTTTGATGCATCCAATGTTAATAAACTCAAACAATAGTTCAAAAAGTAGTGCTTATGAAAGAAAACATCAGTCAAAAAAGCACTGAACATCAGTCCAAAAAGTGGTTAAAAATACATTCATTGTGCATTTTAAGATGTAAGAAATGTCAGACCATAAAAATTAAATCTCAATGCTTCCATTGTGCAATAAATGGAGCACAGCATAAGTAAAAATAGTGGAACTACAATAAAGGGTCACATATTCAAAAAAATACTTACTCGAGACCGTATCAGTCCATAACCCATCTATTATGCACATGCACAACAAAAATAGGACCATAATACACATGCATAGAGGGAACACAATATCTTATTAATAGACTGTGAAATAATTGAAATAAAGATCATACATAAAAAAGATCATTATAGAACATATATTAATGAATATTCCATGTAAATAATAAAGATTAAAATATGATACCATAATCAAAACTAAATGGCATTACACTATTATTAAATGAAAGACCGAAAGAACATTCCTAAAACTATGGTTATGATATCTTACTTTAGGTCAGCCACTAAAAAGATAAATAAGAATAGAATATTCACTAAAATCATGATTTTATAAAAAAAATTGAAAAAAGAGGCATTACCATCTAAAGAAGAGAAAATGATGCTTCACTGCCATGGTGGAGGGGAATAGGGCTTTTGAGAGGCTGTCACGCTCGTGCACAGAGAAGGAGAGATTGTTTGATCAAAGCAAAGTATGGGATGGTGGTCATTGCTAGAATTTTGTCAGAGAAAAAACATCGAAAGCAATAGATGCAAAATGAACAACTCTCGAAATTGGAAGGGTTGCTATCAAAACCCATTTCAAATGAGAGAGGGGCATTTTCATCCTTCGCAATGGTAAGCTAACGACATCAACATTTAAGTAGACATCGAGGCCATATTGGTACACTCCATTAAATAGAATAGTCTATTTGATATATTTTAAAGTATAGGGGGTATAAGTGAAATCGAACTAAAGTTGAGTGTGTATTTCTATAATTTTTTCAAATACTTATATTAAGGTGCGCTGACCTTGATTGATATTCTGAGTGGATGAACTTTTACCACTTATAGATGAAAATATATTAGAACAGAAGAGCTTTTTTTTAAAAAAGAAAGCATTCCAATCATCTCAGCTTGCTCCTAATGAAATCTAATATGATCAGACACATTAAGAGATCTAAACCTTTACGTGATAAGGCACGTGATTTCTTACATGCTATAGAGCATTAATTTATAAGCTTTGATAAAGCAAAGATTAGCATCCTGATGAGAAGATTAGTCTGCACAAAATATATAAACAAATCTGATATACGTGAGTACATCATAGAAATAAGGGATATGCAGCATAGTTAAATGATATTAAAGTTTTTATATTAGATGCATCTTTGGTCTACTTTATTCTCGCTTCTCTTCCATCAAAGTATATTCTGTTCAAGATCTCCTATAATATATATAATGATGACTGGATAGTTAATGAATTACTGATCAAATCTATGCAAGAGGAGGAGAGATTGAGAGGGCAGAAGATAGAGAGCGTAAACTTGGCTTCACATTAGGTCAGTGAGAAAATAAGTAAAAGAAAAGGTATAGGCAAAGCAAAAGAAAAAAAGTATTAGCTATGACACCAGATGAAATCACTAATAAAGTTGTTAAATACTTCTACAAAAAGAAGGGGCACCCGAAGAAAAACTACATAAAGCATGAAAAATGACTGCAAAAGAAAGATGCCTTTTACTCCCTTATAGGTTTTGAATCCAATTTAGTAAATATTCTTAATTCAATATGGTTGATTGACTCTGGTGCATCTATGCACATTGCTAGCAACTTCCAGAGCTTTCTATCAAGAAAGCTTTTGACTGAAAATGAATGATTCATGATCACTAAAAATCAAGTACATTTACTTATCAAGATAATTGGATGCTATAGAATAATCTTAGATTCTGAATTTATCTTAGATTTGAATAGGATTTTTATATTCTTTCTTTTTCTAAAAATTTAGTTTCTATTCTTGCATGAGATAAAGTTAGTTTTCATTTTTTTTTTGGTTTAGTTTTCATTTTTCTTTTGGAAACTCTAAATTTGATCTAATAAAAGACTCTATAGTTGTTGATTCTGGTTTATTGTATGATGGCCTTTGTAAATTTTCTTTGCATCATTCATTTAAGCAATCTTACATTGCAAATTCTTCTTATAATAAAAAAAATACAATTAATAAAAACTCCTCTATGTTATGGCACCAGATATTAGGGCATATCTCCGAAGAAAGAATCAAAAGGTTAGTAAAAGATCGGATCTTAGGATCATTAAACGTCACTAATTTTGAGATCTGTGTTACTACATAAAGGCAGAGTAGACATACACATCTATAAAAGATGCTAAGAGTGAAAAAACTTTAAAATTATTCATACTAATGTATGCAGACTTTTTTTACTATCCTAAATAGGTGAAAAGTATTTCGTCACATTCATTGGCAACTATTCATGATATGTGTATCTATACCTTCTATTTGATAAAACTAATATCTTTGAGGTCTTTAAGAAATTCAAAACAAAGATAAAAAAATAATTTAAAAAAATGATTAAAGTAGTCAGATCTAAGAGAGGATATGCTAAGATGGGACAAAGGCCAGGACCACTAACAAAATTTCTAAAGGAACAAGGGATAGAATATTTAAAGAAATGATTTGATCTATGATAGGTTATTCTACTCTACCTATTTATTTATGGGATGAGGCTATAAAGATAGCTATGCATATCTTAAATAAGATTCCTACTAAAGTAGTTCAAAAAACTTCTCAAAATTATGGACTGATAGAAAATCTAGTTTAAGATATATGCATATATGGGGTTATTCAGCTAAAGTCAAAGTTTATAATCCATAAGCAAAGGCATTCAATCTCAAAATGATCAGTGATTTTTTTCATTGGTTATCTAGAGAGGTCAAAAGGATATAGAATTTATTTTCTATCTCATATACCACAGATAGTAGAAATTAACAGAGCTAGATTTTTAGATGATGGCATGTTTAACGAGAGTGGAGAAACTCAAGGCATTCTCTTTAAGGAAATACAAGAAATAAATTTTACACCTAAAATGTAGACTGAAGTGATGATTCCTATAGTTGTTCCTCAGGATAACATTCAAAGGACCACCACTTCATCAAGTTCCATAACATGAGATTTGTATTTCCCAAGAAGGCATTATCCAACCACTACCATGTTAGATGTATGCTCTAAAAGTCAATTAAACTGACACATATATTTATTCTAAGATATAATTTTATATTTAATATTTTTATTATTATGAAATTGAGTTTATTTATTCTATTTATGTTGTGTATATATCCATGAATCATCCAAAGAATTTATAAGATGATGACACATATTCTTAAAAATTAAGAATTTGAGGCATGTGTTATTGATGATTAATTCTGAAATACTCTCGATCAATGAATCATCATGAAGACAGTGATTGATCTAAAAAATTTGATGCATGAAATACTTTTCTTTTGAATGATAGATGAGTCTCGAGTCTATAGCGTGAGGATACTAGAGCGAGCGAGAGTGCAGATGGTTATTAGAGAACAAGGGTACTGAGTGGATTAATATGAAAAGTTACTTAGATGTCTACTCATTCTTCAGTAACTTGCTCGATGCTATAGTACTATGACTAGTCTTTTGACCTATGGTTCCTCGACTATTCACAAAGATGTTATTGTAGTTTGACTATACATACACTTGATCTCCCAGCCATATGGATCCTTACAGTATTTGTTAGCAGTAATAAATTCATTATAGGAATAGGGTGTGCACCTAGATAGAATCTATCATCCTTAGTAGATAAGAAAGATAATCCTATGTGATTTATGAGATCAAATTCAGAAGATCTTGATCAGGATAGTGTGAATAGTGAAAAAAAAAATTTATAATTTTTATATTAGAAACTCAAGCCGAATAAATTTGATATATGACAGATGATGGGGTTTGATGAAAAATTTCATAACCTCTATCTTGTCGGAATGTGCGATAGAAGGATAGTATCACATGATAACTGCATCTAGAGGTTCATCTATTCTATTCTATTAGATTGCTACTACATATTACTAGACATCACTAATAGATTATGAGACTCATGAGAATTATTTTGATGGTCAATAATTCTTATTGAGTTAAAATTATTTCAATCCACTGAAAAGAGTTTCAATGATATTGTTGATGGAGATTACTAAAAGAATTATACCTTATAAGCCCATCGTATATGGGATGCGATAAGATGTATTTTATAATTTATCTTTCAAACTTATGTAATTGATATTTATTTTAATAAAATAAATATTTTTGATTCATTATATGCTGCATCTTGTTATTCTTAAGATTATAATGAACCTCATAGGTCTGGGCAATAGTTTTAGGGCCGTGATGAGATTACGCTAGTGAGATCTAAATTCCTAACAGTCCTAACCTAAAATATTCTTAATCATTGGTACATTGATTCAGAGATCAATGATATCGGTAAGACTGGCATATCCTATGTATGCTCAGAAATAAGGATGGTTGATCTCACAATCACTTGTGTGGTGACACTAATATAAGGATATGGGTGCTCATTAGAGAATGAGTTCACTGAATTAATCTATGAGAGAATATCAGATGGAGTCTTATTTACATGTCAACTGATGATTCTTTTGTGGGAGTTGTGTAAGTGATCTTTAGATCTGAGGTCACCATGATACCTTGTGTACATGGATCTACGTTTTGGTTCACTACCTAGCTTGGTTCTTTGATCCTTGTGTGGGGTGTTCTAGATATGGTCAAGTATGCATAAAGGTTGTGAGTAATCAATAAGAGATCAGTCACTTCTAATAAAGGGAGCGAACATCCTATGTGATCTCATAGGATGATGATTTTGGAAGTCTTTAACCAAAGTAGGGTGATAATTAGAAAAGAATTTTTAATGTATCATCAACTGAATCATCACCTTCAGATCGAGATATATAAAAATAAGTGATTGGATTTGATATATTTCTATACCCACAGCTCATCTAAGATATTGTTTGATGGAAAGTGAATTACACAGAAACTTGCCACTAAAGGATATTTTGATAATTTTTTATTAAAATTTTAAATCTTTTCAATAGTCATGACACATTGCTAGATGTCAATCTTGACTTATGAATTTACTATAATTAAAAGAGTTTAATTCTGGAGTCAATTTGGAAGAGTCCAAATTGATTGGGACTCTTTGGGTGACCTAATCTCATCGGATTAGGGTTACATCGAAAGTCTTGATCCACTGCTGGCTAGATTTGAAATCCAATGGGTCACATACTTTAGAATTTAGCTTTGGTCTAATCTAATTAGAATTTAATATAAATTTTAAAGGTTAATTTGATATGCTAGTATATTGTATTAACCCAAGTTTCCAAATTGGTTTAGATCAAAGTGTTTGAGCTAACCTAGACCAGTTGGCTTTGACCTAATGGGATTGGGTCAATTTGGATTGGATCCTTATCTAACTTGAAAGAGTTTCAAGTGGAGAAGGAGTCTTCTGCACCCATAAGAACCCACTACAAAAATAAATGCCACCCCCTTTATTTTAGGCGTGTGAAAGGAAGAGTCCTTCTTAATGATGACTCTTAATTTTCTACATGTTACCTTAAATTTATGACCAGAAATCCTATATTTTGATGCCAAAATTTATTGAATTTTTTATGAAACATAGAAAACTAAGAGTCCTTCTGGTCCAATAATTGGATTACCAAAAAGTTCACTCGATGAATTTATTTGGTGCATGGGAATTTGGAGCGCCAAAGGTTGGCGCCCCTTCATCTCATGTGATGTCCCTTGGTCTCCTATTTATAGGGGAGGCCCCACATGGCTTCTGATGATGATTTTTAGCTAAAACTAAGAAGAGAGATTTCATGAATATAAAAAAAAAAATTGAAAAAATTTTGAAAAAAAAAAGAGAGAATTTCGAGTGGCAAATGTTGCTACAAGGGTGGTGAGATTTTCAGCAAGTATTGCTTGAGTGTCCTAGGATTTGATTTTTTTATATGTTGAAGCTAAAAATTAAATTCTAAGTTGTATGACATCTGAAGAGTATCTTCTTGATGTCATTTTAGTGATGAGATTGATAGTAACTGGATTTTGGTGTGATCGTGATGCAAGTTCGAAGCCGACAGTGTTCTTAAGAAACAAGGCTGCGGCAGTGCATCGGTTGGGAAGGACTTTGGCCAACTTCTATGTGGATCACCATTGGAGGACTTCTACCTTGGGGTATTGTGAAAAACACCAACATGCTATTTTTTATATTGATTAAAGTATAATTTTCTATCTCTTTGCATGCTTTAATTTGCTTTGATCGTGATCAACAAAGTGATTCTAAGATTTTGGATTCGACTCGATAGTTTTATTTGATAAAGCTATTGATTTGCTTATTTTAAATTTTTTGAAAATTATTTTTCATTGCATGGCCAGAACTAACAGTGGTATCAGAGCTATTTTTTTCTGATTCGATCAAACAAGTGCAATAGTTGTGCATAGAATCGTTCTTATGCATATCTTGCTAAAAATTTTTTGTATTAATTTATAGCATCAATCCTTTAAACTAAAAAATTATTTTTGACTTTATATATATCATTATATTTAATTTTAATTATTTAATTATTTATTTATGATAATTTTAAAATTTGTATTATCATGGTTGTATGATGCTCAAATTGATGCATTATTAAGGGTGTAAAGCATGCCTAACGTGATTAGAGTTTGCTATTTTTTCTTCGATATGCTTGACATATGCTTTGATATCCATTGCACCTTTATATAATTTTAGCATATCATATGATTGCTATTTAGAATAGTAGAAGCATGTTAAGTTGCATAATTTATAGTGTACATTTTATATGATTGTAGTTAGGATGTGTCGAGACCAGTTTAAAGTCCCTCATCAAATTATATTAAGTTATAATATCGGGATTCACTTTTTAATTAAAAATTAAATTCTTAAGATCAATTGACATTGAGGAAAGTATGATAGGTGGTTTTCTAATTTGGTCCGTATGCTGGTCTAGCCAACTCTATTGGTGTCTAAAAAAGCTACGAGGTGCCTCCCCCTACTTACCTGGCCAATTTGATCTTATTGATTTTCAGACTTAGATTGATTGGTAATGTAGACATTACAAGAGCCTTCCTTCAAATTTGGTCGATAGAGTATGTCAAGATCTTAGTGAGCTTGTTGTGCTATCCACAAGGCTTACTATAGAAATTGGCATGATATTGATCAACTGCATATTGATGCTTATGGTATATCTGAATAGTGTTGCTTTGTTGTACTATTCACAAGGGTAGCATTATTTAAGTATGACCATATAGGATTGAAGGATCAACTTAACTAGAATACTATAGTTTGTTGTGCTATCCACAAGACTATATGTGATCTAGAGGCCAGAATGAAAGATGTTGAGAATTGTAAAGGTATAATTGGTAAAGAGTTATCTACTCTTGAACTCATGAATGCTTGTTGTATTATCTATAAGGTGTTTATGAAGAATAGAGATCTCAATCCTACTAAGAAACATTAGAATGTTTCTCAATTTTCATACTTGAGGGCTATAAAGTTCGATAAAATAGTAGGAGATTCAATTAGATAAAAGTTCTAGTCTAGTTGTGTATGTCATCATGAGTTATTGCTTATATTATGTTCTTATTATTGTAGATTAACTACACACATGACATCCTCACTTTCACTTAGAGGTATCCTAGATGCAAACAAATTGACTGGACCTAACTATGTCGACTGGTTAAGAAATCTGAGAATTGTTCTCACTCAGAAGAAAGTCTCCTACATTCTGGATACACCTGCTTTGGATTCTCTTGGAGAAGATGCTTTCGAGGAGGATAGGACCGCATATAAGATGTAGAAAGATGACAGTGTGACTGTCAAATGTATCATGCTTGCCTCCATAAGCAACGAGCTCCAGAGACAGTATGAGGATATGGATGTTCCCTCTATTATCTTTAATCTTAAGAAGGTATATGGGGAACAAAATTGAACTGCTCGATATGAGATATCAAAATAGTTATTTCATACCCGCATGACTGAAGGTACCTCCGTGCAAACTCATATCCTAAAGATGATTGATTTGATCACTCGTCTAGGACAGCTGGATTTTATCATGGATAGTGAACTGAGCCAGGATTTGATCCTGCAGTCTCTCTCTAACTCTTTTTCTCAGTTTGTCATTAATTATCATATGAACAAACTGAACTCTAGCCTACCTAAACTACTGAATATGTTAAAAATAGCAGAGAGCCATTTCAAGGGTGAAAAGGCTCAGGACCTTCAGGTTGATAAGATCAGCAAGAAAAAGGCAAAGAAGAGTTCTAAGAAAAAGCTGAACCCCAAGACTGGCATCTCCAAGAAGAAGGCAAAGAAGATCTCTACCAAATGTACTTGTTATCACTGTGGCAAGGAGGGCCACGGGAAGAGAAATTACAAGGGGTACCTTACAACCGTGAAATCAGCAAGCATTGCTAAAGGTTTGTATATGATACAAACTAATTTATCATTAAGTACTTCATTTTTAAATTTTTAGATATTGGATACCGCCTGTGTCTCACACCTTTGTAAATCATTGCAGGATCTACAGAAAATAAGGAATCTAAATCAAGGTGACTTCGAGCTGTTCGGTGTTAGTGGAGAGTCCACTCAGATCGAAGCCGTAGGAATCAAGATTTTGAAGTTGCCTTCAGGTAGAATTTTAGAATTGAAGATCTATTATTATATTTCAAATATTATTAGAAATATTATTTCTGTACCGTTGTTATTGAAATAAGATTTTGAAATAATTGCAAAGAACAATAGTTATTCTATATTTTTTTAATGAATATTATGGAAGTACTTTTATTGATAATAATCTTATGTTTCTTTCACTTAATGATAATGTGCTTCATGTTGATAATATGAAGAAAAGAGAGAGAGAGGATGTGAATGTCACATACCTCTAGCACTGCTGACTTGGCCATATAAATGAGTCAAGGATTAACAAGTTATACAAAGATAATTTCTTTGATCCTTATGATTATAAATCATATGAAACTTGTGAATCTTATCTCATAAAAAAAATGATCAAAACTTCATTTACTGGATATGAAGATAGGGTGAGTGACATTTTGGACCTTGTATATACTGATGTATGTGGTCCAATATCGACTCAAGCCAAAAGTGGATACTTTTACTTTATCATATTTACTGATGATAGATCAAAGTTTGGATATATATATTTAATGAAATACAAATTCAAAGTCTTTAATAAATTTAAAGAGTATCAAAGAATAGTCGAGAAATAAACTGGTAAAAGTATTAAAACTCTTCAATCAGATCGAAGAGGAGAATACTTATCTAGTGAGTTCCTCGATTATTTGAAACAAAATAGAATACTCTCTCAATGGATACCTCCTTATACTCCATAATTAAATGAAATTACAGAAAGGAGGAACCGCACCTTATTAGATATGGTGCGGTCCATGATGTGTTTCACGGATCTTTCGTTATCTTTTTATGGATACACCCTCGAGGCTGCAGCATATATTTTAAATAAGTACTTTCAAAATATATTTCTAGCACTCCATATGAAATATGAAAAGGTAAAAGACCCAATCTTAAGCATCTTAAGATTTGGGATTGCCCAGCTTATGTGAAAAATATTGATGGACATAAGCTAGATGCTAGATCAGAAAAATACAGGTTTATAGGTTATCTCAAGGAGAGTATAGGATACTACTTCTATAACCCTACTCAACAAAAAGTGTTTGTTGGTAGGCATACCATTTTCTTGGACAAAGAGTTTATCCAAGAAGAAGGCAGTGGGAGGTCTGTTGAACTTGAGAAAGTTCAAAACCTACAATCCATCCAGGATTCACCAAATAGTTCTCAATCAGATGTGCCCATTGTTGAGGCACAACCACTATACACACCTCCTCTCTAACGGTCAAGTAGAGTACGTAATGTACCACTTAGGTATGGATTTATCATTGAGAATGACAATACAACCCACATCATTGAGAATGATGATCCTACGACCTATTCTGATATGGAGTCTATTTTTGATTTATTCTATATTTTATTTTCTTTTGAATTTCTTCTTTTAGTTGAGTTATGACTTTTTGCCTCTAAATAAGGCCCCATGGCCATCGTTGTAATCAGAATATTTGAGTTATTGAAATAAAATTTTAGAGAAGAGAGTTCTTCTCTATAGTCCAGATGATGGATGGTGATTGCAAGAAGAACCAACCTATGAATCAGGCAGCAACCTATGATGAAATCACACAATGAAAATGGGACCTGATGTTGGAGTGCGAAGATTTGAGGAGACAAGTGGCAAATCTGACTGCGTGTCTTATATAGTTGAAACCCAAGATGCAAGATCCAAGGTGGAACCTGAAGATCATAGATCTAAAAGAAAGCTTTCAGATTTTGAAAACCCCTTCCACAGGGGTCTTCCCACACATCGGCAAGAAGGTTGTGATGACTTGTTCAAACGATCAACCCACTAGTTTAATTTCATAAGAGTAGATTTATCTGAATATTCAGGTGGTCTACAGATGGAGGTATTCTTTGATTAACGGGATCAGATCGAGTGCATCTTCAAGCATAAGGAGGTATCTGATGATAAAAAAATAAAACTTGTTGCCTTAAAATTGACAGGTTGAGCTTCTGCATGGTGGCAACAGTTGAAGAAAATCAGGGAGCGTAAGGGCAAACCAAAAATCTAAGACAGGGAGAAGATGAAAAAGGCATTGAGGGAGTAATTTTTATCCTTCAACTATATGTAGTCTTTATATCAACACCTACAGAACCTGCGACAAGGTCCTAGATTTGTAGATAATTACACGAAAGAGTTTTACCAACTCGTGGCTAAGAACGATCTCATGGAGAACAAGGAACAGATGGTGGTGAGATACCTGGGGGGACTATAATAGCAGATTCAGGATACTTTGAGACTCCACACCCTGTGGACCATCAAAGAGACATACCACCATGCTGTTGTTGCTGAGGAGCAACTATGACGCAAACCTATACCTAGATCTGATTCATCCCAACGAAGCAATCAAGTGATAGAAAATCAAGGGGATGTGTGGTGCAATACTACTAACCCTCTTATTCATATTACAGATACAAGATTCTCAAATCTAGCCTTGACTAGATCATCAAATCTGTGATGTTACAATTATAGTGAGATCGAATACATGCAGAACAATTGTAAAAAGCCTGTTGGATGATCCAAAAAATAGCTGTTGATGGAAGAAGAAGAACCATCTGAGGAAGAACATGAGTCTATTTATGATGAAACGAATAATGAAGAGGATGACTCCTTGCTATTTGGCGATAGTGGGGAGGCTCTAGTTATTCGAAAGAGCCTACTTGCTCCCAAAAGAGGGAAAAAAGAGGACTAGAGGTGGATCAATATTTTTCATACCTGTTGCACCATTGAAAAGAGGATCAACAAAGTCATCATAGATGATGGAAGCTATAAAAATGTTATCTCCCAAGAGGCTGTTACAAAATTGAATCTAGCCACCAAGAAGCACTTGCGACCGTACAAGCTGTTTTGATTCCAAAAGAAGAGTGAGGTGATTGTTGACAGTCACTATCTTATTTCATTCTCTATTAGATAGAAGTACTACAAGCTGTTTTGATTCCAAAAGAAGAGTGAGGTGATTGTTGACAGTCACTATCTTATTTCATTCTCTATTAGACAGAAGTACTATGACAAAGTATGGTGTGATGTTGTTGCAATGGGTGCCTGTCATCTACTCTTAGAAAGGCCGTGGCAGTATGATCATGGTGTTATTCATGATGGCCATCAGAACACTTATATCTTCTAGAAAGATAATCAGAAGATCACCCCAGTGCTAATGAAAGAAGAGGACTTATCCAAACCTAAAGTAAAGACTAGCATCAACTTTCTGACAAAGCACACCTATCTGAAGGAAGAGATGGAGGCCGACTACTTGCTAGCAGCGGTGGAGAAGGACAAGTTGGCTAAGCGAGACATCCCACCTCTGATATGTTCTATACTTCAAAAATTTGCTGATGTATTTTCTGAAGACTTGCTTGCAGGATTATCACCAGAATGGGATATACAATACCACATCGATCTTGTTCCTGGGGTGAGTCTACCAAACAAACCGATGTACCATATGAGCCCAACTGAATATCAAGAGTTGCAGCGGTAGGTCCAGAAGCTATTGGACAAGGGATACATCCATCCGAGCATGAGTCCGTGTGCGATTCTTGCTTTGCTAGTTTCAAGAAAAGATGCTTCATGGCACATGTGCAATGCTTTGGTTGTCCTCATAAACAAGTAGTATGGAGATACTGGTATGGTATGCAAGTGAGATGTAAGAGTATATCTTATTGAATGTGATCAATTGCAGAGAACTCTGCTGTCAAGAGTAGCCCATGAAGGGTATGGACATAAGTGTCCCTCTGATCTGAGATCACCACGGTAACTTGCAAGCAACTCACTGTGCTTTGATGTCGGACTACTTAAATTTCTAATTCAATGATAGAAGATTTTTGGATACAGTCAAGTATTTGTGATAGTCAGTGTGTGAGTCAAGAAGGGATTGACGGCTCCAAATAAGTAGGAGTTAATACATCAGAGTATTTTAATTTAGTAAAACCTGGCCTGAATAATCCATGTGATGGACTTAAAAAATTGAAATACAATATGGTTGAATATTTTAAGGTTGACAGTTAAACCCTAGATCATCTTGAGCATTAGGATCAAAGGGATAATTATACGGTAACTATAGATCAGTAGATTCTAGAATGTTGCTTTGCAATCATTCAACATGTCTGAACATCGGATCTCATTACTAGTGTAGAAGTTTTATGGTTTAATGTACGCATGATTTTTCAAAAACAAGTACGCAGCAAAATTTAAAATTTTTTAGATTAAATCTAATTTAATCTAAGCATGCATAAGATCAAATCTTCAAACCATAAACAGGATCATCATATGTGAGATAAGATTCAGATACAAAAATCAAATAGAAAAAATAAATATAAAACATACCTGGATATGGATCAATCTTCAACACGAACTGATGATCATGGATGTCTTTCGAAGGTCCCTTATAGCTGGACAAGCATCCGAACTCTATGGGTATCCACACGAGACTCTAATCTGATCAGAAGTCTTTTGATCTCACTGGGGTGCTAGCTCTCTTGTAGAGATCACATCTTGATGGTTGAAAATCTTCTTTTCTCTCAAGATACTCTTAGAGAACAAGAAGATGTAGGAGGATCGTGATCTCTATGCTAGAGATCATAAGAAGAACCCTTTCTTCTCTTTTCTTCCTAAAATTCATGCACCAAATCTCTACAATAAAGATATAAAAATTTTGTCCGACTTTTGGACAAAGGAAAGAAGAGACATCAATGTCTGAACATGGACAAGAAGTGAAGAAGAAGATGTCCTAACAACCAACTCTTGGTTGTTGCAAGAAAGAAGGGATGTTTGTAACAAACCTCAAGCCATGGACCTATGATGCCGCGCCCTCTCTTTTTGCTTTTCTTCATGTGAACTCCTCTGGTTTTTGGGCATTGAAATCTGATTGTAATCACCTCTCACCGTCCCATAGTGGTGGTTTAAATAGATGAAGATAGGAGACCTAGTTTGGATAGGAATCAAGAGTCCTTGTAACCTTGGACTCTCCTAATTTTGTGCCACCCACACCAAGCCATATATTCCCAGATTTTTACACGTTAAATAAGAAAGATATCCTTTCTTTCTTACATACTAATTAGGGAGAAAAAGTGGCATCAAAATCTGGTTCAACGTGGAAACAAAAATCAAGGTGGCGTGAGGTGTTTTGGCACATGGATTGGAGGAGTTTCAATCTCATGGGACTCTTGTTTAATGTGACTGTTTTAAACTCAATAAAATATCAATTAATTCTAATCATATTAAGAGTAGATTAGACTCAAATAGATGAGAAATCAAATCTGATTTAGAGCCTAATTTATTTAGATTAGATGTCTCCTAATTGGAGGAGGAGTCCTAGTCAAATTGGACTCTTTCTTGGTGCTTGAGTCAAACTCAATTTTTAATCCTAATCCAATTAAGATTTGGTGCATCCAAGAAAATGAAGATTTTTAATCCAATTAGAAATACATACATCCTAGTCTAATTAGAAATTAGATCAAATCCAAATCCTAATTCAATTGGAGCTAATCATCCGATCCTTTTGGGGTTATCCTATAACCCAATTGGGATTGATCAAATCAAATCCATAACGAGTCAAATTAAATCCAATCAAATTGAACTTGATATAAGTCTCATTTCTCAATCAAATTGAGCCAATTAGCAATCCTATTGCAAATTAATCTTTCTATAACTTACTAACTCTTTAGTAAGTTACATAATGCAACATTTGCATTAGATCAATTATCAATCAAATTAATAATCAAATTCTGTTAGGATTCATAATCATAATTCACCCATCTAATCAGTCAAAAATTTCTTTTGTGTGTGATCCTATAGGTTCTATTCCGTCTGATAGTGAGATATATTGTGATCTCCATCACAATATCATTGAAACTCTTTTCAATGGATTGAAATAATTTCAACTCTGCCCACCAAGGATCATTGATCATCAAGATGATCTTCACGAGTCTCCCAATCTATCAGTGACACCTAGCAGTATGTAGTGACAATCTAGCAGAATAAAAGATGATGAACCTCTAGGTGCAATTAACGCATGATACAGTCCCTCTATCATGAGTCCCGACCAGATGGCAGCTTATGGATGAATCGTCAAATCTCAACGTTGGTCATATGATAGATTCAGTTAGCCTGAGTCCATATGTGATTCTATAAAAAAATTTTTCTATCAATTACATGCTATGGTCATAGACTTAACGACTCAGCCTCTTAAATCCTATAGGACTACTCCCTTCTGCTAGGATCGATAGATCTCATCTTGATGCACACCCCACTGCTACAGTGGACCAACTGTCACCAACATCCATTACAAGGGCTCATTGAGATTCATATTGATGTGTCAGTCAAACTCCAGTAGCCTCACTGCAAGCAGTAGTGCCATCTCAGGTCAAAAGATAAGTTATACAACTGTAGCATCGAAAAAATCACTAACGAGTGAGCAGACATCCATGTGACTTCTCGTATTGGTCACGCTCAGTGCTAGTTGTTCTCTAACAACCATCTGCACTCTCGCTCTAGTATCTCTACACTGCAAACTCGAGACTCATCTGCCTAAAGGAAGTGATCCATGCACTGATCTATCCAGATCAATCACCATCCCTATGATGATTCTATGATCAGAAGTAATTTAGGAATTAACTATTAATGATACATATCTCAAATTCTCAGCTCTTTGAGAATATGTATCATCATCTTGTTAATCCCTTGGATGATTCATAGACACATAAACATGAATGGCAATATAACTGCCCAATAAGTATAAAATCATATCCTAGAGATATGAAATATGTCAGCCAAGATTGGCTTCTAGGGCATACATCCAACAATCTCCCACTTGTACTAAAGCCAATCTGCCATGTACCAAGCTTCATCTTCACAAGACAGGCTTTAGTCTTAGGCGAGCTAAGTGACCTACCAGTGAGTCAACCACATCACATGTGGAGTTTGCTCTCTACATCTCTATGTATTTCTACTTGAGATAGTCGCATATTCTGCTGCTCTATGTGCTTGGATATCTGATGAGACCTAGGCTCCTTAGCAAGGGCTATAGTGTCATTATCTTTACAATATAATGTCACGGCATCTAATGGCATGACAATCAATTCTACAACTAACATAAAAATCAGAATGCATCCTACACATCTATAGTGTACTCAGCTTCTATCGATCGATTGTTTGGAATCTTTTCAAGATATCGATATTGGAACACATCCGATGATGTAGATATTCTACCATCAACATCAAATAAGAAATCTGAATTAGTATATCCTTCCACTCCTAACTTTAATCCTTCTCCCAATTAAGAACATATCCTCAGTTCTTCTTAAGAGCTTAAGGATGTTTTTACAGTAATCCAGCACTCACAGCCTGGACACAACTGATATCTACTTGTGACAATCACAGAATTATTTATATCAGTTCAAGTATATTACATGGCATACGATTATGCCCAAGAGGGTAGCAGACCCCTATCCGAGATTTTTATACTGAACTCTTTCAGCATCCAGTCTCTGTACTTTATCTGTGAAAACATAAGCATTCAATTGCATCTTTCTCTATAGATCTTTAGGATGCTCGCTTTATATCTTTTATGAAAAAATCTATATTCAACCATATTTTAACCGATGTCAGTATTGGACACTCTCACTGATTCTTTTTAAAAAATACATAATTCCTCCTTTCTGATCAAAAATTTGATCATATCATTGAAATGAATGTTCCAACTCCAAGATTTTTACAAACTTTATGATCTCCTATCACAAGAAGTGAAATTCATAGGCTACTCCATACAGAAGTCTTCAAAAGATCTCTTTTCAGGAAGGCTATTTCACATCTCTTTCTTGGAGTCGATGTCTCACATCATCTCATTGTAGGCTTTTGGGATCATCTCTATGCTCCCATTTCTCATGAAAAATGACTTTCTCTACATCCTCTGTCAAGCATATTCGAGTACCTTTCGAGAGGATTGGAGATCCTACTACGTGTACGAGATGGAGGAGAAATTTACGTTTACTGGCTCATCATGATAAATAGGTTCTTAAGGTCTCAAAGCTCGCTGCTCTTCAGAGACACTCTCTTTAAGCTTAACTTTCCTCTCACTACTTCATCCTGATCAAATAATTTTTTAAGAAGATAGCATGTCGGGTCATAATCATATTGTAATCCTTTCATAAAGTAATATCCCAAACTCTTTTAGGATGAACTTTATAGACCTATCCTCTAACATATCCACCTGCTATCCTAGATACAGGCTGGACATCCTTGAATCCAAAATAATTAAGATTCAGTTCTCACCATGCCATATCTTATACGATATGGTAGGAATAGGTTTAGAGTGAACCTAATTTCATAAAATTAAAGCATGTTCCTAAAGAAACATAAATAAATCAGTGAAGTTCATTATAGACCAGACCATATCTTATACAATCCCGTGACTCTTCTTATCTCTTTGAGCTGAGATGTACTAAGAGCAGTCCAATATGAAACTATGTCATTTTATGAGATAATCAAAAAAAAAATTTCATTGATATTGCATCCCTGATCCGATCGAAGTATCTTTAAAATTTTTTTGATTTATTTCTCTACTTTATATCTGAATTATTTGAACCTTTCAAAAATTTTAGATTTGTATCTCATATACATACCCATACCATGACTGATCATCAGTAAAGGTAATAAAGTTGAGACAATTCCTTGGTTAGTACATCACATGGGCTACACACATCAAATGTGTACAAGGATAAGTATCTCAGTGATCTTTTTTCTCTTATCCTACAAGAGTAGCTTGGTCATATTTTTTCAAAGAGATGATACACAAACTAGATTTGACTCAACAGTCAATGAGTCTAAAAGTCCATAATTCTTCAGTTTGTTAATTATTTCTTCTCCAATATAACTTAGCCATAAGGGTCCACATATACTTTAAATTTTATCTCAATTCTGGATCTCTCAGATCCAATGACATTCATTACTCGATCAATTAAGTTCACATATACATCATTATACAAATGATAGAGACCGTCTCTAAGAACTAAATCCAAATGATGATCGTGAAGAATAGATGCCCATGGCTGCAGCAACAACTATTGCCCTATAGCCAATTCAAGGGTTACTTCCTCAGCCCTCTATCTTCCCATCGACTCTACACTAAAGTTCACAGCTCAACTGAGAGAAGAGAAAATTGTAAGGATAACATCAAACAATCTTGATATGCCTACTCTAGGTGTGTCTTTATTTCTTCAGACTCTCCAGGTATTTACCTCTGAACTCTTTCAAGGTTCTTTTGTTATCAACACTTTGACCAATTCAAATAAAGTGCCATGATGGTCTTTCATATGGTAGTTTATCATAAACTATCTATATAAACTAATCAGGGATCGCAGTATCAAATCCATAAGTAATTTCTTATACATGGTCATGTCGAGCCTTTCAAGCTTCTTAATGTCCTTGATCATTACCAAATAATGATCATAGACTGACTACCCATCACACATCATATGCACTGTGCGACTCTGATTACCTAACAACACTTGTAGATGAATCAATGTATCATTGGCAGTGAATATATACTCATGCATAGCATCTATTTTTATTGTCATTGTCCATCCACTCATCAAGTATAGCTCGTTGACTATAGGTTGGATGAGTTGTTGATATTAGAATAATTTGATAGAAAATATTACTTAATTTTTTAAAATTAAGAATAATTCTTAAGTTGGTGAGTCAGTCTATGTAATCAATTTCAATTAATCAATTGATATCTAGGAGTCAAGCTAGAGGGTTGGAAGCTGACATAATGAAAATAGCGAACAAAGATTCTAATTGGATATTTGTACCTATTTCAATAATTTACTCTAGAAATTTTTAAATATAAAAAGAGACTTTCAGTATTTTATCAGATCTCTCACACTCTCTGGATAGAGAAATAAAAATTCTGATATGATAATTAAATTTTTAGTAGGTGCTGCGGTCCCACTGATGCTGTGTACCTCACCTAACAGTTATTGATAACATGAAGAATACCGATGCGTGGACAACTCTTTGCCCAGATGCTTCTCTAAGCATGTTGCAGCCACTTGGTCTCTAAGTCAATTAAGCTCACCTAACAGTTATTGCCTGCACTTCTTAGTTAAGCCAGACCCACCGTTCACAAGCAGGTGCAAAATCATCATTGGAGCCCTCACCTAATAGTTATTGAGCCCAACCCCATCTTTGCCTTGGAGCAACTCCTTGCTAATAGAGTGGTTGCATATTTTCGATGCAACGAACCACTATAACCAGCCGAGAACAATCAACATCAGTAGCATGCTCACACATCTACAATGGTGGAAGATCTAGGACTTAATATTTATAGAGAGATTTAGATTTAGGTCTCAACTAATCAGTCATCACATAACTGATGTAATTGGCATGGGCTAAATCAAACCACCAGGCAACCATATTTGAGGCTCAATCCTCCAAATTGATCAGGTAAGTGGAGATTGATAGGGGTCCCCCCGTTGCTTTCTTTAGACACCAATAAAATGATCAGATAAGCGAATGAAATTAATTAAATAATCATCTTTCAATTACTTGCCTTAGATACCAATTAGATAATTGATCCGAATAGGTTAGCTTAGGTGAATCAGACTCGAGTCACAGAGCTAAATTAGGTCCTTAGGTTTAATCGATTCTACATTTGGGTGTCAATCGATTCGATCAACAATAATTGTATGATCTTAGACTCTATTGACCTTATCTTAATCAATACTTGATTTAGTTCGATCAACAGCTAAATCGATTCTAACCCAATGTGATCAAATCAGAAATTTTTTGATGTAATCTAATTACATAACCTAATTTGATCTACCCATGACGAATCCCTCATGCACAAATACTAATTTCAGATCTTAAATCAAAATTTTTAGATCTAAATTTTTTACATGAAGTATAAATTTTGATCTCAAAATAATTTCAGATCATGAATATAAATATGTATCACATACATAAATAAGTTTAGGTTATAGAAATAAATTTCAATCCTAAACTTACTTTCATATATCACATATATGAATCAAAACTAATCTCGAAACTTCTTTCAGATTTAAATAATAAAACATATATCATATATATGCTGTAAAAATTAGATATAAAAAATTTAATTTAATTAAAAATTTTAACATCATTCTAGGATAACCATACAGCATAATAAATTATGCTAGGGCAACTTTATGTCAGAACGACATCAAAAATTTTCAGATTTAAAATTTTTCTCCATAGATTTCAAATTTAAATTTCAATCTCATGCATATGACATGGCTTTGATACCACTGTAGGAGTTTTATGATTTCATGCATTCATGATTTTCAAAAATGAGTACACAGTAAAATTTAAAATTTTTCAGATTAAATCTAATTTAATCAAAGCATGCATAACATCAAATCTTCAAATCATAAATAGAATCATCATATGTGAGATAAGATTCAGGTATAAAAATTAAATAAAAATAAATAAATATAAAACATACCTGGACATAGTTCAATCTTCAACACGAACTGATGATCATGGATATCTTCCGAAGGTCCTTATAGTCGGATAAGCATCCGAACTCTATGGGTATCCACACGAGACTCTAATCTGATCAGAAGCCTTTTGATCTCACTGGGGTGCTAGCTCTCTTATAGAGATCGCATCTTGACGGTTGAAAATCTTCTTTTCTCTCAAGATACTCCTAGAGAATAAGAAGATGTAGGAGGATCTTGATCTCTACGCTAGAGATCATGAGAAGAACCCTTTCTTCTCTTTTCTTCCTAAAATTCATGCACCAAATCTCTACAGTAGAGATGTAAAAATTTCATCTGACTTTTGGGCAAAGAAAAGAAGAGACATCAATGTCTGAACATAGACAAGAAGTGGAGAAGAAGATGTCCTAACAACCAACTCTTGGTTGTTGCAAGAAAGAAGGGATGTTTGTAATAAACATCATGCCATGGACCTATGATGCCGCACCCTCTCTTTTTGCTTTTCTCCACCTGAACTCCTCTGGTTTTTGGGCATTGAAATCTGATTGTAATCACCTCTCACCATCCCATAGTGGTGGTTTAAATAGATGAAGATAGGAGATCTAGTTTGGATAGGAATCAAGAGTCCTTGTAACCTTGGACTCTCTTAATTTTGTGCCACCCACACCAAGCCATATATTCCCAGATTTTTACATGTTAAATAAGAAAGATATCCTTTCTTTCTTACATACTAATTAGGGAGAAAAAGTGGCATCAAAATCTGGTTCAACATGGAAACAAAAATCAAGGTGGCGTGAGGTGTTTTGGCACATGGATTGGAGGAGTTCAATCTCATGGGACTCTTATTTAATGTGACTATTTTAAACTCAATAAAATATTAATTAATTCTAATCATATTAAGAGCAGATTAAACTCAAAAAGATAAAAAATCAAATTTGATTTGGAGCCTAATTTATTTAGATTAGATGTCTCCTAATTGGAGGAGGAGTCCTAGTCAAATTGGACTCTTTCTTGGTGCTTGAGTCAAACTCAATTTTTAATCCTAATCCAATTAAGATTTGGTACATCCAAAAAAATAAAAATTTTTAGTCCAATTAGAAATACATACATCCTTGTCTAATTAGAAATTAGATCAAACTCAAATCTTAATTCAACTGGAGCTAATCATCCGATCCTTTTGGGGTTATCCTATAACCCAATTGGGATTGATCAAATCAAATTCATAATGAGTCAAATTAAATTCAATCAAATTGGACTTGGTATAAGTCCATTGCTCGATCAAATTGAGCCAATTAGCAATCCTATTGCTAATTAATCTTCCTATAACTTACTAACTCTTTAGTAAGTTACATAATACAATATTTAATTAAATCAATTATCAATCAAATTGATAATCAAATTCTATTAGGATTCATAATCATAATTCATCCATCTGATCAGTCAAAAGTCCCTTTTGTATGTGATTCTATAGATTTTATTCTGTCTGATAGTGAGATATATTATGATCTCTATCATAATATCATTGAAACTCTTTTCAATAGGTTGAAACAATTTCAACTCTGCCCATCAAGGATCATTGATCATCAAGATGATCCTCACAAGTCTCCCAATCCACCAGTGACACCTAGCAGTATGTAGTGACAACCCAGCAGAATAAAAGATAATGAACCTCTAGGTGCAATTAACGCATAATACAGTCCCTCTATCATGAGTTCGACCAGATGGCAGGTTATGGATGAATCATCAAATCTCAATGTCGGTCATATGATAGATTCAGTTAGCCTAAGTCCATATGTGATTTTATGAAAAAATTTTTTCATCAATCACACTGCTATGGCCATAGACTTAAGGACTCAGCCTCTTAAATCCTATAGGACTACTTCCTTCTGCTAGGATCGATAGATCTCATCTTGATGCACACTCCACTGCTACAGTAGACCAACTGTCGCCAACATCTACTATAAGGGCTCATTAAGATTCATATTGATGTGTCAGTCAAACTCCAGTAGCCTCACTGTGAGCAGTAGTGCCATCTCAGGTTAAAAGACTAGTCATACAACTGTAGCATCGAGAAAATCACTAACGAGTGAGCAGACATCCATGTGACTTCTCGTATTGATCATGCTCAGTACTAGTTGTTCTCTAACAACCACCTGCACTCTCGCTCCAGTGTCTCTACACTACAAACTCGAGACCCATCTGTCTGAAGGAAGTGATTCGTGCACTGGTCTATCCAGATCAATCACTATCTCCATGATGATCCTATGATCAGAAGTAATTTAGGAATTAACTATTAATGACACATGTCTCAAATTCTCAACTCTTTGAGAATATGTATCATCATCTTGTTAATCTCTTAGATGATTCATGGACACATAAACATGAATAATAATATAACTGCCCAATAAGTATAAAATCATGTCCTAGAGATATGAAATATGTCAATCAAGATTGGTTTCTAGGACATACATCTAACAGCTAGATGGTTACATCAATTAGTTCAAAATTTATTTTTGCACTACTAGCTTAGGTTCAAACCCATGAGGTCACACTTAAAAGAAATTTCTGACTGATCATGTGGTTGATCGAAGATTGAGAATTGTTCAAAGTTGTAATCATCAATTCGATTGATGGTTAACCTTATGCAAAAGTTACAAAGAATTAATTTGCTAAGAATTAGTGAATTAATGAAAGATTAATTAGTAATTAGATTATTGATTAGCTCAATTTGATTGAGCAATGGGGTTTGAATCAACTTTAATTAAATTAGATTCAATAAGATTTGACACGATTAGATTATTAGATGACCTAATCGCTAACGGAGATTAGTTCCTGATTTGATCAGAATTTGAGTTCAATTAATTTTTAATTTGATTAGAATTTAATTAAGATAATTTGGTTCCTAATTAGATTAGGTTCATGAATTTATTTGGGTTAAATCAAGTTGGATTTGATTTGAATCTAAAATAGGAAACTACCTAAAGTCCAGACAAAGGACTTCTCCCTATGCGCCACCCCAGTAATGACTCCTACCTTCCTCATTCTAGAGAGGTTTTAGCATGAATTTTTCCCATGCCTAGAGAGGTTTGTCATCTGCTTTCTCCATGCCACACTTGAGATAAAATTTGATGTTTAAAGGCAATTCAAATCTGATTTGAATATGATGCCATATATGGATAAGGTTTGACCTTATCCAAGCACCTTTGCCACCCTTCCTTATGTTTTCTCTATTTTGTGCGACAATAAGAGAAGGATTTCTAGTGTGAAAATATCTGAGGCATGGGTTTGGCATGAGAAAAGTGGGCATCCTAATTGCCATGTATCGCCCCCTTGATTTAAGGAAATAAGTTGGTGTTTGTGTTTAAATTCGATTTGAATTCGAACCCAAACAAAATTTCCATCTATGGACCACACGCCCAACTTATATTGGGTGCACCTTTTGTGTGACAAGAGTGAGGGACATCTATGTGCAAGGCATCAAAAAAGATGGGAAAAAACAAAGGGGGCGTGAGAGCTTGGGCGTGGGCTTATTCTCCTTGGCACAAGGGTTATGTGCAAGAAGAAATAGAGAAAAAGAGCTCTTCTCTTCTTCTTAAAACCCCTTCTTCCACAATCTCTTAATCCTTCATTAGCATCGTTCTTCAACCTCTAGAAGAGTTCAAGAGATTTGAAAGAAGGATTCAGATCAACCAGCAAGATGGTCTTCGTGAGAGCTAATACTTTCAAAGAGACCGATCAGATCGAAGCTTCAAGTAGACCATCCGTAAAAGCCGGACATGCTGTGCGACTGCAAGCAAGCAACAAAAATCTTTTTACCATGTCTCTCAGTAGCAACGATCATCAATCCATACTCAGATATCGAGTTTTGAACTCAGATAGGTGTAAATTTGATCTACTGCTTACATCTATGCATACAGATATTATTTTTAGATTTTATGCATGCCATATATTATATCATAGCTTAAAGTAGTTTGATTTAATGATTAAATCATGTGCATATTTGATTAATATAATTAATCTAGCTGCTTTTCACTATAAATTATTTTAAAAATTTTTGAAATACATGCATGAAATCATCTATAGTTTTCTTCGATGGTATCAGAGTCAGGTTCGTTATGACATGACATATGTACATATTAGATCTGAAAATTAATTTTATTTAGATCTATCTTAGATTTGAATTTAATTATTAATTGATTACACAAATTGAGATTAAAATTATTTTAATCTCCTGCTATAAGGCTTGCCCTTTATAGTGAAAAGTTATCCTTATTTATGCTGATTTTTGATAAAATCTGATTTTATATGATGCATATGATATTTTTGATCTGATTTGGATATGATCTAATATCTTGATCAAATTTGATATAATCTAGATTAGATCTAAATTTTTGTATATATGATGTGTGAGTAGATTAGATGATCAGATTAGTAAGTACTTAGATTAGATTGATTATCAAGCCATCTGGTCATATGAATAAGAAGGGTTTAAAGGCCCTCTCTTCTCATTCGATGAGGTGCTCTTATGATATGTAGGAATGTCATGTGATTAAACCCATCAAGAAGAAAGTGAAAGAAAGAACTTACTTTTCAGTAAAATCCTAAATTCTGAAACCCTAGATTTGTTGTATGTGATATAAAAGATAAGTTGTATAAAAATTAAAACATCTAATCTATATGATTAAAATTATTTTAATCATAAAAAATAAAATCTAAAATCATACAATATTTAGATATATCTAAAATTTATTTATGATTGATTTTATTTCAGTTTATATGAGATTTTTCATATCTGAAACTCTTTGATACATGCCGGCACACCTGCTGAGCTGAGTTAGTTTTGAACTGAGCTGACTATTAGATGTATGTCTTAGAAGTCAATATGGCTGACACATTGTAATAAATCTATGAAATAATTTTATACTTAATATATTGATATGATCAATAAAAAGAGAAGTTTTTTTTCATTCAAGTATGATGTATCCTTGAATCGTCCATGGAATTAGTTTCGATACATATTCTCAAAGTATTGAAAATTAAAGACATGTATTTAATTCTTAAATACTTTCGATCATAGAATCAGTATGAGGATGGTGATAGATCCAGATAGACTGGTGCATAATTTACTTTTTTTGGGATAAATGAATCTCTAGTCTATTGTATAGAGACACAGGATGACGAATGCAAGTAGTTGTTAGAGAATAACTAGTACTAAGTATGACCATACGAGAGATCACTTGAATTTCTATTCGATCGTCAGTGATTGTCTCAATGTTGTAGTTGTGTGACTGATCTTTTGATTTGAGATGGTACTGTTACTCACAGTGAGGCTGCTGGAGTTTGACTGACACATAAACATGGATCTCAATGAGCCCTTGTAGTAGATGTTGGTGACAGTTGATCCACTGTAGGAGGAGGGTGCGCATCAAGATAGGATCTATCGATCTTGATAGATAGAAATAATCTTATAAATTTGAAAGACTAAGTCCAAGAGTCTGTGGCCACAATAGGTGATTGATGGAAAGAAGTTTCTATAGAAGTCACAACTAGACTTGAGCTAATCGAATCTATCATGTAACTGATAATGAGGTTTGATGATTTATCCATAAACTGCCATCAAGTCGGGACTCACGATAGAGAGACTGAATCACACGTTGACTACACCTAGAGGTTTATTTCAATTCTACTGGATTGTCACTACATACTGCTGGTGTCACTAGTCGATTGTGAGAGCTCACTAAGATTATTCTGGATCAACAATCCTTACTGAGTTAGAGTGGAATTATTCTGATCTATTGAAAAGAGTTTCAATGATACGATGATAGAGATCATTGTATGTCTCACTACTAGATAGAATTGAACCTATGGGATCACACAATAAAGAGATTAGGTCTAGAATAAGCAATTAAGCTTATGAAGTATCAATTGGGTTTAGAAAAATCCAGTGGGTTCATGATAACTTTGCTAACACATGGTTGGACCCAATTTCTCTTTTCGTTGAGATTACTTATTTGATAGATAATTGTAACTTAATTATCTAATAATAACCTATATTAATAAAATTTATGAGATTCTAATTATTGAGTGTCTAAGGTTATGGATCATATAAATTAAGGGTGCAAGTCCCTAATTAATTTTTTTGATAGTTATTCTTGAGCACCACCTTGATTTGATCAAGTTGGACATGTCCATTGATTAGAGGACTTTTAGTTCTCCTATGGGACATCTCTTGGGTATATTTTGGGATGTCTAATTATGGGTGTAAGGGCTCCAATTGTTGGTGCCTAAAGGGTCTCCTAAAGTAAGTTGGATAACTTAAGTTAATAGGAAACCCAATATAAGTAGGACTTGTATTATAAGATTGATAGGATTCAATCCTTGTGCCTATTTAAAAAGACCTCTTCTAAGGTCTATAGAGCATCCAAACCAATAATTCCACATGCCAAAAAAGAAGTCCCACGCCCTCTCTTCCCTTGGGCGTCCCACACCCCCTTTCTCTTAGGACGCACGTCCCAAGGAGTCCCATGCCCAAAGGCTGTTGGGTGCCTCTTCCTTGTTGGTTTCTAGCATCTGATAGTAGCACATAGCAAAGAGAAAATTCTAGAGAAGAGAAGAAGAAGAAGATCAAGGAAAAAGATCAAGCGTTGATCGCGATCCAGGCTTCGTACAGATTCAGTAGGCTGAATTTTTGAAGAACAAAATTCAGATTAAAGAGGATAGTTTCAGGCTGATCTTAAGTGGATACTCATAAAGATCGAATACTTGTGTGGCTAAGAAAAAATCTTTTTTTTTTCAGATCTAGATTTGAAGAAAAAGATTGTGAAACAGGTATGTGATTTGATCACAATCTGAATTTCAGCATATATCAATTTCAGCATATAAAATAGATCCATACGGTTTTATATTTTCATGCATGCATAATTTAGATTAAAAATATTTTAATCTTATTCTTTGCTGTGATCTTTAAAAAATAAAATTTTGAAACACATATGCATGCAACAAATCTCGAATTCCAACAGTGGTATCAGAGCCACGGATTTTCATATGCTAAATTTTGATATAGATATTTTTGAAAAAGTTTCAAAATCAGATTTTTTTCTTGATACATGATATATATAGATGGATCTTCTAATCTAAAATTTAATTTTAGGTTTAATTTTAGAATATATAGTTGATATGTAATTGCATGCATATGTCTGAATTTTGATCTAAAAAAAATTCTAGTTTATGTTCATGTGATACATAAATGCATGCAAAAATCTAAAATTTTTATATGATCTAAATTTTGATTCATATATGTGATATATAATTATATATTTAGATCATAAATTTACTTTTAATCTGATCCATGATTAGTATATGAGATATATGATATCATGCTTAGATCTAAAATTTTATTTAGATCTGATTTTACGTATATATATATGATATATATTTGTATATTAAAATATAAAAATTATTTTTATATTTTAAAATATATTTTTATGCAAAGAATTTAGATTTGAAATATGATTTTAAAATCTAAAATTTATGTTTATACATGAGAGTTTTGATCATGGAAAAACTATTAATTAGGTCATGTAATGGGATTACATTTAAGATTTTTGATTTGAGTCATATAAGTTTAATTCAATTAAATAATTGATCAAACTGAGTCAAGTATTGATCAAGATCAGATCAATTAAGTTAGTGATCATATAATTATTGTTGATTAAATCAACTGAATCCCATATGTAGAATCAATTAATCTAATAACCTAATTTGGCTCATTGATTTGAGTCCGATTGGTTTGAGCTAACCAATTCTAATCAATCGACCTATTGGTGTCTAAGGCAAGTTAATGAGATGTGAGGGACCCCCATCGATCTCCACTTACCTGGTCAATTTAGAAGATTAGGTCTTGAAGTAGGTTGCTTAGCGGTTTGGTTTAGCCCATGCCAGTTAGATCGATCATATGATGACAGATTAGATGAGACCTAAACCTAAACCTTTCTATAAATATTAAGTCCATAGGTTTTCCACTATTGTAGATGTGCGGGCATGCTACCGATGTTGATTGTTCTCAGCTAGTTACAGTGGTTCAGTTGCAATGGGAACACGCAACTACTCCATTAACAAAGAGTTACTTCCGGATAAGGATGGGGCTGAGCCCAATAACTGTTAGGTGAGAGATCCAATGATAGCCTCGCACCTGCCTTTGAACAGTGGATCAGACTTAACTAAAAAATGTAGACAATAACTGTTAGCTGAGCCCACATAACTTAGAGATCAAGTCGCTACAACATGCTTAGAGAAGCATCTGGACAAAGAGTTGCATGTGCATTAGTGTGCATATTACCAACAACTGTTAGGTGAGGTGCATGTCATCGGTGGAACCACATCATCCACTAGGAATCCTTTATCGTGTTAGGATTTTCATTTTTTTTCAAAGAGTGGAGGGATCCGATAAATTAATGGGAGTCATTGTTTGTATCTTAAAGTTCTTAGAAGTAAATTAAACATTAAGTATAAAAGTCTAACTTAAATCTCTACTCTCGCAATTAAACAATGTCAATCACAAACCCTCTAGCTCGCATCCTTGAAACCAATCATTTGATCGGTAATAATTTTAAAGACTGGCTCAAAAATCTTAGGATTGTCCTGATCTCAAAAAAGTTAAGCCATGTTCTCGACCAAGATCTCATAGTGCTGCCAAACCACCCTACTGCTGAGTAAAGAGCTGCTTTTGAGAAGTGGACGGATGAAGACAGTCGGATCAAATGCTATGTGCAGGCATCCATGTCAAACGAGTTGCAAAGCCAGTATGAGTATATGCCCACTGCCCGGGCCATAATCACTCACCTATAAGAGTTGTATGGTGAGCAGAGCCGTACTGCACGCTTCGAAGTATCCAAAAGACTCTTCAATCTGAAGATGCATTAGGGGCAATCTATCCATGAGCACTATATGACAGTGATCAAGGATATTGAGGAGCTTGAGAAACTCAGTCTAGATATGCAAAAGAAATTGCAGATGGATCTAATCCTTCAATCCCTTATCAGTTTATATAGTCAATTCATTATGAATTTTCATATGAACAAACTTGGCTATATTATTCTCAAACTCGTCAACATGTTGGTCACCACGAAGGGTACCTTGAAGAGTTCAAGGGGCACTATTCTTGCTGTGGAGTAGACTTCTTCTTTCAAGAAAAAATCTACTAAAATCAAGAAGGTTAAATCCATGAAGAAGCAGAAGAAAGAGAGCAAGCTGAAAAAGGATGGTCCAAAGGTGGCTGAGGCAAAGGAAAAGTGTTTCCACTATCATGCTGAAGGCCACTGGAGGAGAAACTGTCCTAAATATCTGGAGAGCCTAAAGATCAAAAAGGGTAATAAACCTTCTGAAGGTATACTTGTAATTGAATCTAACCTTACGATTTTTTCTACTTCTAGTTGAGTATTAGACTCTGGCTCGAGTGCTCATATATGTATCTCAGTGCAGAGTCTAATAGAAAGTAGGAGATTGAGAGAAGGTGACATGATCCTTCGAGTCGGCAATGGAGCAAAAGTTGCTGCAGAGGTCATTGGTACTTACCCTCTTTGATTACCATCTGATATTAGATTAGATTTGAAAGACTGTTATTATGTTCCTATAGCTAGTTAGAATCTAGTTTCTGCATCTGTGCTAGCATAGGAAGGTTTTGAAATTTGTTTCAATAAAAATTTTTATTCTATTTATTTATAAAATAAATTGGTTGCACGAGGTCTTTTAATTGACAGTCTTTATCACTTGTATATTGATACGAATGTGAACCTAAACGAGCAAATAGTAAGTGCCGTAAGCTAGAAGAGATTTAGAAATAAAATTAACCAGAAGTACTTGTGGCACCACAGACTAGGCCATATTGGAGAGGATAGGATAAATAGACTGAAAAAGGATGGGATCCTTAGCTCTCTTAATCCAGAGTCTATCCAGCTTGCAAATCCTGTCTTCAAGAAAAAATAACCAAGTTACCCTTTGTAGGACATGGGGAGAGGGCCACTGAGTTACCCGTCCTGGTACACACCGATGTATGTGGGCCATTTGATGTGCAAGCCAGAGGTGGTTATACCTACTTCATTACCTTTACCAATGATCTATCTAGGTATGGGTATGTGTATCTCATGAAACACAAGTCTGAGGCCTTTGAAAAGTTCAAAGAATTCAGGCATAAAGTAGAAAAGCAAACAGGCAAACCCGTTAAGGTTCTTGGATCTGATTGAAGAAGGGAATATCTTAATCAAAAATTTTTAAGATATCTTAAGGACAACAGCATAGTCTCTCAGTGGATCCCTCCTGAAATATCTCAGCTCGACAGGATATCTAAAAGGAAGAACAGAATCCTATTGGATATGGTCAGGTCCATGATGAGCTTCACTGATCTACCCTTATTTCTTTGGGGACATGCCTTGTTAACTGTCATTCACTCGTTGAATAGGGTTCTATCAAAGTCCGTTCCTATCACACCATATGAGATATGATTTGGTAAGAAGCCGAGTCTGGGTTATCTTAAGACTTGGGGATGTTCGGCCTATGTCAAGAGACAGATGACGATTAAGTTGGAGGATAGATCTATTATAGCTCGCTTTATAGGGTACCCAAAAAAATTCATGGGATACTACTTCTACTTTCCATAAGACCACAATGTGATTGTGAGTTGAAACACCATATTCCTAGAAAAATAGTTTATCTAGGATGGCGACAGTAGGAGGTTAGTGGAGCTCGAAGAGAAAGTCTCTGAAGAGCCAAGAGCTATAGATCCTCAGAAACCCATAATCCATGAGTCAGTAGTTGATGTTTCTCTACCACCTCGTAGATCTAGTAAAATCTCCTGACCTCCTAAAAGGTACATGGGTATGCTTACGAAGGAAGTAAAAGAAATATTTCTCATGAGAGATAGGGGTCATACTGATGATCCTAATACCTTTGACGAGATGATGTCTAACATCAATTCTGAGAAATGATTAGATGCTATGAAATTAGAAGTTGACTCGATGCACTCGAACAAGTTTGGACCTTAGTGGATCCACCTGAGGATATTGTACCCATTGGGTGTAAATAGATCTACAAAAGGAAGATAGGTGTCGATGGTAAGGTAGAAACCTATAAAGCTAGGCTTCCGGTTAGAGGTTATAGTCAGCACGAGGGTATTAACTATCAAGAAACCTTCTCATCCATAGCCATACTGAAATCCATCCGTACTCTGCTTGCTGTTGCAACTTACTATGATTATGAAATCTGGTAGATGGATGTGAAAACTACTTTTCTGAATAGATATCTAGAGGAAGATATCTATATGGAGCAACCTATGGGTTTCACGTCTAGTGATAATGATCACAGAGTCTGTAAGCTGCAAAAGTCGATATACGGATTAAAGTAAGCTTCTCAGAGTTGGAACCATCATTTTGATGAGGCAATCAAATCATTTGATTTCATCAAAAATGAAGAGGAATCTTGTGTGTACAAGAGGGTTAATGGAAGTACGATAATATTTTTCATATTGTACGTGGATGATATTTTTCTCATTGAGAATGATATTTTCATATTGATCACAGTCAAAGAATTCTCCATGAAAGATCTAGGAGAAGCATCCTATATTTTTAGAATAAAGGTCTTATAGGGATAGATCCAAACGGATGCTTGGCTTGTCATAAAAATTATACATAGAGAAGGTACTGAAGAGGTTCAGCATGAAAAACTTCAAGAGAGGTCTCTTATCTCTTAAACATGGTATTAGTCTTTTCAAGATGATGGGTCCAACCATATCTGAGGAGATTCAGCGCATGAGTAGGATTTTTTATGCCTCGACTATAGGGAGCCTCATGTACGCCATGCTATATACTCAACCTGATATTGCCCTTGCTATGAATGTCACGAGCAGGTATCAGTCAAATCCAGATGAGGAGCACTAGATAGCTGTGAAAAATATCTTTAAGTACTTAAGAAGGATAAAAAATTGTTTTTGGTCTTTGAAGGTGATTCTGAGTTGCGAGTCGAGGGGTACACTGACTTAAACTTTATGTCTAATCCTGATGATAGAAAGTCTACGTCAGGATATGTGTTCGTTTGCAATGGTGGTGCGGTCAGCTGGAAGAGTTTCAAGCAATCCATCATAGCGGATTTGACCATAGAGGCAGAGTATGTCGCTGCTTCGGATGCTGCAAAGGAAGGTTTCTGGTTCAAGAAGTTTATCGTGGAACTTGAGATTATGACGTCGGATGCCATACCACTCTACTACGACAACAATAAAGCCATAGCACTTGCTAAGGAGCCGAGGTCTCATAAAAAATCTAAGCACATCGAGTGACAGTTTCATATCATACGTGACTACCTTGAAAAGAAACATATCGAGGTGTGAAGAGTAGACTCTACGAACAATGTGGCAGACCTGCTGACTAAGCAGTTGAGCCAACCGAAAATGAAAGTCCATCTTGAGAAGATGGGACTTAGATTTGTGGCCAATTGGCTTTAGTCCAAGTGGGAGATTATTAGATGTATGTCCTAGAAGCCAATATGGCTGACACATTGTAATAAATCTGGGATATAATTTTATACTTAATATATTGATATGATCAATAAAAGAATAATTTTTTTTTCATTCAAATGTGATGTGTCTTTGAATCATCCATGAAATTAGTTTCGATACATATTCTAAAGGTATTGAGAATTAGAGATATGTATTTAATTCCTAAATACTCTCGATCATAGGATCATCAAGAGAATGATGATAGATCTGGATAAACTGATGCACAAATTACTTCTTTTGAAATAGATGAGTCTCTAGTCTACTATGTAGAGACACAGGACGACGAGTATGGATAGTTGTTAAAGAATAACTAGTATTGAGCGTGACCATATGAGAGATCACTTGAATTTTTTTTCTATCATCAGTGATTGTCTCAATGCTGTAGTTGTGTGACTGGTCCTTTGACTTGAGATGGTACTGCTACTCGCAGTGAGGCTGCTGGAGTTTGACTGACACATAAACATGGGTCTCAATGAGTCCTTGTAGTGGATGTTGGCGACAGTCACAACTGGATCTGAGCTAATTGAATCTATCATATGACTAATGATGAGGTTTGATGATTCATCCATGACCTGCCATCAAGTCAGGATTCATGATAGAGGGACTGAATCATATGTTAACTACATCTAGAGATTTATTTTAGTTCTACTGGGTTGCCACTATATACTGCTAGGTGTCAGTAGTGGATTGTGAGAACTCACTAGGATTGTTCTGGATCGACAATCTTTACTGAGTTAGAGTGAAATTATTCTAACCCATTGAAAAG
Organism: Elaeis guineensis; assembly: GCF_000442705.2. Classification (NCBI taxonomy): domain Eukaryota; kingdom Viridiplantae; phylum Streptophyta; class Magnoliopsida; order Arecales; family Arecaceae; genus Elaeis; species Elaeis guineensis. The sequence goes on from NC_025994.2 coordinate 20,285,067, forward strand.
AGTTTCAATGATATGATGATAGAGATCATTGTATGTCTCACTACCAGATAGAATTGAACCTATAGGATCATACAACAAAAGGATTAGGCTTGAAATAAGCAATTAAGCTTATGAAATGTCAATTGGGTTTAGAGAAATCTATTGGATTCATGATAACTTTACTAGCACATGGTTGGATCAAATTTCTCTTTTCGTTGGGATTACTTATTTGATAAGATAATTTTAACTTAATTATCTACTAATAACCTACATGAATAAGATTCATGAGACTCCAATTGTCGGATATCTAAGGTTATGGATCATATAAATTAAGGATGAAAGTCTCTAATTAATTTTTTTGATAGTTATTCTTGGACACCACCTTGATTTGATCAAGTTGGACGTGCCCATTGATTAGAGGGCTTTTAGTTCTCCTATGGGACATATTTTGGGTGTATTTTGAAGTGTTTAATTATGGGTGCAAGGGCTCCAATTATTGGCATCTAAAGGGTCTCCTAAAGTAAGTTAGATAACTTAAGTTAATAGAAAACTCAATACAAGTAGGACTTGTATTATAAGATTGAATAGGATTCAATCCTTGTGCCTATTTAAAGGAATCTCTCCTAAGATCTCTAGAGCATCCAAACCAGCAACTCCACACACCAAAAAGAAGTCCCTCACCCTCTCTTCCTCTCTCTTTCTCTTCCCTTGGGCATCCCACACCCCCTTTCTCTTGGGACGCACGTCCCAAGGAGTCCCACACCTAAAGACTATTGGGTGCCTCTTCCTTACTGGTTTCTAGCATCTGGTAGCAGCACATAGCAAGGAGAGAAACTCTAGAGAAGAGCAAAAGAAGAAGATTAAAGAAAAAGATCAAGCGTTGATCGCGATCCAGACTTCGTTCAAATTCAGTAGGCTGAATTTTTGAAGAACAAAATTCAGATTAAAGAGGACTGTTTCAGACTGATTTCGAGTGGATACTCATAGAGGCTGGATACTTGTGCGGCTAAAAGAGAACTTCTTCTCTTTTAGATCCAGATTTAAAGAAATGGATTGCGAAATAGGTATGTGATTTGATCACAATTTGAATTTCAATATATATCAATTTTAGCATATGAAATAGATCTATATGGTTTTATATTTTTATACATGCATAATTCAGATGAAAAATATTTTAATCTTATTCTTCACTGCGGTATTTAGAAAATAAAATTTTAAAATACATATGCATGCAATAAATCCCGAACTCAAACACTGACTTAGTCCTCTGGGTTAGTCGACCCAGTGTTGACTGAGCCGACACAATTCTCTTAGGAAGAACAATAACAGTTACTGTTCATTATTTGTTCATCGATCAAGTAGCAGACTTAGTCGATCTACTTTAGTGAGCTGACTCAGTTCAGGGATGAGCTGACCCAATTTTCAGATATAAAAATTTTGCATAAAATTGATGTAAAATTATTTTATAAAATTGAAATAATTTCAATTAACAATCTTAATCCATGTTAATGCTGCACTTAATTGAGAATTAAAAAATATATATTTAGATCTAGAATTATGATTTAAGATCTAATGATATTTACATAAAATATGGGTCTATGGGTTAGCTTGATCAGATCCTCTTAATTGGGTTAGGCCTAAGGTTAGAATCAAATAGACTTAAAAAAAATTAATTAAATCTAATCAAAAGTTGAACTAGATTAAATCAAAATTTTTCAAGAACCAGTACAATAGTTATAGTTGGTCAAGTCCATATCTATTATTTGATCAAGATGGACCTCGATCGTGGCTCAGTGGTCAAGCCTGAGTCTTTTGAGAGATCAAATTAAAACTGATAAACCAATTGATATCTAAGATAAGTTTGGTATTCTTGATCGGTGGTCATTAATTGAGAGCTACTCACATAGATTGAGTTTATGATGAGTTAATGATATATCTCTCCCATCGATCTTACTTACCTAACCAATATAGTCAATCAGATTTTGATCTGGTTGCTCATTGATTCGTGCTAATCATGCTACATAGGTAAATTAGTGTAACTAATTTAGGTGCCCTTAGATCGACTAGTCTGTAGTCCTCCTCATGACTTGTGAAGTCAGTGAGAGGATCTAAATCTTATCTACTGGATCGGCCTGTCTCTAATCTTCCATGATATGACTTGGTGAAGTAAGTTGGAGGATTGTTGATTAGCTGATCAAATCTCTTCTCCAAATTAATTCTTAAATCTTTTAAATTATTAGGTCCTTAAAATGATGATGTTATGGAGATAATAAAATCATAGCCTCCCACTAAGTTGGATGATAATGGATCCATTAGTTGGATGATCATTGGACAGCCCAAAGGTTTGGTGCTCATCTGCTATTGAAATTATCATTCATAATATGATGACTCAGTCGAGTCTCTCTGACGGTGGTCAGATTGGCCGGCCAAAGTCGGATCTAATCATTTGTTAGTTAGATTTCTGAATATGATTATATTAATGGTTGGATCTAACCAGACCTTTAAGTGGAGGCCAAAGCCTACTGTTAGGAACCTAGGGTAAAATCAATTATTAGAAGTTGCTTGGTAAAATAATTGATTAAAAGTCTACCCATAGATTCACATAGATGGGCCGACCAAAGTCAGACTCGTGTGCAGTCTGTATAGATTCTAGTACCCGCTAAAAATTAAAGCCATTCCTCAAATTGAAGGTAAAGGCAACCAATTTGTATAAAATAGTGGAAGAACTTTTAGACTAAAGTTCAAGTCTTTAGGCTTAAAAAAATTATATACATAGAGGTCTTGTATTTTTTCAGTTATGGCTAGTAGTTTGTTGCTCCGCTCACTGTTGGTCAGTGACAAACTTATAGGATCCAATTTTGATAATTGGTATCGAAAGTTATAAATAGTTTTAGAGCACAATGAATCCTGTATATGATTACGGATCTAGTACATGATGTCTCTACGCCCAACGTACGTGATGTGATCTAAAGCACTTATCAGAAGTGGCTAAATGATTGAACAATCATGCAGTACATTATATCGACAGTGATGAATGGTGAATTTAGTTATAAATTCGAAGATGCTCGATCGAAAAAAAATTTTCAAATATTGAAGGAGTCCTTTAGCACCTCTGAGGATCTGTCTTCAACAGGACGTCAGTCCTTTGAGAAAGGAATGAAGAGGAAGGTACAAGCAAATCATGCTTGGGCTATAAAGCCCAAACTAACAAATGAGTCTAAGGTTAATCCAAGTCTGGTAGAGCCTTAAGACTCAAATAAGCTAAGAAAAAAAATTAGCAAATAGTTGCTGGATAAGATGCTTATATGATAATACTTTATAGTTTCTCTATCTGTGATACTACTATCTGGGTATTGAATACCAAAAATCCGATTCATATCTATAATTTATTGCAAGGATTTCAGAATAGTAGAAAGTTTGAAAATAGCAAGAGATTTGGAGATGGAAGTCATATTCCAATCCTAACTTTCAAAATTATCAAGCAAGTTTTCTATTCAAACAATATTATTTTCAGTGATTGTCACTATTATCCATTTTGTTAAATATAATTTTCATAGACTTTTTGGATGGATCTATATTGTCAATTTAGAATGATTTTTATGATATCATTATAAATGGTGTCAAAATCATGCATGAATAACTAAAAAATGACATTTATAAATGGTCACAGTCTGTTAGTATGATGTACACACCAAACAAATATCCTAGAGTAGATAATATTATGGATTCCTACCTTTGACATTTTAAGCTCGATCATATAAATAAGAATAGGATGAACAGGTAAAGCGGATATCCTCAAAGTCAATGATTATAAATCATTGCCGACCTGTGAGTCATATCTCTTTGATAACATGATCAAGTCACTTTTTATTGAAAAAAGTAAATGAGCCAATGATATTCTGAGTCTAAGACATACTGATGCATTGGACCTATGAATATATATGCTATAAATCTAAATTATTTGAAATATTCAAATAATTCTGTAATGAGGTAGAGAAATAAACTAGGAAGAGTATTAAAACTCCTCAATCAGATCAAGGAGGAGAATACCTTTCGATAAGTTTTTAACATATCTAGAAAAGAATGAAATTCCCTCTTAGTAGAATCAAACTTTGTTAGACATAGTTTGATCCTTGATGGGATTTATAAGTTTGTCAGTCTCCATTCGGGTTTATGCTCTTAAGACTGCTTGTTATGTTCTAAATTAGGTTCCAAGCAAATCAGTCGCAAAGACTCCATATGAGATATAGAATGGGTATAGGTTGATACTCTCTTACCTTAAGGTCTAGAGGGGATCAGCTTATATCAAGCATTGGCAGGCTGATAAGCTTGAATATTGATCCGATAAATATTATTTTGTAAGGTACCCCAGGTAAGCTAGGGCATTTAACTTCTACCTTGTTGAAGGATAAGAGTTGTTCAGTATTCTTTTTAGAAAATGAGTTTTTTGGTGAAGGAATTGATACCTCTAAACTCAAACTTATGAAGTTCGATAGGTAAAAAAACTGACACAATTTAGTGAACCCATAGAATCAAATTTGATTAGATCAAATTCGAAGCCCGTTGTAGAGGCATCGTTAAGAAGATCTGATAGAGTACCATATCAACCAGATAGATGCTTCAATTTTTGGGTCCGAGATGTGATCCTATTAGACTCGATGAGAACGAAGATCCCATTACCTACATGGATGCCATACAGAGGTCCAACTCTGATCACTAGCTTTAAGCCATAAAAGTTTGAAATGAAATTCATAAAAGTCAATGATGTATAAACATTCATTGATCCACCCGAAGGGATAAAATTTATAGGGTGTAAGTAGATCTTCAAAAGAAAAAGAAGTGCAGATGGAAAGATGGAGACCTATAAAGTCCATCTGGTTGCCAAGGGAGTATCGTTAATGTTATAGCATTGACTATGATAAGACGTATTTTTCTGTGGCAATGCTAGGTATTTCAGAGTTGGAACATGTATTTTGATAAATGATCAGAACATATAACTTCATTGAAAACAAAGAAGAACCCTGCAAATACAAATGGATTAATTATTCTGTGAGTGTATTTCTTATTTTATATGTGGATAAAATTTTTTTAATCAAGAATGACATCCCTTGCATTACAGAAAATAAAAATTTGGCTATCATCAAAATTTTTTCATGAAAGACTTGAGAGAAGCATCTTACATCCTAGCGATGAAGACCTATAGAGATAGATCTAAAAGACTGCTTGAGTTATCCTAGTCTACATACATAGAGTGTGCATGAATAGAATTTATTCTATTATGTACATTATGTACGAGATCGGATGTAGTATACTCACTAAGGGTAGTGAGTAGATACTAATAAGATCCAAGTGAGAATCACTGGAAGGTCACCCTTAAGTATTTGAAACATACTAAGGATCAGTTGCTCAGTTATAGAAAATCTGACTGAAAACTTGTGGGGTTTACAGACTTTAATTTTTAATTGGATATAATGATAGCAAGAGCGTATCGAAATATATTTTTATCCTAAATGATAGAGCTATCTATAGAAAAAATTTTGAGCAGAATACTGTAGCCAATTCACTTTGCAATGCAAAATATATCGTAGTATCTGATGCTGCTAAGGAAGCTATATGATTGCAGAAGTTCATGGTGAGTCTGGAGTGGCACCCTCTGTTGATGGTCCTATTCTGCTGTACTGTACAACATTGGAGCCATAGCTCAAATAATGGATCCAAAGTCCCATCAGCTTACTAAATACATTCTGTATTGCTACCACCTTGTCTGAAAGATCGTGGATGAAAGTGACGTCGATCTTTAGAAGATCGATAGAAAGAAGAATCTAATCGATCCATTTACTAAAGCCTCGGTATTAAGAAGTTCGATGATTATAAATCGAAGATGGATATAAGATACTATACTGATTGACTTTAGTCCAAGTGAGAGTTATTGAAAATTGTGTCCTAAACCAATCATTTGACGATTGTACTAATTATAAATATATATGAATTGATTATTAATTAAAGTTATTTAGCTTTTTCATCACAAGATTATATCTTATAATGAACTCTTGTATTATGATGAAATTCTTAGGACTACTTTGATCGATAAAGGAGGATTTATCGCATAGTTCTTAAACTGATTCACGACCAAACGATATGCTATTATAAGGATGATAGCAATTATCAAGTATAGGTCGTTGTGTGCCATATGCGTTGGTTGTCCTCGTAATTAAGTAGTATGGAGACACTGATATCTCATGCAAGTGAGATGTAAGAGTACATTTCATTAAACATAACTAACTACAGAGAACTCTACTGTCAAGAGTCGCTCATGAAGGATATGGATATAAATGTCCCTCCGACCTAAAATCACCACAGTAACTTGCAAGCAACTCATTATGCTTTAGTACCAGATTACCTAAATTTCTAATTCAGTGATGAAAGATTTTTGGATATGGTCAAATACTTGTGGTAGTCGGTGTGTGAGTCAAAAAAAGATTGACCCCTCTGAATAAGTAGGAATTAATGCATCAGAGTATTTTAATTTAGTTAAATCGAGATCCAGATAATCCATGTGATGGATTTGAAAAATTAAAATACGATGTGGTTGACTATTTCAAGGTTGACAGTTAAACCCTAGATCACCTTAGGCATTAAGGTCAAAGGAATAAATTATATGGTAACCATACATCAGTAGGTTCTTGAATGTTGCTTTGCAACCATTCGACCTATCCGAACGTCAGGTCCCATTGCTAGATCGTTACATAGATTAGTTCAAAAAAAATTTCTATGCTACCAACTTAGTTTGAACCTATGGGGTCACACTTAAAAGAAATTTCTGACTGATCATATAGTTGATCGATGATTGAGAATCATTCAAAGGTATAACCGTCAATTCGATTGATGGTTAACCTTATGCAAAAGTTATAAAAAATTAATTCGCTAAAGATTAATGAATTAATGAAGGATTAATTAGTAATTAGATTACTGATTAGCTCAATTTAATTGAGTAATGAGGTTTGAATCAAGTCTAATTGAATTGGATTCAATTAGATTTGATACGATTAGGTTATTAGATGATCTAATCGCTAAGGAAGATTAATTCCTGATTTGATTAGGACTTATGTTCAGTTAATTCCTGATTTGATTAGGATTTAATTGAGATAGTTTGGTGCCTAATTGGATTAGGTTCATAAATTTATTTGGGTCAAATCCAATTGGATTTGATTTGAATCCAAAATAAAAAAACTACTTAGAGTCCAGACAAAGGACTTCTCCCTATGCGCCACTTTAGTAATGACGTTTGCCTTCCTCATGCTAAAAAGGTTTTAGCATGAATTTTTTCCATGCCTAGAGAGGTTTGTCGCATCCTTTCTCCATGCCACACTTGGGATAAAATTTGGTGTTTAAAGGCAATTCAAATCTGATTTGAATATGATGCTATATGTGGATAAAGTTTGACCTTATCCAAACACCTTTGCCGCCCTTCCTTATGTTTCCTCTCTTTTGTGCGACAACAAGAGAAGGATTTCTAGTGTGAAAACATCTGAGGGCGTGGGTTTGGCATGAGAAAAGTGGGCATCCCAATTGCCATGTATTGCCCCCTTGATTTAAGAAAATAAGTTGGTGTTTGGATTCATATTCGATTTGAATTCGAACCCGAACAAAATTCCCATCTATGGACCACATACCCAACTTATATTGCGCACTCCTTTTGTGCGACAAGAGTGAGGGACATCTGCATGTAAGGCATCAAAAAAGATGGGAAAAAGAAAAGGGGGCGTGAGAGCTTGGGCAAGGGCTTATTCTCCTTGGCACAAGGGTTATGTGTGACAAGAAATAAAGAGAAATAGTTCTCCTCCTCTTCTTAAAACCCCTTCTTCCACAACCTCTTAATCCTTCATCAGCATCCTTCTTCAATCTCTGAAAAAGTTCAAGAGATTTGAAAAAAAATTCAGATCAGTCAGTAAGATGGTCTTCGCACGAGCTAGCACTTCTAAAGAGACTGATCAGATCGGAGCTTCGAGTAGACCATTTGTAGAGGCCGGACATACTGTGCGGCTCTAAGTAACCAGCAAGGACCTCTTTACCATATCTCTCAGCAACGACGATCATCAATCCGTACTCAGGATCGAGTTCTGAGCTCAGATAGATGTAGATTTGATCTACTACTTACATTCATACATGCAGATTTTATTTTCAGATTTTATGTATGCCATATATTATATCATAGATCCTAGAGTAGTTTGATTTAATGATTAGATCATGTGCATATTTGATTAATATGATTAATCTAGTTACTTTTCACTATAAATTATTTTAAAATTTTTAAAATACATGCATTAAATTATCTACAATTTCCTTCACCATTCTCTCTTTTCACTCTCACATCGGTGGTGGCTACTTTTACACAATCCTGGAGCCGCCATGAGCTCCTCAAGCCATGCCAAACCCTAGCTTCCAGGAACCTAATGCTAGCCCCAACCCCCACCTTCGATTCCATTCCCTCTTATCGCTCTCGCATTGGCGATAGCTGCTTTTACACGATCCTGGAGCTGCCATGAGCTCTTTAGGCCCCGCAGTCACACGACAACCTGCCTCCTTTCATGGCCTGACGTAGGGGGCCTTCGACCAGGCAATGCGGATCCAGTGATCGGAGAACCATCCTAAGCTCCCTTAGCAGCCAGAGATCAATGGATGGGCAGCAGCGCAGCGGCTGATGAAGTTGTTGTTGAATGTGACTAGGGATGGAAATAGACCAGGTGGCCTGTCAGGGGCCTACGGCCTGACCTGTTGTCGGCCTGATCTGGCCTGACCTATTTATCTAAATAAGCTAGGTATAGGCTTTTAAAAAGGCCTGTTTAAATAAATAGGTCAGGCCTAAAATTCCAAAGCCTGACCTGAAAACTGCAGGCTGGTCTGTATAAATTATATATATATATATAATTTAATAAAAATTATTATTTTATTAATATATATAATTAATTAATTATTGATCTTACCCATCAATATCCAATTATCTTAGTCCTTTCGAGAATCAAGAAGATGGAAGAGTCTTTTTAAATAGGCTTTCAGGCTAGGCCAGGCTTTTTTATTTTGTAAAACATGCCAGGTCGAGCCTCATTTTAAGTCTGAACCAATCCAACAGGCAGGCTTAGGCTAGTATTTTACAATACAGGCCTGGCCTGTTTAAGCCAAAATTTGGTCTGGTCTGACCTATTTTCACCCCTAAATGTGACAACCCAGCAGAACATGGGGCCGGTGCTCATGGTGATGTCGCTGAAGAACACGGTGGCAGATTTGGTCTGGAAGTCGGTGGAGATGTATGCCAAGCAAGGCTGTCGACCACTGCTACCCCACATTGATCCCAAAGCTTTCGACCCCCACTACTCTCAGTATAGCCCAGAGTACGTACTCTGCGCCCTTTCTCTCTAGTTTCCATCGCCTTCGTCTCTTCCTCTGTTCTTTAAATTTTTATTTTAGCTTTGAAAGGTTTGACAGTTGGTTTTTATTAGGTTTGAATCTACAGGACAAATTGATCACCTTGGGATCTTAAAAATGGAGTACTGACTTAAGAAAAATGGACAAGAACTAGAAGCAGAGAGAGCAGTTTCTTCTATTTTTAGTTACCTTCCCCCCTTGTCCACTGGATCTCCACTTTCTTGGTTGGCTAAGAAAAAATTAAAAAGAAAAGAAAAAAAAAGGTTGGTGCTTTCGTGGAAACCATCTAAGATAGCACTTGGTCTTCCTTGTTAAGACGACTATGATATATGTATATATGTATATGTATGTATGTGTGTGTATATATAATATATATATATATATATATATATTATATATATATATATGTATGTATGTATGTATGTATGTATGTATGTATGAATGTATGTATGCATACATAAAGGCCACTTGGTGTAGGAAAACTTACACCAGTATTTGCTCAGTGCCTTAATTTGGATATCTCTGTTAATTGCAAAAGGATAGTCATATGAAGGAAGATATTAAACGAAAAAAAATGCTTATTTTTGAAATTGAGACAGAAAATGTCTTTATCATGTTTCTTTCATTTTTTGTTTATATATTTTATCAATATATATATATATGTATATCATCTAATTCTAATCATTTAGTTGGTTAAACCTAATTTGTAATAGAGCAGAATCTAATATATATATATATATATATATATATATATGGAGGCTTATATTGGCAAAATCTCCATTTGACATTTCTCTCCATAATATTTTGCTAAGTATCATAGCAGCCTTCAATTTATACGAAAAAATTTTGAAGTGTCCTCTCATAAAAAAATTCAGAGAATATGGGCGCCAGAGGTGTCTTCATGATCAATCCCATATACTGGTGTATCACTACTTCGCTTGGCAAAGATGCTGCTACTATTGTAGTGATAGTAGCCTAATCTATTTGACGGATTAGAATGTTTTTATGTTATTGTACTGGATGGCTTCAAAAGAGTGTATGTGGATGACAAATCTTGAGGATTATATTTTAATATATTTATTAAAATAATAAAATTTTAATAAAAATGATAAAATTAAATACTAATACTATTGATAAGATCAATAGTATTTTTGTTGTAATTGAAGAGAAGAATCTATAAATCTGTAGAGAGAAAGATGGAGGAGAAACAAACTTTTATTACTGTAACAAAATTCCTCACACACTCCAGTGCATGCAAATGAGACTCAACTGGTTCTATTTATAAAAAACTTTATCTAAATTGTAACTAGATAACTCCTACTCAAAATAAAACTGTAAATTTAAATTTTAAAAGAAGTCCTATCTCAACAAAACATCATCCTTTAACACTCCTTGATGTTTTGTTTTCTGACTCTTGATCTTCTTCTGCTGGCACATGACTGCAAACTCCTAGCTTGGTTCTTAGAATCTCAAACTTGGCTCTTGGCAACACTTTCGTAAAAATATCAGCCAATTGATCTTCTGAACTACAGTAGACCAATTTGATCTCTTCATTAGATTCTACTTCTCTGATGACATGATACTTGACTTTCATGTGCTTGATTCTTCCATGATTAACAGGATTCTTGGCAATTGCAATTGATGATTTGTTGTCACAATAGATCCTTGTACTCCTTTTTGACTTTATCCCATATCTACTAGGATCTTCCTCAGCCAAATCGCTTGAATGACGGTTGTAGATGCTGAAATATACTCTACTTCAGCTATGGACTGAGCAACAATTTCCTGTTTCTTAGAATTCTATGAAAATACTCCACCTCCAAGTGAAAATGTGTATCTTGAGATACTTTTCATATCATCTATGGATCATGCCCAATCATTGTTAGTATAACCCATCAACACTGGATCTTCTTTATTGGATCCAAACCAGACTCCATAATGGCTAGTTCCTTTGATGTAACGTAGGACCCATTTTGCTGCTCCAAAGTGCACTTGACTTGGATCCTACATAAATCTAGACAACAGACTAGCTGAATACATTAAATCAGGCCTAGTTGCTATTAGATAAAGCAAGCTTCCAATAAAACTCCTGTACAGCTTTTGATCTGCCATTTTGGATCGGGTAGCCTTGGATAGTTTCTTATTTAATATCAAGGGAGTGGCTACTTATTTACACCTCTCCATATTGAATTTCTTCCACATGTCTTAAGTATTTTTTTTTTGAGAAATAAAGATCCCTTCACCACTTTGCTGGATCTCCATGCCAAGAAAATAACTAATGGTTCCCAAGTCTATCATCTCAAATTTTTTCTTCATCTCCTTAAATTTGAAGATCAACTCTTCATTGCTTCCTGTAATAAGCAAATCATCAACATATAGAGATAAGATCAAAATATTTTCCTCCATATTTGCAATATATAAAGTTGGTTCGCTTTGACTCCTCAATTTTTGCTTGCAAAAATATGTGTGGATCCTACTGTACCAGGCTCTCGGTGCCTATTTTATGCCGTATATGGCTTTCTTCAACCTATAAACTTGATTTTCCTTTCCTTGAATCTGAAATCCTTTCGATTGCTCAACATATACTTCTTCCTCAAGGACTCCATTCAAGAACACAAACCTCATATCTAGCTGGTAGACTTCCCATCTCTTTTGAGCTGCTAGAACTAATAGAGTTCTAATTGTGTCATGCCTCGCTGTAGGAGCAAAAGTATCATTGTAGTCAATTCCAACTTTTTGTGCGTAACCCTTTGCTACCAACCTTGCTTTATGTTCATGGATGGATCCATCAGGATTCATCTTTGTCTTATAAATCCACTTGACTCCAATGACTTGCTTGTGCTGTGGTTTTGGAGCGAGCCCCCACGTATCATTCTTTCTTATCACTTTGATCTCTTCCTCCATAGCTAAGATCCACTCTAGATACTTTTTAGCTTCTTCAAAATTGGTTGGCTCCAAAAAAGTGATGTTCCATCTTTGATAAACATCAGCAAGTGTTCTGATTTTTAACTGACCAGATTCTTGAGAAGAGTCTAATGTTCTTCTGACTGGATCTAACTCTGATTCATCTACATCTTCTTCAGGATCCGTATCTTTTGCCAATCTACCGGGAGACTTTGATAAATATGGGTCTTTTCTGGTTCCAGAGTCTATTTTTGACTCCTCCCAGTTTCAAAATACATCTTCATCTACTTCCACATCACGACTCACAATAATCTTCTCTATTTGAGGAATGAAGATTTTGTAACCTTTGGACTCTGAGCTGTAGCCTAGCAGAATGTCCTTCTGTGACTTTTCCTCCAACTTACGTCTTTTGACATCTGGAATGTGCACGTAATACACAGATCTAAATACTTTCAAGTGTTTTGCAGTAGGCTTATGATCACCCCATACTTCAATTGGAGTTTTCTCTTGAATACCTCTTGTGGGAAGTCTATTCAAAAGATATACTGCGGTATAAACTACCTCTGTCCAGAATTTATTTGGTAATCTTTTCTCAACCAGCATATATCTTGCCATCTCCATAACTGTTCTATTTTTTCTTTCACTAACTCCATTCTATTGTGGAGTGTAGCTTGTAGTCAACTGATGCTCCATGCCTTCTTCTTCACAAAATTTGTTGAACTCCATGGAAGTATACTCCTTCCCTCTATTAGATCTCAAAGTTTTAATCTTGCATCCACTTTGAGTTTCTATTAGAGCCTTGAACTTCTTGAAGACACTGAATACGTTTGACTTTTGCCTAAGAAAAAAGACCCAAGTCATCCATGAGTAGACATCAATAAATAAGATAAAGTACCTGTTTTGGCTCAATGATGGAATGTTCATTAGGCCGCAGACATCCATATGAATCAACTCTAATTTTCTTCTGGCTCTCCAAGATGAACCTGTTGGAAACGTCTGGCGATGTTGCTTTCCCATCTGACATGCTTCACATATCCTCTCAGAATCCTTTATAAGTGGCAAGTCTCTCACCATCTTTTTGGACTCAATAAACTTTAAGGAATAGAAGTTATAATGCCACATCTCTTATGCCATAGCACTGATATATTGTCACATTCCGAACCCAACATCCGGTTCGGATACGTAATGGCCGCATATTCTTTAGAGCAAGCCCTAAAGAAGATGTGAGCTTTATAGCCCAGTAAGAATTCCTATATCACACCAATATAATAATATAATCTGAAAATAAGGATAAGAAAATAAAACATAAAATCCGATGTTCAATGTCTAAAATACTGCAAACAATTATCTGTCTTATCAAAAGAGATGCATCATTATATGCCAATAAGTGAAATAATTTTATTCAATAATTATTTCATGTCTTGTCTTTCCATTCTCTTTTCATTATCACATAATCTTTAATCTTTTTCTTTTGGTTTGGCTTTGGCCTACCAGGATCATGCGACGATCTTTTATCGGATCAATTTTTGTGATCTTCTTCGGATCGAAATATTCATGATCTTTCTCGGATCAAAATGGCCATGATCTTTTTCGGATCAAATTCTTCCACACGTAAGCCTGTGAGGGCTATCCCAGGTATAAGCTCCTGGCAGGCTGTCCCAGGCATAAGCTCCTGGCTGGCTGTCCTCGGCATAAGCTCCTGGCGAGCTATTCCACATGACAAGGCCAGTCCAAACCATATTTCTCTTTCTTTTCATTTTGATAGAATTATAATATTTGACTTCATTAATCAATTCAAATTTTGTAGTGTAATCATAACAGATATATCATACCCATATAATTATGCCATCAATCACTGATATATATGTATTGACATAACATACTCATACACAAAATCATATAAATAAATAACAGTGTCTTGGATATAACAAATTCATCGATCTCAAATCCAACGATGCAAAACCAATGATGCAAGACCAACAGTAAAATAGTATATATATAATGATGATCATGTACAGAGATTCTTACCTTTATCGGTAACTAATCTAAGCATAGAAATCAATGTTCTTCTTTGATTTATGAATTTTGAAAATAAGATATTTCACTCGACATTTTATGCAAACAATCGTATCTCTTCATGATCCTAATCAAATATAAAAATTATATATGAAAAAATTATCGATAATCGATCCTAATAACATAAATCCAGAACTTCTCCTAGGATTAACCAAATCGAGATTTGTCTGAGTATCTGGACCCTCCATTGGTCCATAAGACTTCAAGAGAGAAAAATTCATGAAGAGAGAAAATTCTAAAGAGAAAAAATTTTAGAGAGAGAAAATAGAAAGAAAAATTTTTGTATCCTTCAGACGAGGCAATCATGATCAAGATTATTAGAGATCATATCAAAGTAACTCAATATGGATTAACTATGATCGATGTTATAAATTTTGGATAAGAACCGAGCTGAAATCCAATCTACTGTATGAATTTTGAAGCAATCTCAGGTCATCATATTTTCATCTCAAGTTTATCCTAGAGTCCGTGATGCAATCAAAGAGAGAGAATGATCCTAGAAAGAGAAAATTTTAGAGAGAGAAAGTAAAGAGAGAATCTATAGAGAGAAAGTGGAGAGAAAAGACAGAGAGAGGAGAGAGGAAAGAGAGAGAAAGAAGAGAGAAAAAATTCTCTCATTCTTTTTTTCTATTTTTCTCTTTTTCTTTTTCTTTTTCTCTTTCTTTTTTTTTCTTTTCTTCTTCTTATTCTTTCTTTCTTTTTCTTTTCTTCTTCTCTCTTCCCGGTCGAACAGAGGATGGACCAAGGGGAACTCGGTGGCTTGGCTCCGACGAGGGGCGACGGCTTGGCCGGATGTCCGACAGTGACGGTCGATGGCGGTGAGGTAAGGGATAGCCGGCGATAAGGTTCGGCCGGCAAGAAATCAAGAAAAATCGAAATAACAGGGTACCATCATTTTTCTTTTATTTTTCGATCATTGGCCAATTACCGGCGGCCAATACCTTCAAAGAAGAGAGATAAAGGGACGAGGATCCTATCCTAGAGGTGAGACACCGCAACCGACGGTGTCGGTAACCGAAAAAGAAAGGAAGGTGGCCCGATCGAACAGGGGTTCACCCTTTTCATGGATTTTCTGACGATCCCGATGGCCGATGAGGGTCTAAAGCCATGGGGAGAAAAGAAAGAGGGAGAAGAAGAAAAATTGAAGCCTTACCTGAGCTTCGATGGCCTCTCCGATTTCCGACGAACATGAGAAGAGGATGCCGCAGCTTTCACGGAGAAAAGAGGAAGAATCGAGCTCAACGATCGCCGTGGAGGCTCTTGAGGGAGGGGGGAGGCTTGTTTATAGAGGGTCCTAGAGCTCCAGTGGTCCTAGGACTCTTTTCCGTCCGGGATTCATCAGAGAAGAAGACTTCCATCGGGAGTCTTCCTCCAATTTTTTGTTTTTTTTCTTTTTTTTTGGTATGGACTTTAGGCTTTTATATGGGCTTAGTCCAAGGCCCAAAAGGGCCGGGTGTCACATATATCTTCACATGCTCTAAATGAATCTACAGTAGCATTCTTCCATTGTAAAGGAAAGCTCTTATCTTTCATAAAGACTCTTATGAGCTCTACTCCTTTTGGATCATATATTATGCTGGCTCTTCCTTCAAACGTCAAGAAGTAGTTTTTCTCTATCATCTATCCCACATCAACAAGTTCAAGGTTAGGAATATAAAGTACATTAGGAATATATCTTGTACCTTTCTTAGTTTGGACAGTAATTGTGTCTTTTCCAACAGACTCCACGATGTCTCCATTTCCCATTCTTACTTGGACTTTCACTGTAGGATACATGCTGTCAAAAATTCTGGGGTTGTTCATCATGTGACTTGTGCACCCACTGTCAATGTACCAGATTGAGTTTTCATTAGGTTTGATTGACCTAGATGCTATAAACATATGCTCCTTTTGTGGTTGAGAGTCGTCTATGTAGTTCGCTTGATGATCCTACTGGACCTTCTTCTTTCCACAGTTTTTGGCTATATGCACAAACTTTTTGCATTCAAAGTATTGGACTTTCCCCTTATGCCCACAATCTTGCTCCAAATGGTTCGTCTTCTTGCAGACTCCACAAGGTGGAAACTTCTTTTTATTCTCTGGATTTACAAACTCCTTCGTTCTGGATCCTGACTTTTGGTTTCTCTCTCCTTTAGATCCTAACTTCTGTTTTGACTGGAATGCAGACTCCTCTGATTCTTGGACTCTCCTCTGATATCTCTATTCATGAATCTACAGAGACCCTACTAACTCATTGAGAGTGAGTTTAGTAAGATCGTTGGACTGCTCTATAGCTGTAACAACTGGATCATATTTGTTCGAGAGGCTAATCAAGACTTTTTCAACAATTCTATGTTCTCGAATTTCTTCATCATAGAATCTCATCTGATTGACAAGTTCTAAGATTCTTCCTGAATGATTTTGAATAGATTCAGACTCCTTAAGCTTCAAGTTCTCAAAATCTCTTCGTAAGACTTGAAGCTTTAAGGCCTTATTTTGCTTGTTCCCTTGGAACTCAGCCTGTAGAGTCTCCTGTGCTTCCTTGGCTGTTTGAGATCGAATGATCCTTGTAAAGATTGATTCAGAGATAGCAGAATGAATAAAGGTAAGTGCCCTAAAATTTTTGGTGGATGCTTCCTTCTCTTGTTTTAGCTATGCTGCTGTGAGATCTCCTTCTCTCGGAATAAATCCTTCTTCCATGATTTCCCATAGATCTTAGGCCATGAGGAAGGACTTGAGTTTGACAGCCCATACCTCATAGTTCACGCCAGAAAATATTGATGGCAGGGGCAAAGTTGGTGATGCCATCCACTTTCCTGTAAGATCTTTGATGCTCTGATACCACTTGTTGTAATTAAAGAGGAGAATTTATAAATCTGTAGAGAGAAATATGGAGGAGAAACAAACTTTTGTTACTGTAACAAAATTTCTCACACACTCCAATGCGTACAAATGAGACTCAACTGATTCTATTTATAAAGAACTTTATCCTTATCTAAATTGTAACTCGATAACTCCTATTCAAAATAAAACTGTAGATTTAAATTTTAAAAGAAGTCGTATCTCAGCAAAACATCATCCTTTAACAATTTTAATAAAAGTAACACATTTCAATAAAAATAATAGATTTTTATTAAAAATATTTCTAGAAGATTAATAAATTTTAATAATATATTAGTAATATTATATATATTAAATATTAATAAAATATATTACTTTTATAATAAAATATATAATTAATTAAAAAATATTTGCAAATAATATATTTTTTTAAATAAAAAAATATTCCATACATCATGCGTGTTATATACTAGTATATATATTAAAAGAGGGACATTAGTTTTTGTCTACCATGCGTTTGTTTTCTCCCAACATACCATCCGTCACATGTCCTAAGGCAGCTCTATTTTTTCTTTTTTTTGCTTCGAACCTTTTGCCTCCCATTCTTCGCATGAAATGGGCATGATCGGAGTTTGAATCGACTGGGAGGGAGGTGCTGGAGTTCAAAGGCCCTGAGATGGAGGTCAGCAACGATGATAGAGGCAATGCAAGTTCGATCCTGGGAGAGAAGGGCATGGACGAGCTAGGGATGCAGGAGCAGCCGAACAGATGCCTCTTCAATCGAATGCCACGATCATCGAGGGAGTCACAAAAGTAGGGGGACTGGAAGCTCCCATTGTTGAAAAATATAGGCGATTTCATGCATGTATTCTAAAATTTTTTTGAATAAATTACAGCGGAAAGCAAATAGATTTATCAAATTAATCTATCATGCATATGATCTAATCATCAAATCAACCTACTCTAGGATCTATAACATGATATATTGCATATAAAATTTGAAAAATCTAGTCAATAAAATCTGTATGCATGGATGTAAGCAGTAGATCAGATCTATACCTATTTAAGTTCAGAACTCGATATCTGAGTGCAGATCGACGATCGTCGCTGCTGAGAGATGTAGTAAAGATAATCCTCACTAGTTGCTCGCGGCCGCACATGCATTCGATCTTTACAAAAAGTCCACTCAAAATTTCGATCTGATCGGTCTTCTCGAGAATGCTAGTTCGTATGAAGATCTTCTTCTTGGCTGATCTAGATCCTTTCTTCAAATCTCTAAAATCTTTTCAAAGATTGAAGATGGGCTTCTGGAGAAGATGAAGAGGTGAAAGAAAGATGGAGAAGAAAATAATTTTCTTCTTATTTTTTCTCTCTTTCCAAACCCTTAGGAATAAAATCCTAGAAACCTAGTTTTTGCGCACACCCAAAGAGAAAGAACTCTCCTTCTTTTTTCACGCCATGAACCCACACCCAAGGACTTCTCACACACATAAGAAAAAATAAAAACCCTTTTTATTAGGCATGTAAGGAGTTGGATGAAGAGTCCAAGAGACCTTGGACTCTATCAAGATGTGTCGCCCCCTCTTACAATTCCATGCCAATACACATCCAAAAAAATATTGGACACCTCTTTTCATAATTTTTCATAGTAAATCAGTTCTCCAACTAATTTCTCATGATGAGAAACCTCCTCAAAATATCATACATATAAAGAGAAAAAAATAAGTTGACGGCAAGCTTTTGTAGATAATGTCAAACATTATCTATATGATATCCAATTCAAATCTCATTTAAACATACCAAATAAAACCAGATCTCATCCAATTTTGGACGTGAGATAGAGAGGGTGAGGGACTCTTTGGCATAAAAAAATCTCTTGCAAAAACTATTTGTCCGTGAAGAAGAATGACATCAAAAATTATGGCGTAAGGAGAGAAAGAGTCCAATACAATATGGACTCTTGGTTTCCTTATTTGAATCCAAACCAAATCACATCTGATTTAGCCCAAATAAAATAGACGAAATCAAATCTAATTAGATTTATAATTTTTTAATCAAATTTTAATTAAATTAAGAATTGATTGAACTAAAATCCTAATCAAATCAGGAATAATTCTCTCTTAGCGATTAGATCATCTCATAACCTAATCGGATCAAACCTAATTGAATCTAATTCAATTAGATTTTATCTAATCCTCTTTGCTCAATCAAATTGAGCTAATCAGTAATCTAATTGCTAATTAATTTTTATTAATTTACTAATATTTGATGAATAAATTTATTATAACTTTTGGATAAAGTTAATCATCAATCGAATTGATGATTAAGCCCTTGAATGATTCTCAATCATTGATCAGCCACATGATCAGTCAAAAATTTTTTTTAGTGTGACCCCATAGATTCGAACCTAAGCTGATGGCACAGAAATAACTTTCTGAATCAATCGATGTAACCATCTGACAATGGTGACCCGACGTCCGGATAGGTCGAATGATGGCGAAGCAATATTCAAGAACCTATTGACGTATGGTGACCGTATAATTCATCCTTTTGATCATAATGCTCAAAGATGACTTAGGATTAACTATCAATCCTAGATAAGTCATCCACATTATATTTCAATCTTTCAAATCCATCATATGGATTATCCGAGCTCAGATTTTGCTAAATTGAAATACATGATACATTAACTCCTACTAATTCGAAGGGATCAATTCCATCTTGACTCACGCACTAACTTGACAAGTACTTGACTGCACCCAAAAATCTTCCGTCACTGAATTTAAAACTCAATTAATCCAGCACCAAAGTACAGTGAGTTGCTTGCAAGTCACCGTGGTGATCTCAGGTCGGAGGGACACTTATACCCATTCCCTTCATAAGCTACTCTTGATAGTAGAGTACTCCGCAGTTGGTAACATTCAATGAGATGCACTCCTACATCTCACTTGCATGCCATACCAGTGTCTCCACACTATTTGGTTACGAGGACAACCAATGCATATGGTATACAACGACCTACACTTGATATCGCTATCGTCCTAGTAACAGCGTATCGTTTGATCATGAACCAGTTTAAGAACTATGCGATAAATTCTCTTTTATCGATCAAAGTATTCCTAAGGACTTCATCACAATATAGGAGTTCGTTAGAAGATGTCACCTTGTAATGAAAAAGATTAAATAATTTTTATTATTTATCAATTCATATTATTTATAATTAGCACAATCATCAAACGATTGGCTTTAGGATACAATTTCCAACACCCATGCTACACCACCTCGTTCCTCACCATCATCATCCTTGGCGTTGGCTTAAACACCAAGCTCGACCTCACCCTTGAGACCTGGATGCACTAAAAACCCCTTGAGCACCTCTAGCAACAACAGTAGGTCACCTTCGATGAGTGATTGTCGGCCTCAATCGCCTCCCTCGATCAATCCCCATAAGATTTTGCCTTCGTCCTCTCTCTATTTTCTTTTGTGATGATGGGAGTGGTGGGGATTTAGGGTTAATAAAATCAAGGATCATGTAATTTGATAGCAGGATTTAGATGGAACCCTTAGATATCTCTGTATTTTGAGAAAATTGTATATTTTTTCTTTTTTAGTATGTAAGATCTCTATATCCGTCTTTGATTTCTATATTTTAAGCAGTTTTGTTGGTCGTTGTGGAAGATACATGCATCCCATTTATGTATGTTAGGCAACTCTTCTTGTACCAATATCTTTAGGATCTAACAATCAATAGGTGCAAGCAATGGAAATGGACTGTTTTTCCAAAAGGATTGGATATGATTTCTTAGTGTGTTTGCAGTGTTGATAAAAGAAAATTTTGATTTGTTAGTTATGATGATAATGTTTAATACAGAGTTCCTGTATAACCATGGGTAAGATATTATATTGTATATATGTAAATTAGGACTCTGCTGGAATTTGGGCCGGCGACTATGCAGGATTTCATTCTAAACTTGGGAATAGTTTTATTTTCATAAGTATCTCTATTTTTTTCCTAATTTTTTAGTATTTTATTAATTAAAATTTAAAGTTAATAAGACTTTGACCTGCTCAAAGAATTGAGGTAGCTGGTAGGTTGAATTCTTCTTCGTACACATGTGCTTTGTATCAACTTCTAGGTAGATGTGACTGATAAATATTTTCAAATTGAGGCCAAAAATCTGCCATGTAACGTTGAAACATAAGTGGGTCACTTGATCTTTTTAGCAAATCTTTTAAGGTCAGTTTAATGGATCCTTCTTTTGGGAGCACCAATTCAACTTTTGAGCGATGGTAAGTCATTATGCTAAAACCAAAAGTCGAAAAGAGATACACGTATTTAATGATTCATTATCCAAGTCATTTAACTTAATTGATAGTTAATTATACAAATAAGATTATTATAAAAATACTAATAATGACATATAATATTTTTTAAGGAAATAGAAAAGCGATCCAAACCGCCAGTCAATACATTCCAGGTTGTTATATAGAACACCCAAGTTTAACGGTCACATATTCATTTACTTCACGTTATATCTACCCCTGTTAAGCTTTTCACCACACACACACATATACATATACATATATATATATATATACACACACACACACACACTTTTCACCACGTGCGCCCACACACACACACACACACATATATATATATATATATATATACACTCTTCACCACATTAATCCATCCATTGAGCCTTACACAAAACCCAAACCTTCTTATTAATTACACTAATTATCGCAAAATAAAACCTTCCAAACTGAATCAAGAGCTCTCGTTAATTATTGAGTAAAATCTCCTAAACCACGACAAAACTCCAAAACAGATGAAGCAATATGGTCAAGAAATATCAGAGGTCAAGAATGAGTTAGAGTAGAACAAGTAATCCGATATCTAACAAAAAAAAAAGGAATAGGAAGAAGTTTAGCGAACATTGTTTTTCAGAACCAATTCAAGATGCTCAATAGCGAGTTGGAAGATGGAGTTAGCCATGATTGTGAACACCACCTTGCAGTGCAAAGCGATAGCCGCAGTGAAATAAGTGATAATTATTACATCTATGGCTAAAAGAAGAGTTTTGTCTCAATCTCAAATCTTTAAATTTTCTCACAAGCCATCAATTGGGAATATTCACATCAGTTACTTTATCAACTGATTCTTGATCGGGATCTCACAAGGTCACCATCCATTGCTGTCTTCTCCTATAAAAGATGAGAATGTGGCCGCCAGAGATGTCTTCGTGATCAAGCCCCATATACTAGTGTATTCTTATTTTGCTTGGAGCTCAAAAATTCTGCTGTCGTTGGTAGTAACGATAGCTCGATCCTTTCGGCAGATTAGAACATTTTTATATTATTGAGATAGATGGCTTCAAAAGAGTGTATATGGATGACAGATCTTGAAGATTATATTTTAATATATTTATTAAAAATAATAAAATTCAAAATGATAAAATTAAATACCAATACTATTAATAAGATCAATAGTATTTTAATAAAAATAACATATTTCGTAATAATAATAGATCTTTATTAAGAATATTTTTAAAAGATATTATATTGTATATATGTAAATTAGGATTCTGCTGGAATTTGGGCCGGCGACTATGCAGGATTTCCATTCTAAACTTGGGAATAGTTTTATTTTCATAAGTATCTCTATTTTTTTCCTAATTTTTTAGCATTTTATTAATTAAAATTTAAAGTTAATAAGACTTTGACCTGCTCAAAGAATTGAGGTAGCTGGTAGGTTGAATTCTTCTTCGTACACATGTGCTTTGTATCAACTTCTAGGTAGATGTGACTGATAAATATTTTCAAATTGAGGCCAAAAATCTGCCATGTAACGTTGAAACATAAGTGGGTCACCTGATCTTTTTAGCAAATCTTTTAAGGTCAGTTTAATGGATCCTTCTTTTGGGAGCACCAATTCAACTTTTGAGCGATGGTAAATGCCATTATTCTGAAACCAAAAGTCGAAAAGAGATACACGTATTTAATGATTCATTATCCAAGTCATTTAACTTAATTGATAGTTAATTATACAAATAAGATTATTATAAAAATATAATAATGACATATAAATTTTTTAAAAAAATAGAAAAGCGATCCAAACCGCCAGCCAATACATTTCAGGTTGTTATATAGAACCAATTTAACGGTCACATATTCATTTACTTCACGTTATATCTACCCCGTTAAGCTTTTCACCATCTTTTTGTGCGTGCGCACGCACACATTTATATATATACACACACACTCTTCACCACGTGCGCACAAACACACACACACACATATATATATATATATACACACACACTCTTCACCACATTAATCCATCCATTGAGCCTTATACAAAACCCAAACTTCTTATTAATTACACTAATTATTGCAAAATAAAACCTTCCAAACTGAATCAAGAGCTCTCGTTAATTATTGAGTAAAATCTCTTAAACCACGACAAAACTCCAAAACAGATGAAACAATATGGTCAAGAAATATCAGAGGTCAAGAATGAGTTAGAGTAGAACAAGTAATCCAATATCTAACAAAAAAAAAATGGAATAGGAAGAAGTTTAGCGAACATTATTTTTCAGAACCAATTCAAAATGCTCAATAGCGAGTTGGAAGATGGAGTTAGCCATGATTGTGAACACCAAGGCTAAAAAAAGAGTTTTGTCTCAATCTCAAATCTTTAAATTCTCTCACAAGCCATCAATTAAGAATATTCACATCGATTACTTTATCAACTGATTCTTGATCGGGATCTCACAAGGTCACCATCCATTGCTCTCTTCTCCTATAAAAGATGAGAATGTGGCCGTCAGAGATGTCTTCGTGATCAAGTCCCATATACTAGTGTATTCTTATTTTGCTTGGAGCTCAAAAATTCTGCTGTCGTTGGTAGTAATGGTAGATCGATCCTTTCGAAGATTAGAACATTTTTATATCATTGGGATAGATGGCTTAAAAGAGTGTATGTGGATGACAGATCTTGAAGATTATATTTTAATATATTTATAAAAATAATAAAATTTAAAATGATAAAATTAAATACCAATACTATTAATAAGACCAATAGTATTTTAATAAAAATAACATATTTTCGTAATAATAATAGATCTTTATTAAGAATATGTTTAAAAGATTAAAAAATTTTAATAATATATTAATAAAATCATATATTATTAAATATTAATAAAATATATTATTTTTAAAATAAAATATATAATTCATTAAAAAACATTAGATGATATATTTTATAAAAAAAAAAAAAGTATCCCACGCATCCTGCGGGTTATCTGCTAGTTCTAATAAATAATACATCTTGTAATCTTAAATTTGGTACCAAAAATATTGATTTATGTTCATATCTTTTTAGGGGAAAAAAAAATCGAGGAGGGTCGTTTGCTTACCTGCGAGTCAAGCTTGGAGACTTCGCGGAGTTTATGGTGGCTGGCAGCATCCTCTTCGAGTACATCGTCAGCGGCACTGCGGTGGGGCGGTCTTGGGTCATACCATAGCTCGCCACTCTCTTCAACCAGAAGCCGGACTTCTTCCGCATCGTAGCGCCGAGGCTCGCCGAGGACTACAACCACCTCGACCTGATGGCGGTCCTCATCAGCATCGCCGTCCCCGCCCTCTCCGTCGTCGGCACGAAGTCCTCCTCCCGTTTCAACTCCGTCGCCACCCTCCTCCACCTCTTGATCATCGTATTTATAGTCATGTCAGGCGAGACCTCAGAGTCGGAACGGGAAAAGCTCATTGGGTTCTTGGCGATGATTATAGTCTCGTCGGCGGTGACAGCAGTCTACTGGGGTATCAGCCAGGGAGGGTGAGCAATGTATGCGTTGACATTGCCCATTTGGTTTGCCCAACCACGGGGATGAAGCTGTGTGAAGGAGGCGAGGAAGCCGAGGCTATGGGGGATACCATTGGTGCCATGGCTGCTGTCAGCTTCCATTGCAGTGAACGTTTTCCTGCTGGGCTCGATCGACGGGCGGTCATACGTGAGGTCTGAGATACGGACAATAGGGTTGCTGGTGTGCTACTTCCTGTTTGGGCTTCACGCATCGTATCATACAGAAGGGCTGGTGACACCACGGAGACTAGCCAAGCCTTGAGAGTGCTGAGTTAGCACCGTGGAAACAAATAGCAGCAAAACTAAAAAAACAGTAGAGATTAGAAGGGAAACCGAAGCCAGTGAGCAGGGATAAGCAAGAAGGCTAACCAGCTTGACAAACGTTTTCCCATGTGACAAGTGGAAATTGATCGGGATTTGGATGGCGGGCCTCTTCTACCGCAACATTGCTTCTTTTCCAGTGTAAAGATTTGCAAAATTTCATTATTGATTTCGTTAGAAGTTTCAGATATCATTTAGGCATTACCGTAAGGGAAGACGAGAGCTTACAGGACCTGTAACACTTCTGTGTTTCCATTCTTCACATAAAAAATAAAATTAAAATGCCAATTTATCTGAAGGACATTTCAGTTAATCTAGAAAGACTGAAAATGCCAGAAACAGAGTTCATTAAAATCCTGATTTCTGAACTGCAGAATGATTCAAATCTCCAAACTGTTCCATTGACAAAACCCTTCCGGCATGCTCCAGGTTCCGAATATACAGACTTGGCTATACAACATTTCTCACAGCTCCCAAACACTATTTACACCAATAGAGTCAGTAAACAGACAGCTCTGGTGACTGATGGAAACATAAATCAATGATGGGTGGTGAACGGGTGAGCTGGCTTCCTTAGTGAGGCACCATGGATCTCTGTCAACAATATACAGGTAGATTCACACCACAATCACGCAAATCAAAATTCTTGCAAGCCTAATATCGGGAAATTTATATGTAACATTTCTGTGAAACAAATCACTAACTGCCGCAATAGCGGATAAAATTCTGTAACTTGTTTTAAGTGGACCGAAGGGTATCTTTCCTTCTAATATCATCCGTCATGTCCCTATCTTGAGAAGGGAATTAAGGGATGTGCTATTGAATCTTTGGGCAAATCCTCTTATCACAAGAACAATGACATCACGCATGTGCCGGGTCTGCACCATCAAGTCCACTTCATTCTCACTGTCCACTACAATCTTGAAGCGTGTTGGTCGTTGCGATAAAGCTCAACCTGCAAAACCCAAGAGATGAGCCAATTACCACCATGTAAAAAATGATGCCAGCTGTCTCTATTTACAGTCAAAGATTATTTTTGTATCCATATACTGAAAAATTCAACATGGATGGTGACATTCAATGCCTCTGATCATACACACAAATTCCTTCATGACTACTAAGCAAGCATTTGGTGATGCAGTTTTTGATCCTGAAAAACAAGGGTACGTGACATTTTTCCAGGTTGGCATATAATTGTTGTAAGAGTTGCCATAGATTTATTCTAATCTTTCATGCGAAAATAGAAACACTCACATGGAAAGGAGGAGCATAAGTTCCCTTGATTTCAGTAGTTGGAAACGAAGTCTTTGAACCTGGTTTCACAACCTTGACCCTTTTTCTGTTGACTTCTAGAATTCTTCTCTCAAGATTTCCCACTCCTAGAGCCTGGGAAAATGAGACAATGGTTTGAGTTCCCAACTCATCTAACCTTAATGTGATAACATAAATGGTCCGTGAGAATAGCTACCTTCTTCGGGGACCGGTCTTTGTCACACAATGCCTGCTTCCAGTAGAAAGTGAGGAATGTCAACTTTCCAGATAAGAAAATCAACAATTTAATAATCCATAAGCAACATGCACCACTCTATGCATGGACACATGCATCACTCTATGCACGGACACAAGCATGACCATAAAGATATAATTGCTGTCAGAAGAGAGGGAAAAAAACTAAGGGCCATTTGAAGAGCGAAAAATTCTGCATAGTGTTACAAGGAGAAATCATCAAATAGCCATTACTTGTGAAAGTCCAAACAGTTATTGGTCTTATCATTATCATTGCTACATATGCCCCTTGAGAAAGTACTACTCTTCAGTGTTTTTACCACAATAATTATGCTTGCACATATTCACAATGTTTGAATACATGACAAAGAATGACCCAAAGCATATTAGGCATATTTGATCAAGGGCAAGACTGCCATCTGGATGAAACAGTTCCTGTGTTCTCTTTTCGGAAGAGTAAGAATACAATTTTACAAGTGCAGTAAACATCACCTCAAACTTGACAGATCCAAGATCCAGCTTCTGCTTCACTTCTTTGTAAATGTCGGGCTCTGTAAATGCAGAAAAGAGCTAATTAAATATATGTACGGACAGAAAATTATATCTGTTAAGATATATTTAGCATATTTCTTTCCATGTATAGTGGATATTTCTTTCCATGCATAGTGAAGGTTTTTGTGGCATTATTGCTGTATTATTGCTGACTTATGTTGCCATATGTATACATTCTGTACTCTATATATTTTGATCAATGAAACCCCTAGAGAGCAAGCTCTTTTATCCCTCTTTCATGGTATCAGAGCAGAAACCCTAACTTGGGATATTGATCCATAGCCACCAACAACTCTCCTTCCTCCCCTCTTTATCCCCTCTCTACTGCCGTCTGGTTTCTCTTGGCCTTCTCTGGTGCTACTGGATTTCCCTGGTGCTGCCCGACTTCTCTTGCTGCCGCCGCTAGATTTTTCTACTGCTGCTTGTTTCCTTTTTTTTTTTTTTTTGATCTTCCCTGGTGCTGCTAGTTTTCTTTTGCTGCTGCCACTGGATTTTCTTGCTGCTGCTGGTTTCTCTTTTTTTGGTCTTCCCTGGTGCTGCCCTATTTCTCTTGCTGCTGCCGCTGGATTTTCCTGCTGCTGCTTGTTTCCTTTTTCTGGTCTTCCCTGATGCTGCCCAGTTTCCTTTGCTGCAGCCGCTAGATTTTTCTACTGCAGATTGTTTTTTTTTTCTGGTCTTCCCTAGTGCTACTAGTTCTCTCTAGTGCTGCTTGACTTCTCTTGGGAAGTGATCCTTATTGGTAACTTTTGGTCTCCTTTCTTTTTCTTCAGGTGGTGCTTTCCTTTGGTGGCAAACATGTCTTCATTTACCGCAACACTACTAGTTGTTAACATCAAAACTCCCATACCATTAGAACTTATAGATTCTACATATTTAGTGTGGAAACAAATTTTCCTAAATGTCTTAGAGAGTTTTGGTGTCACTCTGCATGTGGATGGGACCAGCATTATCCCTCTTCAAACTATTGAAACTATCGATAAGAAGACAATTGTGAATCCAGAGTATTTAGTGTGGAAGAAGGTAGATACCACCATACTTTTTTGGATTAATGCTACTCTATCTCTTAGCATACTACAGATGGTTATATCCAGTTCACCCAAAACAGTCCATAATGCATGGAAAATCATTGAGACATACTTTCTTGACAAAACCGCCTCTATGACTTTTTTCTGAAATCTGAATTACGAAGCATCAAGAAGGGATCAATGGGCATGAGTGAATATATGAAAAAGTTAAATCCAATTTGTGAAAATGAGTTCAATCACAATTTGATCATGACTGTTCTTCTGGGACTACCAGAGAAATATAGAGGATTTGTAAGTGCATTAAACATACACAGGATGAAATCTATAGTTAAACAACTTCGACCTCTTCTACTGCAAGAAGATACAGATGTTCAACGCCGTGTCGAATTGATGACACCTGCTTCTTCCACCACTGAAGGAGAAACCCTTTATGCAAATCGCGGTCAAGGTCATCGTGGTGGATGCAGGGGTAGTTTTTGCAGAGGCCGAGGATAGAATGGCAGACAATTCAAATCCTAATCGTGGATATAATAGAGCATACATATATCCTCAGCCCTTTCCTCATCTTAACCAACAATCCAAATTTCCACAATTTGGCACACAATGCCAGATATGTGAAAAATTTAATCATTCTGCTCTTCAGTGTAGGCAACGTTTTAATCATGCTTTCACCACAGATGATATTCCTCGGACCTTCGCTGCTATGAGCCTTCAAGAGCATGGTAAGGAAATTTAGTATCCAGATACTGGAGCATCTAATCATATGACTGCTAACTCTAGTATTCTCTTCCTCTAAACCTTATGATGGACATGAAAAAATTTTAGTTGGTAATAAAAATTTACTTAATATTACTCAGATCGATGAAACACGGTTGAGTACTCCTTCCAACTCCTTTGCTCTCAAAAATGTTCTCGTTGTTCCTTCTATTAAAAGAAATTTACTTTTTGCTCATCAATTTTGCCATGATAATAATTCTTGTTTTGAATTTGACTCTTCCTATTTTCCTGTAAAGGATCTGAAAACGGAGAAGGAGCTTCTCAGATGCCGTAGTTTGGAAACTTCACTCTATCCAATTTCTTCTAGAGTTGCAAGTATAAGGAATAAGCAACGGTCAATCTTTGTTGGATCTAGATTTCGTGGAGATATTTGGCATAGACGATTAGATCATCCTAATCTGATTGTTCTTTCTAAATTTCTTAAAGAAAATAAAGTTATTTCTGATGGTCATTCTGAACTCAAATTATCTGTTTGCAATGCATGTAATATGAAAAAACATGTCAATTTTTTTTTCATGATTCTGAATCAAAATCTGCTTTTTCTTTTCAACTTGTGCATTCTAATGTATGGCAGGCACCTGTGCCCTCTATTTTTGGATATAAATATTATATCATATTTGTAGATGATTAGTCCCGTTATTCATGGATTTATCTTTTAAAATTTAAACATGAGGTTTTTGAAAAATTTTTAGAATTTCAAGCAATGGTTAAAAATATTTATCATCACAACATTAAAATTCTTCTATCTGACAATGATAATGAGTATGTGAATGAAAAATTCTCTACTCTGTGTTCACAAATTGGAATTATTGAGAGATTCTCGTGTCCTCACATACCACAACAAAATGAAGTTACCAAAAGAAAACATAGACATTTATCCAATGTTACTCGAAGTCTTCTTTTTCAAGCTTGCATGCCTCCTCATTTTTGGGCAGAGGCCCTACAAACTGCTGTTTTTCTGTAAATCATACACCACTTGTTTTGAATGGAAAATCATCTTACAATGCTTTGCATGGTTGTGTCCCTTCTGACTTGCAACTTGTAAAAATTTTTGGATGCTTACATTATCCTGTTCTGTAGGATATTGCCAAATATAAGCTCTCTCCCCAATCTCTCCCTTGTGTATTCTTGGGACTCAAATAAGCATAAAGGGTTTCCTTGCCTATATCCAAGCACTAGAAAAATTTTAATTTCCAGACATGTTACCTTTGTTGAAACTATTTTTTCATATCCTTGTCTCTCCAAATTTTTTACATCTTCCGAAACTGGTTCTACTGTTTCAGATTTTCACATGTTTCAAAATTCTTTCTAATCCTCCTTTATTAGGTGAGAGTCCTACTATTAATGCACTCTCTCATTTCACTTTCACCCATATTTTTACTATTGATGGTCCTAGCACTTCTTGTACCAACCGATCCACTTTGTCTGTTTCACCAACCTCTGAGTCATTAACTCAATTTACTACCAACTTGAATAATAATGTCATATAGGTTAGAGATGAGAACCATACCACTGCTGCTGATCAGAAAGAGCTCCAAGTCTATACAAGACGAACAACCTCCAGGGCAGTTGCACCCACCACTACGAACAATCCTGTTTCTATACCTTTTGAACCTCCCCTTTCCACTCCACCTACTGCAGACCCACCAGTTTCACCATCTTCACCTATTGTTCCTCCATCTTTCGTACCCACTATATGCTCGTTCGATCCATGATAAAGGATATGATTGCATCTACCTCCTTTCTCGCTTCTATGAGTTTTTCTCTTCCCACCAAGCCTAACTCATTTGCTGAGGCTTTGCAGGATGTAGGTTGGCGTGCAGCTATGATCGAAGAATTTAATGCCTTATTGGCTAACTCTACTTGGGATCTTGTTCCTCCATCTATCAATCTCATTGGCTACAAATAGGTATATAAGGTTAAGCAAAAGGCTGATGGTTCTCTTGAGCATCTCAAGGCTCGGCTTGTGGCTTGGGATTACAAATAGCAACAAAGAATTGATTTTGCAAAAACCTTTTCACCAATTGCGAAACTGACTACTATTCACACTGTTATTTCTGTTTCTTTCTCCTCTGGATGGCCGCTTCGGCAACTTGATGTGAAGAATGTCTTTCTTCATGGTGTTCTTTCTCAAGAAGTCTATATGAAACAACCACCTGGCTTTGTAAACACTTCTCTTCCTCATCATGTCTGCCACCTACAGAAAGCCATCTATGGACTAAAGCAGGTACCTCGGGCTTGGTTTCAGCGCTTTACTTTATTTCTGAGATTGGTCTTATTGGAAGTATCACAGATCCTTCCATGTTCATTTGTCACTCCTCTTCTGACACTCGTTCTTCTCCTATATGTCGATGATATCATTGTTAGTGGAAGCTCCTCTCTTTTAGAGACACTTATAGACATTTTACAACGAGAATTTGCCAATGAAGGATCTAGGACCTCTACATTATTTTTTGGGCATTGAAGTCACTCGATCTCCTTCTGATCTTTCTCCAACTCAATAGAAATACGTGTGCCAATTGCTTGAGCGTCATGATTTTCTCACTAGTAAGCCGGTTGCTACTCCTCTCTCCAAGTGCTCATCTCTCGGCTCATGAAGGGCATCTTCTTGCAGATCCCTTTCTCTATCATCAAATTGTTGGTGCTTTGCAATATTTTACTTTCACAAGATCAGACATCTCATATGTTGTTAATACAATTGCTAAATATCTCCATACACCTCATGAGACACATGCAAGCTATTAAACGTCTTCTCCGATACGTTCGCGGGACACTGTCATACGGCATTTCCATCTCCCGCTGTCTGAATCCATCACTCGTTGCTTTTTCAAATGCTGATTGGGCTGCCTGTCCAGATACACGGAGGTCGACTTTCAGGATATTGCATATTTCTTGATCCTAATCTAATCTCTTGGTCAGCTAAGAAGCAGCCTACTATTTCTCGCTCTACTTCCGAAGTAGAGTATCGATCTATGGCCTACACACTTGCCGAGACTATTTGGATCCGTTGTCTTCTTCGTGATCTTGGCATTCCTTTGTAGGACTCTATTCACATCTATTGTGACAATCTTAGCACAACATACGTTGCTGCAAATCCCATTTTACATGTCCGTATAAAATACGTTGAACTTGATCATCACTTCTTGCGGGAGAAAGTTCAATCGGGTGATTTGGATGTGGTCCATATCTTTTCTGACAAACAATTTGCTAACATCTTCACAAAACCCTTGACCACTTCTCGTTTTTCGCTTTTGCGAACCAATCTTCGCCTCCATGCCAAGGATGCTCAGCTTGCGGGGGGATGTTAAAATATATTTAGTATATTTCTTTCCATATATAGTGGATATTTTTTCCATGTATAGTGAAAGTTTTTGCGGCATTATTGCTATATTATTGCTGGCCTATGTTGCCATATATGTTGGCCTATGATGCCATATGTATGCATTCTGTGTTCTATATATTTTGATCAATGAAACTCCTAAGAGCGCAAGCTCTTTTATCCCTCTTTCAATATCCAAAGGATTTAAAAAGAACCATGCTAGTAAAATTTATATAAAAAATAATTATGGACTGGGATGCATTGTTTGAGAATTGATTGGTAACATAGGTAACACAATACACATTCTAAAAGTCAAGAGGACCTCGGAGAGTAAGACGGACTTCAGGATTTCTTCCAACAAAAACAGGACCACAGGTTCTCCATTGGAGAGTTCATTGCATAATCTTTTTGGATCCAAATCACAACTTACGAACAACTAGTTTGGCATCTAAGTCTACTAAAAATAAAGTAAATTATGCTAGTCTGCACTATAATACTCCACTAACAAATCATTCCATGATTTTTTTTTTTAAATAAGAACATAACATATTTTTAACATGATAGATGCTTAATGTTACAATAATGTTCATAAAATTCTGTTTGTCAGAAAATGTACAGAAAATACATGCCTTTTTGATATTTACAGGACATACTTTAAGTTAAAATGTACTCAAAATAAACTATCAAAGTGCACTTCATATCTAAGAGAATTTGATTTAATAATTCATAGTTATGCCTCTTTAAGTACATCTTGAGAAGCCCAACATCTGGAATAGTTTTCTGTAGCAGAATTATTATTGTTTACTATCCAATTATATATTGGTTTAGATTATTAGCTTTTTGAAGATTTCGCAAGTATTCCAGAAGTTGGTTACAGACATAACCAAGTTGATCATCTAGTCACAACACATAATATAGCTGAGAAACTAACAAATATCAAGAAATACAAATTACCGTGCAAGTTATATGGAAGATTATAAAGTAAAAAGGATTTGAACTCTACCAACTGAAATTGGATCTGTTGATGCAGAAACTGGTTGTCCCTCAAATCCATCTTCCCTTACAGGAGTATAAACTGCCACAAGTCTATACCCCACATCATCAACATTAGCTTCATACATCCTCCCAACTTCACCTGTATTGAGATCATTTACCAATGTTAACAAGCAAAAAGATCCTAGAAATGGTATGCAGATACATTTAGATGTATGAATTAAAACATATACAGACTTCCTTTCATGATATCAAATACAGATGTGGTTGGTTACTAGTCAGGTTTTGAAAATATGAAACCTAAACCAATAGAGTAATCAGGTTCGATATTAGACAATGCATGGCTTGCTTGATTGTAGGGATGGATGGCACTGGTCATGATTAATGTAAATAATCTCAAACCAGGTTCCATTCTGATCATGTCCATGCATGAGGTTCTTTCAGAAAGAAAAATTTTAGTAGATGATCAAGGAAAGACAATAGGAGCGTTGAGACCCCATGGCTCCTCAGCACAAATCTAGAGAATTTGAGTATAAATATATCTGCTCTGGCTGATTTTATTCTGTTGTCAAAAAATTGAGTTAATGAGACATACCTTGTCACTGAAGTAATCACTTGTGTTCTCTTACTAGTTGTAATGGATACACATAATATTAGTTTTGCTTCATGGTAAGTGTTATTTTCTTTTATTTTTTATGGAGGAGGAAAAGAGGTTCCATCTGTGCTTGGTGCTAGGTGTCAATCCATGAAATTGAAGCTAAACATAATAGTCCATGTTTTAGTTCTTCAATACCAAGGTAGGTTTCCCTAGCCAACACCTAGCATTCTTGGTCTCATGGCCCACCAAGGTAAGGTGACCTAGGCAGCTGCCTCAGAATTATGCATCATTTTTAAATATGCAGAATGTGATCGATTTGTAAGTTAGTATTGGATGCTGCCAAGTTGATAGTTCCATTGGCTTGCTACTTTCTATCTGATAAAGTATCTTCAACTAGGCCATCTCTATGTTTTTAAATTTGTCATTTTATTTATTATTTATTTTCAAGTTGATCATTTTTGGACCACCTAGACCTTTGGGTGCACACCTATTAACTGGGCAGCCCTCTGCCTTCCCTTCTGCAACCTATAGTTCTTTAGAACATGGAAATTTGACAGCAGATTCCTGGATGTTCTCAGAAATTAGTGACCACCGTAATCCATAATGCCAGCCACATATGGATGGGATCAGGCTTCTAGGTAAGGTTAAGGTTGAATCTTCACCATGTCCAGTACTATATTAAACTAGGGTGTATGTTAATGGTACTTGATATGAGTCCAAACTTGGGTCCTGATTGGTTCAAATCAAGTCACCTTGGGGTCATTCTCCTCAGTTTGCAGCCATAGAGCCCAAGCTCCTGTTGAACAAGGAAGAGGAATATGCTTTCATCCAATGTTGACTAGTTATATATGCAAACAAGTATGGAGCCAAAGATAATATGAACAACAGGCATGGAGATCCACAAGCAAAACTATTGCTGCTAATGGCTAAAGCTAGAAATCATCGAAAATTTGTTTTGCATCGCTGGTTACTTGTTTATTGAATGAAACAAATTTGATGGAATATTTAAACAGCACGTATCATCAAACTTTTGATAGCAAATATATAATACCAGGTATAGATATGAGATCAGGGCTTCCAACCATCGATCTGAGCCATTGGATTTTGCTCTTGCCTTCTTTTCCTCCGCTATAATTACCTCGAACAGCATATAAGTTTGTGTGGTAACCTCTTCCTTCGATCTCCAGCTTATCAATTTTGGGAATTGCTAAAAGTAACATTATATTAGATCATAAAGCAAACCAGCAAATATACCACATAATGGATCACATAAAAAGATAACTTAAAACATGGGATATTAATGAACAAGCCCTATGAAATTTAAGATTGCAATTTGTATACAAAAATCAAAAGCAGGAGAAACTATTTGTACACAAATACTGAACAATGTCGACTATCAGATTCCTTTAAGTTTGATCAGTTGAATTTAGTTAGTTAGCAAAAGATTCAAATCAGTCTGGAAATCTAATAAGCTAAATTTCTTGACTGAGGTGGGAATCACGAGACATTTGCATTTTCTTATACAATTATTTTCAAATAGAAAGGCATTAAGCTCACCTTGTTATAGTTTGAAAAATAAGGTCAATAATTAAATTAATTTTGGCTCTTTTACATCAGGAAAAT
The DNA here is from genome assembly GCF_000442705.2 of Elaeis guineensis. Taxonomy (NCBI): domain Eukaryota; kingdom Viridiplantae; phylum Streptophyta; class Magnoliopsida; order Arecales; family Arecaceae; genus Elaeis; species Elaeis guineensis. The sequence goes on from NC_025994.2 coordinate 20,320,853, forward strand.
GACAATTTCATCAACATAAATTGCTTTTGTTAGTTCAGCATTATAAGTAAAAAGCAAAGTCATGAAAATAACCTGGCAAAATAGGAGCAGTAATTGCTGACACGGGGTCACTCGACCTTCCAAAAACATCTGAGATTGTGCATTCACATTTTATACAATGACCTATGTCCTCTAAACGTATCCTATATGAGCAGGAGTGCTGAGAAGGCAATGGTTCAAACAATTGATAGTCTCCTGTTCCTACCGAGCAAAACCTGTAACCAGTATTTACATGATCATAGAAGTGATAAAAGGAGATATATTAATGCATCAGTGAATGTCATTAAACTAGTGTTTTACCATTGGTATTTAATCTCCTTCTTGTACTTATCCCAAACATGTTGTTGCATTGCGCTATTTGGAATTACTTCAACAGCAGTTAGTACTTCTCCTTCAACTTCCTTTCCATTGAAGGAAAGCATCTCAATTTTCGGAAGTTCTAAAGAGAACAGGAAAACAATGTGATTGCAAAGTGAGTTAAAAATGCATGTGTCACCAGAATGACTAAATAAAACTAATGAAGGGGGAAAATTTGCACATTATTCAATAAAAGATTATCTTTCTGGACTGAGTGAGCTAGAAACAATTTTAAGAATGAACACGAATCAAATTCTTTTATCTTTTAGATAAAAATAGGCCAGAAGATGATATATAACTGAAGACAAACTAAGAAGTTCAAACCTGAATGTAACAGACCTAATAATTTTGCAGCAGAAAAGAAAATTTAGTGAACATGGAAAATATGCAGGATGAAAATTTCAGTAGAAGTGTATTTAGAAATTGAATTTCGGTGGCTTTATTTGCAATACAGAGGACATAAAAGAAAAATTACAGAAACAGAAGAAAAAGGAGAGCTTCCAAAATTGCAAACAACTCACTTGATGCTCCCAATAGAATTTCACAAACCATTATGTGCTAAATTTGAAACAATTATTAAAAAGATTTCCAGCTTACAAGCCAATCGCATTACATTCATACTCTAAAAAGCAGTAAATCAGCAATGCATAGCGCCTACAAAGTCTTGAGTTCTGGCAACAAGTAAACCGTTGGGACAAAGTAGACAACAGCCATGCGCACAGCCACTTTCCTAAAGACATTATTCACCCCCACCAACTAATCTCTGGGGTGCACAGTGAAAACACCACATGTCTCTACTATACTATGAAGCCAAGTGTTTGATAGTGTTTCACACAAATGAAATCAAACCACTAAGCATTCACCACTGTGTGACAGAATTATCTAACTTATACACGATTTTCTGCAGCAAGCAGCATATAAGGTTGATCTGATTTGTAAACAGAGTGAGCACTTGCTATTATTGTTGTTGTTTTCCTTAAGCCGAGCAAACTTGGCTTAAATAGACCAATTCATGTCTTTCTGAGTAGACACATCCCAGACAGTTTAGTAACTGTTATTCAGAATTTTAAAATTTAAACTAATTTAATTCAAAAACTAAAACTTATTAGCAGTTAATTAACTGCCACAAGCAGGTTTGTTTTCCCACTTGTTATTTCAAAACTATAAAGCACAAACTTAGCCTGCTGATAACATAGATTTTACTTCGAGAGTGACAAATAAACAGCAGAAACAAGTAGTCCCATATAAAAATGTGAATAAGCCAAACCAGGTTATTTATATGTGAATGGAAAAACAGGCTTTATTGCAGATTGTAAAAATTGCTGCATAAAAGATTATAGGAGCGAAACAGAAAATATGACACCAGGAATACAGTTTTTTTGGTAAAAGAGACTTTAATAACAGTGGCACCAGCAAGTGTACACAGAGGAACTATCAGAATTCTAGGTACATATAACATTATCCCCTTTCCTTAATGAGAATATACAGTACACTAATATCAGTAAGAAACATGGTGGAAGGAAGACCAAAAGCGTAACACTAATATCAGTAAGAAACATGGTTGAAGGAAGACCAAAAGCATAAGCTACATGAACATGCAATGCAAGACCATTTAGGAATTATGGATTTCAATTTGGCAGTTCATTACTTCTAAGAAAGTGAATCCAACTCATACAATAGTTAGACCCCAGCATTAAAAATCAAAAGATGATTTGAAGTCTTACAACTCTACATAGTTTCAAATTTACCTGGAAGAATTATATCAGATGGTTCAGATAGTCGGAGTTCTCCCACAACAGCATCTGAGCGAACAGGAGTATAGCTGCCAAGTGATGTTTTGATGTTAATTTGGACTGGCTTAAAACTGGACAATGCAATTTTGAGAAGCAAATTTTAAAAAAGGATACGCCATTGCTGCCTTGAAAATATGAAATGACATACATGTACACATACCACATGAAATTCATGGGGGATCTACAGAAGATGACGCCATAGTCCACGGTCTGAATTAACTAATATGGACTTCAGGAGTACATTATAATATGGACAATGATAGCACCTGGCATTGGCTGCATTCCAGTGCTTGGTATGACAGTGTGCCAGTGCACATCAACTGTGCCAAGCGCTGGCATGGCACAAGGCTGTTATGTACTCTACCAGTGCTAGGCTAGCACAGGACCAGGATATGATATCCTTGGGTTCAGCTTGATTCCAGTTAAATGTTCCTTCCCATCAATGAAAATGTCTTTCCCATTTTTAGTAGAATATTGTTGGTAGCAGAAGACAAGATATGAAATGGGGGGAAATTGCACTGCTGACTAGTAAACAGTAAATAGCCAGAAGAAACACCAGATAATCATCATTCAGTACAACTATAAGTAGCTTACGTCTGCAAAAGAATACCAACAATTTCCATGTTTAGATGCACCGATTTTGGAAAAAGCAGAAGTAACTAATACATGCTATTTAGATTAAGTATTAGATAAAGGTTTCCAAACAAATCCGTTCTACTACCACAAGTATATCTAAAAAGCACTTTTATGTTAACTGTAAGTCAGTTTTAATCGAAATCTCTTGTGAATCGTTCATGAGGCTATCTTCTGCGTTATTGCAAGCTTCCAAGTACCATTGCATCATTTCTTTGATTGGTGTTAATTGAATACACAAATTTTTTTCCTACTGTAATCTAAAACCCCCTCCTTTTCCAAAGACATGCATGTCGTAACAAAGCAACATCGGCAGAGCCAGATTAATGAATAAGAAAAGAACAACAGACAGAGATGTTAAAGTAGTTACCCGAACAAATGATCAAACCAGCACAAGTACTGAATATAACAAAGCAACATCGGCACAGCCAGATTAATGAATAAGAAAAGAACAACAGACAGAGATGTTAAAGTAGTTACCCGAACAATAGATGGCAATTGTAATCTGAATCGACAACTTCATAAGTCGTGGAATTAGCTCCACTAATAAGAACAATTGTTCCTTCATTAGTTTCTCTGTACCAGCTATATAGGCTTGAACCTTCATATCCACCATAATATTTTCCTTCTCCAGCATATACACCAGAACTCAACTCCTTTATGCATACTTCAGAAACAAGTGGAAGAGCTGTATGGTACAAAATGCACTCAAGATTAAGAGTAAGAATGTACAGTTAAACAAGAACAAGGTATACATGGACCAGTGTGATTAGACTTGCACAAAAGTCAAGATTTAACCTGCCATGACTGGATGGCTGCTCATGGCAACTAATGGATCTCCATGTTTCCCATCAGCACGTGTAGGCACCCAGTAAAGTGCCAAGTACGAGCCAACATCTTCAAGTGAAGGTGTATATGTTCTGATTTGTATCCCACGATCCAATTGAAACAATAAGTCCCACTGAGAATACTAAATTTAAGGATCAGATCAAGATTCATGATGGCTGCAGCAAGGAACTTACAATGTTTCTCCGACAACAAGAATATCATCGGAAACAGTAGCTAGATTAACCAACTCTGACTTCTGCAACTTCTCTTTAGTTCTGTACCAAATGTACTTCCCATTGCCTTCTTTTCCACCATAATAAGATTTCAGTGGAACAACTTCCATGTCCTGAAAACAGCTCGGTACAACAAGCTCAATACCCTTTGGATCCGCTGCAGCAGAGAACAGAAAAGATTAAAAAAAAAAAAACAACAGTACAAAGAACTGCTACATTCATGAGCACTGAGATTGCCATGTTTCACAAAGGATTATCAGATTATGATCTCTAGTTGATCATCCCTTGGGCAAGGCACCCAAAAGCTAGAAGCTTGATGTGTTGCCTAAGTAATAACCATGAATAAACAAGACCTGTTAATAGAAACATTTTTTCTATTAAATAAAAAGCATTTTACTATTGGGAATATGTGATTTAATTGAAAAAAATATTTGTCCCCATCAAAGATACTTACAATGTAAAAGCAATCCTTCAGCAAGATCCAGCAGGATGGGCAGGAGAGAGTGAAGGGAGAGAAGGTGAGAGGGGAAGGGAGAGCACAAGAAGGTCATAGATCCTGATCTCCACAGGAAGAAAAAGAAAGATTGAGAGGCCTTTTTTTTGTAAGTCACCTGGGGGTCAGGCTCCACAACACCCCGTATTCACCCTCTCCTGTTCTCCTGCTCCAGCTTTTCCTTCCCCCGAAGTCCCCCTCTCCAAACCGATCCTGCCGGATCTGGCAGGAAGTTTCCAAATAGGCCCTAAGGTTCATCTTCTCATCCCACCTACAAAGATCAAAGCCAATCCTCCACCAGGCTCTGCTTTTAGTCGTACATAATCATAGCACAGCAAACAGTTCATCACTCCATCATGTCACAAGTCTTCTCCAACATATTCATATCTAAGTCTATCGTTAATAGTTTACAACACATTTACTCTAGCCATCTCATCTGATCATATGTTCCTAAAATCCTCACACATTTTTCTGCATTAACAATGTCTCTAAAACCTTAATTAGCAGTCTCATAAGTATATTCAGATCACATAAAACTTAGAAGCTATCTCCACGTCACCCTAAATTTTGGATTAGAAAATTTTTCAATGTTAAATTTATTGCTTTGTCAAAATTATAGCAATTTGCATCTAGCAAGCATAACCTGGAAATTTGTTTTTGTTTCTATAAAATATTGGGTCCCAACACAGCTGTCCCTCATCATATAAATTTATACATACGTTGCACACTTAGCTTGGCCTCAGTGAGAACACCATCATCTTTCAAATTTTCTAAAACAATCATTAGCTTTTGGAATCCATTAAAGAGCCCAAATCTCAAATTACATCAAATTTCACCCACAATCGATTCAATTTTTTAACAGAGGTAAAGAATGTCTGTTTAGGGGTCACTGCCCAGTGCAATAGTGAAAGGCTTGCACTAACAAGCACAATGGTGTGGGTTTGAGTCCTGGAGCACCACTTTGTGACAAAAAAAAAAAGGACCCAAAGACTAAGCCCATCTGCAGATCGCCCCTCCCAGGACCCTGGATCGCCAATGACATCTAGGAATACAGTTTACCTTCACAAATTCCCTGAACCCACATGACAATCTAGATATTTATCTAGTGACATGATAGAGAAACACAATATTAGTAATATATTTAGTCTTCATTTCAAAGTCGATGCTTATAGCCAACGTCAGGATACTTTGTCTGAAGTAACACCCACCAGGAACAATGGCATCTGAGATAATGCTCCTTGGTGATCCTCTTGATCCATCCTTCCTTACAGGAGTGTAAATGAGCTCGATGCATTCACCGACATCCTCAAGAGTCAAGTCCAAATATTCTGTAAAGGTTATAGCATTTTAGTTTATTCAGCCTGACAAGGGTTATGACATTTTAAGTGATGAGAGTTGTGTAGGAATTAAAAGAACGCACCACAACCGGTCAACTTGTCCTTTGTACCATTACTCTTCACCCTAAACCATTCATGGGTGCAATTTCCTCTTTCACTGAGATGGGAAAAGCAAACATTTTTCAAGTTTTATTGCACCATACCAAACACAGTATGATGAACTTAAAGATGATCTCACCCTCCAGTGTATTCAGCAATAAAGCTCAGGTGGCCTCCTTCAACCATTGATCCCAGAAATTTGAGTGACTGACAAGTTGGTGGTCCTGGGAAAAGTGTGAAACTTTAAGTGTTAGGTTGAATTTCTCAATGGAACATAAATAATCCGAGTAAGACTTCAGATTATTTTCATCTAGGTTAATTAACTGCCGTCCAGGAAAACAATTCAATGGGAGAAACAACAGAAGTACATCTGACAATAAAGTTAAGGATTGTTTACAACTAATACACTTGAGAACAGAATTCAGATAGCTACTTTTTGCAAGGAGACATACCAGGTAGAATGGGACCAATATATTCCGAAACAACTATAGGACCTCGAGCCCAGTCATTTCTAACAGGTTCACATGAAACAGAGACAAGGACGCCAATATCATTGCAAGTTAAGGTATATGATGCAGTTGTAGCACCTTTGATTTCACTCTGTGTACCATCAGAACTAGTCTGCAAACGCATAATGAATCTTATTATAAAGGAAAGAAAGAACTATATATTAATTACATGCACAGCATGATCAAAATAGCAGCTAGGTGACTATTAAAACAAAGAATAAAAAGATCTAATTACGTTCTAGTGATAAAAAGTGAAGAACTATTAGAACCTGGTACAATCAGAGCGAAATACATTTTGAGTCAAGGCTATTGAATTTATTGTTAAGATGACATAACTGGCTAGAATCCACTTACCAAGAACCAATGGAAAACTGAATCACCTTCTTCTCCACCCCAATATTTCTTGTCGGCAACCAATGTCGTTCCCTCAACACCCTTGCCCATTATCTGCAACGAAAGCAATGTTGGGTGTCCTGTCGATTGAACAACAATGTAGAAATGATTACTTCTCAAGTGAAGCTGTAAAAGAAGCAATTGTAACATTTAAACATGCAAATGACTTCAGGCAGGAGATCTGAGAATTCCTGAGTGATTCATTGACAGACAAGGCTGATATAAAATTTTGAAGTCTTTTCCTTTTTTCCCACCCATTTCTCCTCATTCTAGAACAAAAGTCATGTCTATTTTTGCGAGGACTTACTAGTGCAATAAGTAATTATTTCTTTTATGATACATATAGGCTTAATTTCTCGTATGCTTTTAGAACTTCAAATTTCATGAGTCTGGTAAATTTAGGAACCTCATGTTACTGAAACTAAATAAGTAAATCAGAGTATCAGAACTTGTATTTAATGTTTCATTTATCAAAAGACATGTAAGCACCTGGGCGAACTCGCTCCTGTGACAGGAAAGTTCTTGGCTCACCAACAGTACCATCATCCCTTACTGGAGTGCATTTGAAAGAAACAAACTTGCCAATAGCATCCTTTGTTATGCGATATTGAAGAAGTCCTGATGCCTCTGGTATTGAGGCACCTATGCTGGTTTCAGCCTGCAAAGGTTTAAATCAATAAGCAAGGAACAGGAAGCAAGAGAGCAACAATCATTTGATCCGAGAAAAAGTAAGATGCAAACAACTAACAATATAGGGGAGATTTGAACTGCCCTCAACCAGAATCACAAGTATGTAATTTTTAAACCCTTCAAATATGCAGGATTAATAAGAAAAAGAACAAAAGAACATACTTCACGAAGATACCAATTGTATATGCTTTTGCCCTCATGGCCCCCAATATAGCCATATGATGCAGTCAACATTTCACCCTCAGAAAAATCACCAGTGACTGACAGAAAATTTAGGCTTGGTGGAAGTGCTGCATAAAAATGTCTTAAACCAGTTAATGTGCTAGAAGATTAAAAAGCCCAAAGAATCAAGGAAGAATATGAAATAGAATAAAGCAACAAATGATAATAACTAAAGGTTAAACAATAAATTGCCAGTTTCATTAATTTTTTTTCCCAAAAAAAGCAAATGCTATGACCTTTTAACTGAAATATTCAAAATTACAAAACAACAGAGGTGATCAGATTTGGTCACTTTAGATGTATAAGTGCATTCAATGCAGTTAAAGATTCTATATGGCTAAAGTATCTAATAAAAAAGTATCCATAATTAAACACCAGTCATAAATATTAAGCATCCACTATTCACCTTTTCTTGGGGTGGTCAAATATAAGCAACTCATATAGCAGTAGTCAAATAAATTAAGCAAAACATTTATGTTGACTAAAATCATAATTATGTGCCAAAACAGCAAAAGAGATAAACTCCTGCCCCCCTCATACTTCCAGTAAATTATTTGCATATCAGGAAACCTTGCTAATGAGACAAATTTAAGCAAACTATACCTAGCTGTAGCAAAGCATCTCTTAATTGATTCAAAAATTATATATATATATATATATATATATATATATATATATATATATATATATATATATATATATATATATATATCTTCATGTTTGTATATAGCAGCAATAGAAAAAAAGAATGACTGCTGCAATCATCAGTCTTCAAGAGCAAGTACCATGTCAGTACAGTGTGAGCATACCCGATTTGGGGGTTGGTTATGTATGAAGGTAGTTTCCTTGGTATGCTTACCAAGTATTGGTTTGGTACAGGTATGGTATAGTACACCCAATATAGAGCAGCATGCACTAGTATGGTGAATTGGTGATCCTTACCATCAAACAAATTCAACAACTCAAACATCTCTAACATACATAATTGGAAAGTGTGTATGCTAGACTCTGGGGCCTTAAACGAAAGACTTGTACCATCTTAGTAACAGGCATCCTAATGCACGAGGTTCCGACCAGTGCAAGGTCTGGGGAAGGTGAGATGTATTCAACTTTACCCCACATGTTGAGACTATTTCCATGTTTCAGACAATGACACTTAGGTCAAAATGGAGCAACCATGCCATTGTGCTAAGGCCTGCCCTCTTTCCACCATCTTAGTATTCTCCACAATCAACATCCAAGAACTTAGGAAATACGTGCTTCTCTTTGGATCCATGGTCAGAATCTCTTCCTCGAGGTGTTCCTTATATGTACATGAATGTGCTAGACTAGTGATTAATAGATCAAGAATGACCATGTTGTGGAATTGTTGAATTTTTTCTATATTTATTAACCCTACAACAGGGATATTCTAATTCATTGTTCACCTTGCATCACCATGGTATTTGAATATATAATAAAATCTGGCACTGATATGATAGAGAGATAGAGAGAGAGATGGGATTGCATGTCATATATTGTGAAAACGTGTTTGGAATGTAAATATCTAATCTTAACGGTGCATGTTTTTGACCATCATGACATTCATGGTTAAAGTTTCAGTTTTTATTTCAGAAGTCAAGCGAATTCCATAACAAAAGCTAGCAAAGAAATGCACTTACTTTCAACAACCTTTTCTGATATAACATATGCTGGTTCACCAGTTTCACCATCAGGGGCCATAGGAGTAAATTTTGCAACAATATAGCAACCAACAGCACCAAGGGGAATACGAAATGCCTACAAAAAGGTCAACAAAGTAATTTTCTATCATTTTTTGCTTTCTGGGTAAGACAACATTTCTTGATACGAATAAACAAATTGGGCAAGTAAATCACAAAGATAACCTACATCAACAGCCAAGTAATGATCCTTAGTAAAGTTACAGCAAACTTAAAAAAATTTCCAACCTTTGCAATTTTGGAGGTACTAACAGCTTCAAGACCATTTTCCCCCTCCAATTTTAGGGATGTTGTTTTAAACCACTGGACCCGGCTGGAACCCTCAGTTCCCCCGGTGACAGCAGCAGTGACAATCACCTTGTTCCCTTCTCTCATATCTCCAACTATTTTCAAATTGACTACCTTTGGGGGTGCTGAAAATAAAATAGAGAATAAACACAAAAAAAGAAAAGAGAAGCTTAAAAATTACAGCTTTATAGAAATACTAAACTGAAGACCACTTAATTTGTACCTCGCTTTACACGCTCTGTCATTGCAGATGCTGATTCTCCCTCCTGGCCTGGACAAGTATGTGACAATTTCACAACTTAACAATGACAGAGTTAAGAGATACAAATAACTTAGAATATGCAGGATATTTAAATACCTTCCAAATTCATTGGAATATAAACAAATTTTAGGCGTCGCCCCACATCCTCCTTTGTCAGGGTATACTCGATAGTACCAGATGATAATAATATAAAGTTACTGCATGGAGAAAAAAAGTGGTGGACAAGTTACTACATTTAAATAATACATATCAATTTTCTTAGTCTCAAGGACTGATACAAATAAATAATAAAGCTATGAGATATTTAACTGGTGTTAGAAAAATAGTTATAATGGGAAAATAATAATAAATTAAAGCATAAGATTAGATACAAGTTTCTTTTACTAACATCAAGAAGTGCACTTGAGAAACATGAACCATGGTCATCCATAGCATGCAATTCAACACATTGTTTGTATAAGACAATGCACAAAAGAAATCAAGGATCATAGTACCATATTAGTACCACAACAATACTCAGTACAGGGGGTGTAATGAGTGCCAGTATGCCAAATCAACCCCTGTACCAGCATGCCTACATTGTACCAACATGGTACCAATATGAGTCGAATACCAAGATTACAAACCTTCTAAGGAATATGACTTTAAAAAGAAAAAATCTAACATTCTCACAATAGAGATGAGTAAGCACCCCGAAGGATTCAAAGTGCATAACATACCCGGTTTCCTTGCTCTCTCTAAACCACTTAAATTTGCTTGGACCTTCCTTCCCCCCAAAATATTCTCCAAACCCTTTTATCATATTTCCTTCAACAGCATCTCCAACAATCCGCACATTATTAACCGATGGTGCAGCTGAAAACAAAGTTTTATAGACCATAGAAGTGTAAGCATTTGAAGGAATTAAAAATCTTTCAGAAGAGGCACATTGAAATTGGCTGGCAAAAGAAAAAAAGAAGGTGACGTAAGAAGCCATAGACAAAAGTGTGATACACTACTAGTTTTCATGCAAACAGTGAGAAAGCATCATTATGCCATGGTAAGTTGAAACTAAGCTTGGCTTCCTTGGTCATGTGAACTAAACCAAGGATAAAAGCAGCAGACAACTACTAAAATCTGCTACGAGTGCATATGTGAAAAACATATATACCCATTAGAACTTCAACTTTTCGCATCCTAAGACAACCAAAGGTAGTCCCAAGCAGAACCACATTACTTGGGAAACAGCACGAAAATATATTTCGCTATAGTAACAGCAATCACAAATTTGTAGCATGATCAGCATCAAACTAATAGAACATAGCTTTGGGTGTATATCATAGAAAACAATGCAGTGTATCTGTGTATGTGCACATTCTACAATAACCTTAAAAAAATCCTCGACAAAGCTACTAGAGCAATATGGAAGTAAATGACGTCCAGACACCTGCTTTTATAAAGTCAGTCATTGCATACTGTGGTTCTCCCTTAACACCTTCTTCTGTCACTGGAGTATACATGAAAACCAGACTTGAATCAATGTCATCTACAGTCAACCGGTATTCCTCATCTTCAGCTCCAACTATTACCACAGGACTGCTATTCCATCTTCGCCTCAACCAACTGGCCAAAGGTTAAAAATATTCATGAACTTCATAAGAACAAAAATTTCATTTGTGAAAAGGTGATGATGGCAGAGTGTTAAAGGTGCAATGTAATGAATGTTTCTATATAAACATTATATCACTTACCTTGCTACACCTTTCCCTGGTGTCCCACCACACCATGCAACCTCTGCAAAACCCTTGATCACATTTCCCTCCACAAGTTCACCATGCACTCTCAAATTTAGGACTTTTGGGTATCCGGTTCCTGATCATGAAATTGTAGTGAGAACCAATAACAGCAAAATAAAGCAAAATAAATCATAAACATACCAAACATCATGATGTTACTTTTGAGGAACCCAGTGTGTATGGCATGCAACGAATATCTTTTAAGAAAAGCTCTACCAGGACTGACAGAATTTTTTTTTTTTTACACAAGTGCTGATTCTTTTCCTCATAGACATAGGATCAAAAATGTTCAATAGCACCTTCCAGCAGAATTCATCAAATTATGTATACCAACTAGGTTTATACTCATGTCACGATGCCTTGTCAACGAGTCAAGAAGCACTTATTGATACAGCGGAAGTAAAGTTGGAAGATGGAATTAAGAGGTCAGTGGTACAGATCTCACTTCAATAGCAGTTCCTGTCTCAGGTCATGAGTCCATATAGCTTCCTTCAAATCATAACCCATAGTTCACCAAAATTAAATAGGACAACATGATTATGATCATCATCTGAGAAATTCGAATATGCTATTTATGATTGCTGATATAGGACTTCTTCTGAAAAAACTAATCTGCAACCAATATACTAAAAAAAAAAGTCATCACCTCCTCTTGCATGTCTAATAGGGGTCCTTCAAAGTTCTGTTCTGCAGAGCATCTTTATTCAATCAAATGATGCTTCTCAAATCCAATCCAGCTTGCTTCTGTTTTATAAATACCAGCCTTCTTATTTTTCAAATACAGATTGTCAAGGCAGAAACATTTCTATCCAGTTTCATTCAACATTGGCACCATTTTTCAAATTAATTTCTTTTCAATGGATTTTAACTCTTTCATCAGCAGACTTCAGTATCTTAAAATCAATCCTTTCAATCAAATGTTAAGCCTTCATCTGAAAGTTTATGAATAGCAAACAACTTTTCATAAGATGCTCATAATGATGTATTCTCCCCATTACCCTTTTTCCTATGAAAAATATTTTCATCTTTATCTCGACGAGCAGTTGTGTTTGTCAACCTCATAAAATTTTGTTTATCTTTTAAGAAGATGGACTCATTGATGGCTGATGCACTCTTCTACCCTGCTGAACTTGATACAAATACATCAAATCTATCTTCTATATCTAGGCCTTGAAATCAGTACTCAAAAAGAACAATCTTTAAGCATAAAACCTTTGGGCTGATTTTAACTTCTTGTGTTTGAGGGCCCAAAAGGATTCTATTCATTTTATCAAAGAATGACATCCACCACAACATATTCAGATTTAAGAGCATCAAGAGTCATAACCAATGGGCATGAGAGGCAGATAAATTACAAATGTTCTATTATTGCATACAGACAATGCTCATATGTGAATTCAAGAAGTATAATCTCTTAGCTGGTACTACAAAAATATGATGATAACTTACTGGTACGATTTGAACCAGTACCATACTGCTCTACACCCGACACACAAGGGACATACATGTACCTTACCAATATGGCTGGTATGGACCAGTATGTGCCAGTACTTAAATTCATGCTATGACACAATCAGCATAAATTTCACTCTACTGTAATGACTTCTTGAAATTTTCATGTTAGGAAAAACTTTCAACTATTTTGAAGAAATCATTCAGCTTATCAAGTGCAATGTCTCATATAGTAGTTCTCCTCGTATGTTACATACAGAAACTATGCGAAATGGACCAAGTTAAAAAAAAAAAAAAAAAAGAAGGAACAATGTTGCATTTTGACTTGAAAAACAGGTGAACCGTTTAATGCCAAACAAAAGTAGCAATTTCAGCACATATAGCAAAAGATCTATTGCTATGTGCTTGAACCAAGTCAATGACTAGCTCAGAGGTACCAATGGGTCAATGGGTGCTAAAGCTCATAATATGCCACAAGTGCAGAGCCACTAGAATGTCTAGGGTAGGGATGGCAATGAGTCGGGTATGGGTATGGGTCAGGGTGGCCCATACCCGTACGCGCCCTGCAAGTAAAAACCATACTTATACCTGGCACATACCCGCCTTGGGTCGGATAGGATCGGGTCAAGTAAAGATGCAAGTCGGGTCGGGTTAGATAAATAAGAGGGATTGGATCAAGTCAGGTCAAATACATGTAAACAATATAAAATCCTTATAATTTTGAAAGGAGGATATATATTAAGATTATATCGCATCAGGTTCAGATCAGGGCATACCATTATCCATATCCTATCCGAATCCACTTCGGATATTTTTTTTCTAGAACCTGTACCTGCTTCGGGTTCTAATCAGGTCGGATAAAATCCGCCCCATTTGGGTCGTCGGATACCCAGTGGGTCGGCTAAAATTGCCAACCCTAGTCTAGGACAACAGCCCTTGAAATAGTAGAATCCTCACAATATCTGCTTCCAAGATAAGAACACTTCAAAAACATCATAGATGAGGATTATCTAAAGAAATAATTGAAATAAATCTAGATGATATTGATTTAATCAGTATAAAGGAAAAGAATAGATGTTTCCCTTTGATAAGGCACTAGATTCATGAAGAAAACAGGAGCGGTGAACCATAAGATCATTATAACTTTAGTCCTTCAAGCAATGACCAAAACAAGTTGCACCAGGTGTGATAAAACCATTTCAAATCAATTTATATGTAGCAAGAGAAGTTATTGCTGGATCAAGCTATTTTAGTAGCAATTGTCATGGTCCACAGATTGTGAAAGACTCTTTCTTTTCGAAATCTGCGCTCTTATTTATTAGAAAGGATTTTAGGATGTTTAGAAATTGCAAGGTTGTACTATATAGCTTACACAGAACAAATGCGAGTACAGTATTTCTTATCTCAGGGAGAAGGGCTTGGTGAAACATTCTCCAATTTATGTAAACCAAAGGATTAATCACAAAAGAATTCAGCTAGGTAAAATCTAAAAAGCAGGAACTGTTTTTCACAGGCGAGCATGCATGCCATGAATTTCATATTTTATTCAAGTACATTGCAAGGATCTGGTGATGTCACTGGAAAACTTAGCTTCGCCAGAGCTTCTAAGGTAAGCAAATTCTGTAGTTCAATTCCCTCCACATATGGGAACCAATCCATATAGCCAAGTTGGTTACACCCTAAAGATGAATGCCGCTTTATTCAACCTATCACCCTCATTTATGTCATATAAACAGGCCCCTTATAGGCAAGCATGCACTAGTTAGTTGTAATACTGTTGTGGTAAAATAAGGTTGGTCTCATTTCACTGTCCCATACAAGTCCACTGATCAATCTGAAATTTTCAGCATGAATTCAGACAGACTTACAGTGATTATTGGCTTATCTATTATTTAAAGGTTATTTTTGAGGTGTTTTTAGTTATTGTATCTAGTATTTGACAATGATCAAGAGCTCATGTACAATTTAGAGTAGGACTATCTTGATTTATATTGTCAAGTAGTTAGTTGACCCTAATAGCTGAAGCTGTTAGGAAATGGGTCAACAATGTGTATCAAACTCGACAACCCACCCTCACACGCAGCCTTGCACACCCACATGGAGGAAAAAACAGGTCAAGACAACAACTAAAATGGGTCAAAATAACAACCAGATTTATCAAATGAATAACAGTCTTAGCAGGGACTTGAACTCATTACTTCCAGTCTTCCAATAATCTTAGTTTTGATACCATGTTAATTAACCAGTCGGGTCCAAAAGCTTAAGTTATTAGGGAATGGGTCAACAGTGCATATCAAGCTTAACAACATTAGGTGGCCGACTATGGTGACTAACTCCATCCCAATTATGTTTATTTTAATGGGTCACAAGTCCTTGATGAGGGGACAATTTTGGGATCCAAATCCATGTCCGGAGATGATTTACCAGATCATGGATACACAAGATCTCAAGTTCTCAACAATATCAAGATTAGTAGGTAATTCTAACTCTTATTTGAATAAGAACTATCCAATAATTTTCTTGCCAACATATGACCATTCAATGTTGCTGCAAATATTTTGCTTACAAGAAGTCTTTGAGCTTTGCCCAGAGAAAGTGATGCCTATGGTTTGCACTGGTGCAACACACATGAGATATACCAGTATCTTGCTTTCAGGTATTTAAGGTACCCCTTAGTTATAATTTGTACAAGCAAGCTCATGTGAGAATCAAGCACTGGGATTTGTGAACAGCTAGCATAAGAGTCAGTTTAAACACATCACATTACAACATATGTATCCTTAATGTGTTGGAATCATGCAAAGGAAAGAAGCCTTCAATTTAGAAACTGATAATTTATTTCCTTTGGACATAGAGTTACATATATTTAACTAGATAGGCATAATTTGATAGCTATACCTGGGGAAACAGGTGATGATACAGCAAAAATAGGAGGGTACTCGATATCTCTCAGTGCTGGAGTGCACTCAACCTTCAGATGTCTGTCGATGTCCTCATACTTTGGCCAATACACCTTGTTGTTTACCAGCAATAATGGATTACCATATTGTGTCACCAAGAAGAACTCAATGATTTTAAGCTCACAGAAACAAATGTCATACCTCGTGTACTGCATCAGCAATAGGCACAAAGTTCGTTGGGGTTCTGTCTCCTATAAACCATTGAAATTTAAGAACTAGCTCAGAATCACTGCTTAGGTTGACAAAATTAAAGAGGCAGCGGCATGCATCTCCTTCAAATGGCTGATCTACAAAGGCTTCTTTAAGCATGTAGCCAGGAGGCAAGTGATCTTTCCATTGTTCGACCAGAAAAGCAAATGTTGAATCTGTCAAATAAAGAAAGCAGTAATGGTTAACCATATTTTTAATAAAGAATGTTAAAACCTAGGAAGCACGGATACTTTGAATCAGATGCCATGTCCATATGGATATGAATTGGATGCCAATACCCATCAGATGCTTCTACAATATGTGTCAATACTTAAGTATCATATGTGTTAAAATTAGAAAAAAAGCTATGAGTGCTTCCGGGATACAAGATATTATCGAGATACTTCCAACATTCCTCCAAGAATGAGTAGGAAGGTTTTTTTTCTTCTTTTCCTATGAGTGTTAACTTTTTAATGGTGATGATTAATTTTAGATTTTTTGATGTTGATATTAAAGGCACATAGTGTGAGTTGTGGTCTATGTATTTGAATTTGATTGATGACTACATATGTATTTGAATTTGAATGATGACTACATACATATATATATCTGTTTGTATGCATGATGCATGTATGCATTTGCTATTTTATCCTAGCAGCATCATATCCTACTGTGATGACCCAAGCTAAAAAAAAAAAAAAAAATAGGAAGGGAAAAACAGGGGAGAAGACTCCCTCCTCCTCTCACCGACTCCCAATCGGAGTCGGAAGTCTTCTTCCTCCTCTCACCGACTCCCAATCAGAGTCGGAAAGAGCCCCCTCCGGCTCTATTTAAGGAGGAGAACCCTCCTCTCTCCCTCTCACCAAAGACCCGAGACCCAGTCGGCGGCAATCGCCGGAAAAACCACCGCGGAGACCCGTCCCTGTGCCGTCCTTCTTGCTCGCCGGAAAAGCCTCACCGGCGTCGGAGGTAAGCCTCCTCCCCTTCCTCTCTCTCCTTCTTTCTTCTTGTGTCGGTGTGCACGCTTGTCGGCGACCGAAGTCGCCGGATTTCCTTGAGAAAAAAGAGGGGGTTTCCGGTTCCGTTGGGTGTTTGGGCGTCGGTGGCCGCCGCCGGTCACCGGCTTGGCCCTTCTCTTGCCGCTAGGTCGCCCCCCTCCTGCCAACGGCCGCCCCATGCCGACTGCATCACCGGTCGGAACTCCAATGAGGGGATTTGAGATCCCCTGTTTCAGCCCAAACAACCCACGGGAAGAAGAAGAAAGAAAAAGAAAAGGAAAAGAAAAAGAAAAAAAAAACAAGAAGAAAAAAAAGAGAGAGAAAGAGAAAGAGAGGGAGACTTTCTCTCTCCGCTCTCTCTCTCTCTTGAATTTTTTAGGATTTATTAAATATATATATATAAATAAATAAATAATAATAATAAATAAAATAAAAAAAATTCTGGACGCTGTCATTTAGTCGATCCTTGTTAGGACATTGGATTTTAAGAATTTTTATTATTTTTATTTGATGAAATTTTGATCAAAAATATGATATTTGACGTACCAGGTTCGAAGAAGGATTTTTCAGATTTTTAGAATCCCTAATTTGGATTTTCTTTTAAGGTAAGTAGTGTTTTACTTTTATTGAATTTATCTGGTAAATTATAAATTTGAATTATATAGATTCATGGCATGCTTGTGATTGAAATTATTTATTGAAATTAATTGTGATTGAAAATAATTGTTAAAAATTATTTATGATTGAAGATATTTGTTGCAAATTATTATGATGATGTATGATCATAAAGAATGATATGATTGATTTAC
The DNA here is from genome assembly GCF_000442705.2 of Elaeis guineensis. Classification (NCBI taxonomy): domain Eukaryota; kingdom Viridiplantae; phylum Streptophyta; class Magnoliopsida; order Arecales; family Arecaceae; genus Elaeis; species Elaeis guineensis. The sequence continues at coordinate 20,338,933 of NC_025994.2, forward strand.
TCGAATATCACTTATTTATATTATTTTCGAAATAATATATGAATTGAAAGATGATATGAATTGACAACCTGACTATGTAAAGGACCCCGCCAATGGGGGCATATACGTTGACAATTGATTTGTCCTGAGGGTTTATGTCGCCAGCGAGACCAGCGATATGTCGCTAGAGAGACCAGTGACAAACCACCAGAGAGACCAGCAGTTCCGAAGGACTTTGCTGCCAGATGATTTGCAGCCTACCGCAAGAAGATTCGCGGTATTATGACCCTGCCACAGGGAAAATGTGGTCATAGTCATAGTTGATAAGAAGAAACTTAAGAATTTGATGAATTCAAGATGATAAGCATAATTTGAAATTATGATGAATTAAAATTTTATATATGATTGATAGTGTGATGAATTAAATTATGAATTCATGAATTTACATATTGTTTATGTTATTATCGGTAAACCGATATGTACAGTATTATTGCCTGATTTATTCAGTTAAAGGTATACACTGCTTACTGGGCTATTTAGCTCATGATGAGTTTTATATTTTTTTACAGATCCAGAAAATTAGCATGATGAGGGATTTCTGTTGGGAGAGCGATTAGAGATAGAGATTAGCTCATTTGATTGAAGATTTTCTCAGAATTGATGCAAGATTTTTATTTTAAGTGTTGATTTTATCAGACAATTATTTTTCTTTTGACACTGAGTTTTGATTTTGTTATTTGAACTAAGGTTGATCATTAAAATTAAAAAAAATTTTCAACTGTGTAAGATATCACGATGAGATGCCTTGCATGCTTATGGAAAAAGTTTCTTTTGAGCATGCGGCGGTTGCCATGACCTTCGACTCACAATCTCGGGTCGAGAGCGTGACAATTAATATGGTATCAGAGCATAAGTAGATAGATAAAGACATGTAGAATAGAATGAGCAAGTGATAGGTAGATATTAGAAATTTGAGAGGTTAGTTATGATGATTATGATCTGACCTGTCTTAAGTTTATAACTTTATTAAAGATAAGTTATCATCTCAAATTTGTCATAGGTCAATATGCCTCCACGACGAATGAGGAATACTCAAGGAGCGGTAGGAGGGACATCAAATCCACTTGGTGATAACACTTCCCATTTGAATAGCGGCACATCTCAGCAAGAGGGAATCATTGACCCTACTGAAAATACTCCGACAGTACAGGAAGAGCCGAACATGACTCAACTAATGCAAACTCTGATCGGAGTAGTTCAAACACAGCAACAGTTATTTCAACAACAAGCGCAGCCACGTCAGCATCCTCCACCGACATCTGGACATGAAGAACATCCGATGTAGAGAAACAATATCGTCGAGTTTAAGAAGCTAGCCCCTCCAGCCTTCAAAGGGACCATCGAGCCACTAGAAGCTGATAACTGGATTATGAAAATGGAGAAGGCATTCGCCGTGAAAGAATACCACGATGATGAGAAGATCCGTTACACAGCATATCTGTTACAAGGTGAGGCATACAACTGGTGGCGTATACTTGAACAAAAATATGAACACGATAGGATACCACTCATTTGGAAGAGATTTCGAGATGAATTCTTTGACAAATACTTTCCTTGAAGTGTCAGAATACAGAAAGAGCAGGAGTTCATTCATCTAAAATAGGGAAACAGATCCATTGCAGAGTATGAAGCTAAATTCACGGAGTTAGCCAAGTTTGTTCCAAGATTAGTTGAGATTGAGCAAGACAGAGTACATAAATTTGAAATGAGACTGAAGACGGAAATTAGAAAACAAATTGTACCCTATGAGTTTACTACTTATGCCTCAGTTGTGAAAAAAGCTCTAATAATTGAGAGGGAAGTTAATGAAGCACATACAGAGAGAGAACAGAATCAGAAAAAGAGAAATAGGTTTGGTGGAACTCAAGGATGAAATCAGAACAATAAGAGTCCAGCAAAGAAGCCAGTAAATGATAAAAATCGTGAGAATGAGACGGCTAGATATTCGAGATGTGACCGAAGAGAGCATGAGTCTTCCAATTACCTATGGAATACTGGTTCTTATTTTAGCTGTGGACAGAAGGGACACAAAATTGCAGATTGCCCCCAAAGGAATGAGAATAGATCCACACAAACAAAAGATGGAGATCAAAAGCCGAAAACTCAAAGAAGGATCTATGCACTCACACAACAGGATGCTCAGGCCTCTAATGCTATGATGACAGGTATCATTCCTGTATCTGGTATTTATACTTCAGTTTTGTTTGATTATGGTGCTACGCACTCCTTTATATCCACTACTTTTATTAGACAACATGATATAGTATGTGAATCTATGAAAACTAAATTATATGTTGAGACACCAGTAGGTGGTATTTTGAGTACTGAAAGTGTGTGCAAGTCATGTAGTATCAGAATAAGAGAAAGAGAATTACCGACAAATTTGGTGGTCCTAGATATGCATGATTTTGATGTCATTCTAGGAATGAATTGGCTTGCTACTTATCATACCTCTATGGATTGTCATGGAAAGAGAGTGAACTTTCAAATATCGGGAGAATTAATATTCAGTTTTGATGAAAGTACAGGAACCACCCCTCCACGTATTATTTCATTTGTGCAAGCTAGACAGATGCTAAAAAGAGATGTAGAGGTTATCTAGTATTAATAAAAAATACAGAACATGATGAATTGAGGTTACAGAATATTTCTATCGTAAATGAATTTTCAGATGTATTTATTGATGATTTATTGGACTACCACCAGATAGAGAAATTGAATTTACCATTGAATTGGCACCCAATACCGGTCCGATTTCTAAAGCTCCTTATCGAATGGCCCCCATGGAGTTGAAGGAGTTAAAAGATCAATTACAAGATTTATTGGATAAAGATTTTATAAGACCTAGTGCGTCTCCTTGGGGAGCTCCAGTCTTGTTTGTGAAAAAGAAAGATGGTAGTATGAAGCTTTGTATCGACTATAGAGAGTTGAATAAGAATACTATCAGAAATAAGTATCCTTTATCTCGAATCGATGATTTGTTTGATCAGCTGCAAGGTGCACAAGTTTTTTCAAAAAATTGATCTTCGTTCGGGATATCATCAGTTAAAAATCAAAGTAGAGGACATACCAAAGACTACATTTAGAACTCGTTATGGACATTATGAATTTCTAGTGATGCCATTTGGGTTAACCAATGCTCCAGCGGCCTTCATGGATTTAATGAACAGAATATTCAAATCCTATCTTGATAAGTTTGTTGTCGTATTTATTGATGATATCTTGATATATTCAAAAAGCAAATTGGAGCATGAAGAACATTTACGGTGTGTACTACAAATATTGAAGAAAGAAAAGCTTTATGCCAAATTAAAGAAGTGTGAATTTTGGTTGGACAAAATAGTCTTTTTAGGACACATAGTATCTAAAAATGGAATTTCTGTGGATCCAACAAAAGTGGAAGCTGTGATGCAGTGGAACAGACCTACAAATATTTCTAAGATTCGGAGCTTTCTGGGAATGGCAAGTTATTATAGACGATTTGTAGAAGAATTCTCCCGCATAGTTACACCTTTAACTCGTCTTACTCAGAAAGGGGTTAAATTCGAGTGGACCAAAGATTGTGAACAGAGTTTTCAAGAGTTAAAACAACGATTAGTTTCAGCCCCTATTCTTACTATACCAACAGGAGATGAAGATTTCACAATATATAGTGATGCATCTAAAAAGGGACTTAGCTGTGTATTGATGCAACATGGTAAGATAGTGTCTTACGCCTCAAGACAATTGAAATCATATGAACAAAATTATCCGACACATGATTTGGAGTTAGCTGCAGTGATTTTTGCCCTGAAAATTTGGAGACATCATTTATACGGTGCGCAGTGTGAAGTGTTTACTGATCATAAGAGTTTGAAGTATATTTTTACACAGAAGGAATTAAACATGAGACAGAGAAGGTGGTTAGAACTGTTGAAAGATTATGATTTAACAATTTATTATCATCCCGAAAAAGCTAATGTTGTCGCTGATGCCCTTGGTAAAAAATCCATGGAGAATTTGGCTATTTTAATTACACATCAAAGTCAATTATTGAAGGATATAAGAAAACTGGAATTAGATATTCGAGTATATGACTCAACAGTACGATTAGCCAACTTGAGGGTTCAGCCAATGCTCATTGAAAGGATTATAGTTGCCCAGAATGGTGATCCACAATTAACAAAAATAAGGGATTCAGTGGAAGCTGGTGTTCAATCTGAATTCAAGATACATGATGATGGTTTGTTGAGATTCGAAAATAGAATTTACATACCCAATGATTCGGTACTCAAACAGAAAATATTTCAGGAAGCACATCAAATGGTTATACAGTTCATCCGGGAGGTACTAAGATGTATAAGGACTTGAAGGAAATGTACTGGTGGAATAATATGAAAAGAGAGATCGCTCAATTTGTGGCTCAATGTTTGGTGTGTCAACAAATTAAAGCTGAACATCAGAGACCTGCAAGATTACTTCAACCTCTCGATATTCCAGTATGAAAGTGAGAACATATCACTATGGATTTTGTAACTGGACTACCTAAGACTCCAAGTAAAAATAATGCAGCCTGGGTGATTGTGGATCGATTGACAAAGTCTGCACACTTCTTACCAATTAGAGTTGGATTCACTTTGGAAAGACTAGCAAAATTATATATAAAGAAATTGTAAGGTTATATGGAATTCCAGTGACCATTGTATCAGATCGAGACACCAGATTTGTATCACAGTTTTAGAAAAACTTACACAAGGCATTAGGAACAAAATTGAACTTTAGTACAGCCTTTCATCCACAAAATGATGGCCAGTCAGAGAAAACTATTCAGATCTTAGAAGATATGTTGACAACTTGTATTTTAAATATGAAAAGTTCTTGGGACGAGCATCTTCCTTTGATTGAGTTCGCTTATAATAACAGTTATCAGGCTAGCATTGGTATGGCACCTTATGAAGCTTTATATGGTAGAAGATGTCGATCACCGATTCACTAGGATGATGTTGGTGAGCGAAGAATATTGGGCCCGAACTTATCCAACAAGCAGTCGAAAAGATTTAATTAATTAAAGAACGACTTCAGACAGCACAAAGCAGACAGAAAAGTTATGCAGATAACAGGAGACGAAAATTAGAATTTCAAATTGGTGACCATGTATTTCTCAAAGTGTCTCCTTCAAAAGGAATTTTAAGATTTGGCATTCGTGGCAAATTGAATCCTAGATATATGGGTCCGTTTGAGATTTTAGAAAGAATTGATGAGGTGGCGTATAGACTTGCCTTACCACCTTCACTTGCAAGAGTACATAATGTTTTTCATGTTTCTATGTTGAAGAAATATTTACCAGATCCAAGTCACATCGTGGAGCTTGAACCCTTGCAACAAAAAAAGATCTATCATATGAAGAATATCCGGTACGGATTGTGGACCGTAAAGAACAAGTGCTGAGATGTCGCAACATTCCTTATGTCAAGGTACAGTAGAGTCGACATTCGGAAAGAGAAGCTACTTGAGAACTAGAGGAAGAAATGAAGCAAAAATATCCCCAGCTCTTCGAGACCACAGGTATGAAAAATTTCGAGGACAATTTCTTTTAGAGGTGAAGAATGTGATGACCCAAGCTAAAAAAAAAAAAAAAATAGGAAGGGAAAAACAGGGGAGAAGACCTCCTCTCATCGACTCCCAATCGGAGTCGGAAAGAACCCCCTCCGACTCTATTTAAGGAGGAGAACCCTCCTCTCTCTCTCTCACTAAAGACCCGAGACCCAGTCGGCGGCAATCGCCGGAAAAACCACCGTGGAGACCCATCCCTGTGCCGTCCTTCTTGCTCGCCGGAAAAACCTCACCGACGTCGGAGGTAAGCCTCCTCCCCTTCCTCTTTCCTCGTCGTGCCGGTGTGCACGCTTGTCGGCGACCGAAGTCGCCGATTTCCTTGAGAAAAAGGGGGGGTTTTCGGTTCCGTTGGGTGTTTGGGCATCGGTGGCCGCCACCGATCACCGGCTTGGCCCTCCTCTTGCCGCTGGGTCGCCCCCCTCCTGTCGATGGCCGCCCCATGCCGGCTGCACCGTCGGTCGGAACTCCAATGAGGGGATTTGAGATCCCTTGTTTCGGCCCCCCAAAGCAACCCACGGAAGAAAAAAAAAGAAAAAAAAAGAAAAAAAAAAGAAAAGAAAAACAAAAACAAAAGAGAGAGAAAGAGAAAGAGAGGGAGACTTTCTCTCTCCGCTCTCTCTCTTGAATTTTTTAGGATTTATTCAAAATATATATATATATAATAATAATAATAATAAATAAAATTAAAAAAAAAAATTGGACGCTGTCATTTAGTCGATCCGTGCTAGGACATTGGATTTTAAAAATTTTTATTATTTTTATTTGATGAAATTTTGATCAAAAATATGATATTTGACGTACCAGGTTCAGAGAAGGATTTTCTAGATTTTTAGAATCCTCAATTTGGATTTTCTTTTAAGGTAAGTAGTGTTTTATTTTTATTGAATTTATCTGATAAATTATAAATTTGAATTATATAGATTCATGGGATGCTTGTGATTGAAATTATTTGTTGAAATTAATTGTGATTGAAAATAATTGTTGAAAATTATTTATGATTGAAGATATTTGTTGCAAATTATTATGATGATGTATGATCATAAAGAATGATATGATTGATTTACTCGAATATCACTTATTTATATTATTTTCTAAATAATATATGAATTGAAAGATGATATGAATTGACAACCTGACTATGTAAAGGACCCCTCAATGGAGGCATATACGTTGGCAATTGATTTGTCCTGAGGGTTTATGTCGCCAGCGAGACCCGCGACATGTCGCCAGAGAGACCAGCGAAAACCGCCAGAGAGACCAACGGTTCCGAAGGACTTTGCTGCCATATGATTCGCAGCCTACCGCAAGAAGATACGCGGTATTATGACCCTGCCACAGGAAAAATTGGTCATAGTCATGGTTGATAAGAAGAAACTTAAGAATTTGATGAATTCAAGATGATAAGCATAATTTGAAATTATGATGAATTCAAATTTTATATATGATTGATAGTGTGATGAATTAAATTATGAATTCATGAATTTACATATTGTTTATGTTATTATCAGTAAACCGATATGTACAATATTATTGTCTGATTTATTCAGTTAAAGGTATACACTACTTACTAGGCTATTTAGCTCATGATGATTTTATATTTTTTTACAGATCCAGAAAATTAGCATGATGCAGGATTTCGGTTGGGAGAGCGATTAGAGATGGAGATTAGCTCATTTGATTTAGGATTTTCTCAGAATTGATGTAAGACTTTTATTTTAAGTGTTGATTTTGTCAGACAATTATTTTAAGTGTTGACTTTGTCAGACAATTATTTTTCTTTTGACGATTTTGTTATTTGAACTAAGGTTGATCATTAAAATTGAAAAAAATTTTCAGCTTTATGTGTAAGATATCATTATAAGATGCCTTGCATGCTTATGGGAAAAGTTTCTTTTGAGTATGCGGCGGTTGCAATGACCTTCGACTCACAATCTCGAGTCGGGGGCGTGACACCTACATTTTCAAGATTTGTTGTATCGACTTATCATATCCATATCTCTTATCCGTGTCCAAGCTTCCGAGGTTAGAACTAAGTAGATACCCTTGATATGATAAGAAATATTACAAAAAGGCATATATTTAAACACAAAACTATTTAATCCATGATTATCAAACTACAAATACTTTTGGGTCTGTGATTTAGAAAAGAAGATGCCCAGTTCACAGGAATCACATGCAAGGAGGAAATTATCTCCAAGTTCCAAGTCTTGGTCCTAGCACAGCAAAGGTGACAATAACTACCACATGTCAATATGGTACACTATTGAGGGGCATTCAAGCACTCGTTCATTGCCAGTATGGACTGCTACAGTATGATACCTACATCCTTGAACTAACTAACTGCCATGATCACGAAAAATCAAGGGAAATGTAAATATTTGATATTTTATTTTAAGTTTGGCTCTGTCTGATGAGAGAGAATTTTTTTATTCCGGATACAACTGTGACATTCTGAACCTTGAGATTTGCACTTTAATAGATCACAAAAAAAAAAAGAGGAAATAAATAAAAGATAAGATTATTTTTTTACAAGTATGGTATTCATGATTGTAAAGAACTCTCAGGTCCAACAACAGAGCCATCAGTTGTTCATCCCGACAAGGTGAGCAAATGCTGACAGCAGAATGGATTTATAAACACATGATGCCAAGCATATTTAATCAGAAGAAAAGAATACACTCATTCAAACAACACTACTACCTTAATTTAAATCTTTATCTAGAGTTGCCTATATTATCAAAGGTGTATGCTCCAAAAAATATCATAGGCATAGAGGCAATATCACCAAATTAGATAATTAAAGAAGCATATATGATCTCCCAAAAAAGGCATACCTGCAGCAAGCTCTGGATGGCAAAATTCCCAACCATCCCTAATGCACAAAGCCGTATGAGCAGGATATAGCTTTGCAATTCCTAGCTCATCAGGAGAAAGATCTGCATGATTTTGTTATAAATTAATTTCCAATAAGAAATCAGATAAAACCAGTAAATATATTAATAGAAATTGCACACGCAAGCATGCACACAAGCACACATATACATATGCATACATACAAACACATACACACATTATAGCTTTGCAATTTCTAGCACATCAGGAGAAGATCTGCATGATTTTGTTGAAATTAATCAAACAAAACCAGTAAATATATTAACAGAAGTTGGACATGTATGCATGCAATTCCTAGCTCATCAGAAGAAAGAACTGCTTGATTTTGTTAAAATTAATTTTAGATAAGAAATCAGACACAACCAGTAAATATAGTAATATAAGTTGCACACATGCACATACATACACTATAGCTTTGCAATCAGTTCGTCAGGAGAAAGACATGCATGAATTCATTAAAATTAGTTTTAGATAAGAAATCAGACAAAACAGTAAATATACTAAGTGAAGTTGGGTACAGACACATGCACACATGCACAAACATACATGCATTATAGATTTGCAAGTTCTAGCTCATCAGGAGAAGTTCTACATGATTTTATTAAAATTAAGTTAATACGAAATCAGTCAAAGGTAGTAAACACGTTAATAGAAGTTGGACATGCATGCACACATATATTAAATATAAACAACTTCTTGCAGAAAGTCATTAAAAGAACTCAAATGAACCACCAAATTAGTGACAGATCATGCATCAAGCAGCCAAATAAATTCTACCATGAGTTTAAGATGCTTTTCAAAGACCACAGTCCAGGAAGCTCATTGTGTTGAGAATTTGCATCTGACATAATAGATAGTTCAGAATATCCAATTACAGGCAAGCCTATCTAAGCAGCCAGCCAAATAAATGTTTCAGGATAATCATGAATAAACTCAGGATTAGAATACGATGTGCCATAATTTTGCTGGTCACTAATGGGCACAGTACAAAGCCACATCGTACCATACCAAACTGTGCGATTCCCCATAGCAAAGTATATATGTTTGTGCAAAGTTTGTATTAGTCCATGTGAAGCTTGCACATCGACACAAATTAATATAAACCGCCATGGACCAGCATGCATGATACAGAGTCATGTACACTTCTACCTTACCCTACATATCCAATAAGGCATGTAATGTAACTCTAGAGACTGGAAACCTAATGTACCTTAATCCACGGTATAAGCAAACATTCTTGAATGGAAGTCAATAGTTGCATTTTCATGCATGATAAGATATGGTTAAAAAATAAAACATATATCAGACCTCATACATGTATTTTTATCATAGAGGTCTGGTTGGTATTTACACCCCTGTACCAACACATGGTACACTGGTGGAGGCAAGACTTCAGCAGTACCATGTGTTGGTACAATCATACGGATCACCCATACTGCACTTGTAACTTATCAAGTTGGTATGATATTTCCAGTACCAAGCAGTACATTTCAGTACAGAAATCCTTATATCGAATAACTCTAGAATATTAAGCATACTGGGGGCAAAAAGAAAGAGTTAGGGCAGGGGAGAAAGACAAAAAATCAGACGAGACAAGAATATATTGACAGGTATAAAAAGAAAGTGCACCAAATAGATAGTTAAGACTTAAGAGCAACTTAATGTACAGATGAATGGTTAAAAGATAAATAAACAAATTTCCTACAAAAAAAAAAATCAATTAAAAAACTTGGAAAATAATTAGATATTGATGAACTTGAAAGATACCTCTGTCATTAAACTTCTTTAGGGTAGGGCCAACAAGCAATATTGACACAGCTTCTAAGTGAGGCATATCTAGTATAGGATTCTCCTCCACGCGCAAATGCTGCATGTATTTAAAGTTCCATATATGTAATCAATAAAAGAGCCAGCATTACTTTAAAAAACAACAGATCTAAATTGTATGAGAACATATGTTTCTCTTTCATAAGGACCAAGTGATTGACCTGAATTTTCTAGGGCAAGATATGTATAGTTATTCTCCAAGAGATGCTACTATAAAATATTAATTTTGACCAAATAATAATGAAAAATAGGGGTGTCAATGAGCCGAGCAGTTCACAATCTACTCGAGCTTGACTCAACTCAACTCAACTCAATTATTACCGAACTCAAGTCGAGATCAAGTAACTCAAACAATTTTTCGAGACAAGATCAAGTAGCAAAATACTCGGCTCAAAGGCTAATGAGCCTTATTAATTTAATATTTAACCATATCTTTGGATATAATATATAGACTGCTCCTTGCTTTTTATGTTTTGCTTTAACCATACTTTTTAATTATGACCAAGGCTCTAATTCAAGCTTGATTATGGCTTGGTTGCTATTCGAGTCAAGTCGAGTCGATCTCGAGTAGTGCTTATCTTTTTTTTCTTTTTTTAATCGTGTCGAGTTCAAGCTTGGATGTTAAGACTCGATCGACCTCAAGTCGAGTTTCAAATCCACATATTTTGAAATCGAGTTTAGCTCGAGCCTCTAGCTACTCTACGTAGCTTGGCTCGATTTCACCCTAATAAACAATTCATGTTAATGCTTTTCAAGTACCATTTATTTGACCATATACACAAACTGGCCTGCAGTAGACATCATTATTCACTAAATAAATTATCGTCGCTTACTTAACCACTGTAAACAGCAAGAGCTGCAATATACATCATTGCTCAACACCTTTCAAACATCATATTCCTTTCATACATGTCATCCAAAACACACATTTCTGTGAGAAAGACATTCGGAGGAAATTTGTTTGACCTTATGTCTAGATGCACCTACACTATGATGAACACATACTGACACCTGTAGTCTTAAGCGGTAATTACTTCGAAGGTTTCTTCCATGTGTTTACTATGCCATCAGGTAATTTCACACTTGGTTTGATTAAAAGACAGAACTCTTCATAGAGCCATTTTGAGGCTTAGAGAAAATCCAGCAACTTCTGTTGATGTTTAACAACCTCAAGACAAAAAACCAATCTGGACATGTTTACCGTGAAATATAGTAGTTCTTAGATCAAGGTGTTTAGTATCTACAGTGTGTTCAAATAATAGCCAGCAAGCATTATAGAGGCAGTCTTGAGGTTATGATGCAAGAAAGTTTTAGGCTGGTATTCAGAAAGGGCAGGAAAATAAGCAATTTGTTAAGTTAATAAATAAATAAGGCAATAACAAAAAACTAACCTCAAGTAGCGGCAAGTGTGGGAAACCCTTCAGAGTTGATATTTTGTTTTTGCTGGCTGCCAATACCTGTGTAAACACCAAATAAACGAAATTGAAGGACGAAAGAAAGCTATTGAGAGTATAATTTGAGACTAGCTAACCTGAAGTCGAGGCTGACTAGCCATGCAAAGTGATTTTAACCTGTTCTGTGCAACAGAGAGAAACTGAAAGAAAAGGAAAACCTTTTTCAAACCTGTAAAAGACAGCTGACAATGCCATGGGAATTGAAATAGAAATGGTGTTGAGGTCAGGGGTACGATAAAAGTTACCTCCAGATTAGGAAATTGAGGAAGAGTAGCAAGCGATGTTATTTGATTTCCAGCAAGATAAAGTTGCTGCATTAACAAGGGACATATCATTTTCTTTGTTGCAGAAATGCAAATTTTGTAAAATATATTTATATCGGGCATATTTATTTTCAAGGCAATAAGCAGAGATAAGAGATGTACAAACCTGCAGGACTTTGCAATTTCCAAGAGGCTCAAAACCTGGCCCCTTAAAATCATTAAAGCTCAGATCAAGAACCTACAAGGTGGGTATAGAAAAGAATATACATAATCGATCCAAAGCTATTGACCTGTTCTTAACTGTCAGGTAATGGAAATGCTACAAAAGCAAAAACCTATTGCACTTAAAAGATTAAAAGGAAAAGATTCTAAAGAAACTAATCAAGAAAGCATACCTTCACACGCTTCAAGATCTTGATACCCTCCACAGATGATAGCAGATTATCTCTGAGATAAACAAACTACAATCTAGAAATATTACTAATCATAAAAGCAATTACTCCGTAAATTGTTTCAAATGTACAAACTACAAAGTTGTCCCTATGTCCTTTTTGAGATGAACATAGAAGGAAGAAAAGAAAGCAAAGATTATAAATGCTGTCAATGGAAAGACAAGTCCCAAAGTCCCAGTTGTCTGGATGAAGAAACAGCAATCTCACCTCATCTGATCATTTACAGCCAAAAAAGATATACCAGTTATGATGCAATCAAATCAATATTATCAGCTTAAGATAGACCACTCCTCCCAATAGAAATGCACACCTTGATAAATTTTATGCCTAGTAAATAAAAGATAGGGTTAACGTATTAACCATGCAGATTGTGTACACCAAAACTGGAATTATCCAAATACTTGTACCCTTATCTACTCCACCTGGCATACGAAGCCTTAAGCCTCCATGGCCCACTAAACCTGCCTAGCACACAAAGCCCCTTTTACCCGGCTCAATACCTACAGAAGTCAAAATCATAACTAGGCTATAGAAAAGCATACTAGATCCAAAAAACCCAAGGCAGGTAATGTAAACCTAACAAAATTGAACGAGGCCCAAAAGCTCTTATGTAGGCCCCTTTAACCCAAAACTATTATATTAACCTTTCATATACAAGCCAAAACCATCATTCCATCACCATCAACCACTGCACTAACTAAAGGTGCAGAAGGTTCACTAAGCCTACAAGCATCCCTCTAATGCAACAACATTCCATGCCCATTGAAGCAACCTAAGCCCCTAACAGCTCATCATCACATTAAATGAGGCCCAAAAGCTCTCATGTCAGATAGTGAAATGTATCTTTAGCCCCGTATTAGTTATGCACTGGGTATTTATATAGGGCCAAGAAATCCAAAAAACACTTTCTGGGCGAGCATTTTTAGATGAGGCCCTAGCTCTTTACAAATAACATTAGAGTGGACCAAGCCCACAGCCTATGTGGGCTATGGGCTATGGGCAATGCAATATGAGCCCTTTCTAACCACAAGTCGAACATGGTGTTTGAGTTTGGACTTGAAGCGATTGGATTTGATTGGATTTGGACTCTAAGCCTAGTAAGGATGCTAGGATTTAAATAAGGGAATGCATGAGGACCCATACTAGGTGTGTGTTTAATCCAGTATGAATTATGTACTACGTAGATCTTAGGTATTTATGCAGGGCCTAGGAACCCAAAAAAACACCTTCTTTTCTAGCCTTTTGGGTGAGATCCTAGATTATTAAAAATATCTAACCTCAAAGCAAATCCTCACAAATGTACTAACTTGCGACCAAACCTTTCCTCAATCATTTTTGTGTTCTAACCATCATACTCCCCCTTTTTTCAATGACATATTTTAACCATCATGAGAACCAACTAACCAATCATTATTTTATATGACATCAAACACTTAATTAGTCCAATTCCCATGTTCCATCCCTCACACCACAACTTGATGGTCTATAACTACAAAGTTTTTCTGCAATAAACCCAACAACTTCATTGTACCACCTACCTTGCGTGCTTACAGACACGTCTAGAATTCTAAAGACCAGGAATTTAAATCCCATGGGACAGAGCAATCCCAGTTGTTCCAAGGAACCAGGAGTACCATGTCCTGACACTTGAGAATTGAGATGGTGTCCCATCCCCACAACAACTTAAATCCCTGCTTAAAAAAACCATTACTAAGATTACTTTTAGCCAATTATCAAACCAAAAAATCCACTTATATTGAATCTTGTACCCAATCCTAACATTCTATTCTCCAATCCTTCACCCTACCCTGCAACATACAAACCTGCACACTATCCTCACAGTTAACTACAATATAAAATATGTGACATCATCACAAACTTTGATCCTTTTATAAAAACTTTTGTTTCTAATCCTTAGATGTAATTTACGAGCATCAATCTTAAACTAAAATAAGGTCCTAAGTGATAGAATGGCTTAACAAAGCCCCCCTCCGCATACTGTAATGCTGCCATTTATTATTATAATTCCAATATTTTGTTATTCTGTGAACTTTCCAGATCAGGTTTTCAGAATTGTTGGGTGGTTATATACTGTTGTATGGTGATCTACCAAACACACAATTCTTCAAATTCATGTATGCCTAAAAATTTTCTTGTGGTAACACCCCTAAAGCATTATAGCTTAATGCAACTCTGAAAGTGGATCTGTATAGAGCACTCCTATGAGTAGGAGCCCAGCATGAAATGCTACTAAAGTGTCCTACCATCTTCTAACCAAAAAGAAAGTGTCCTACTTTCTCTGATTTTCTCATTGCCTATTCTATTCTTTCCTATGTCTCAATTAAGAGAAACCTTCTCCTCTTTAATTCTACTTTTCAACTTTATGTTCCTTATTAATAGACAACTTAAAGTCAACGATTGGTTTGTTATTCTCCTTACAGTTATGCACAAAGAGGAGAAGGCTGCAAGGTAAGGACCACAGTATATTGAAATAAATAATAGACATTCATACCCATACACAGGAAGGCATAAGCAGTTCTAGGGCAGAAAAAAGCCTCAATCCCAAGCCAGCCTATTTCTCTAGTTTTATTTGAATATCTTACTTGATTATTATGTCAAAATAATACTGTTTGCCTCTATTACTTGCATTTCTTTCGAACAGCTATTGCCTGTAGAAACCTTTTATCCTTGTAATGAGATAAATCATCAAGATTTACCCACCGATCCATTATCAAGAGTTACATGTCTACCATCATCTTCTAACCATAACCATAATTTTTATCTGCTATCATGAAAACATGGCGTACTTAATAATTATGACAGGGAAAACAAAAA
The DNA here is from genome assembly GCF_000442705.2 of Elaeis guineensis. Taxonomy (NCBI): domain Eukaryota; kingdom Viridiplantae; phylum Streptophyta; class Magnoliopsida; order Arecales; family Arecaceae; genus Elaeis; species Elaeis guineensis. The sequence goes on from NC_025994.2 coordinate 20,354,287, forward strand.
GGTCATGAAAGTTACTACTGTTTTGGAATCTACAAACTTTTATATATTCATAAAATAGTACCTCTATCGAGGATACCACTCATGATCTACCATTCATGGATCTTTCTTCACTTTTTTTTTTTTTTGGTCATCACTCCATATGTTCCTAAAAACCATTTTGATGTACTTTCCTTCCATCACACTTACATCGTTCTTCTCAGCCTTCTCAATTTGGCTCAAAATTGAACCCTCCCACCATACCTTTGGGTAATTATCTTTATTCAAGCATAGTTTAATCAACCGAGCCATTTCATTAGGACTCCAGTCCAATCCCATATTAATACTTCTCATCTAGATGGTCTTTTCACACCACACTGATACTGAGAGTGCATGGCAAGTTTTTCCCTCAATTGTTTCAGGTTTGTAAGGCTAGTTCATGATAAAAATGCCATTCTTCTGTGTTAGTCATTCATGCCCATCATAAGCTGCAATATTTTTTTAATAAAAAGGTGCCTGACAAACATGACCAAGAAGCCATCAGCTCTCCACAAAACCATTTTGGCTCTTGCTCTTCTCCTTACAAGAGAGGCCTTTATTAGATTTGAGAAAATTTATAAACAGAAGGCTTGCATTTACAAATCTTTCAAGTTTCAAGGCTTGTGAAATTCCTGCAGATGTTCCTAGCTCTATCCAGGAAAATGGCATAATCCTAACATATTTGCTCACATCATGAAGATGAAAAAGCTTTACACTTTAATCAATGAAATTGAGTAACAAACATATTTATCTAATAAGCATAAAGAATGTTAATCCTTAAAACAAAATATCTAATGAGGTCTACAAGAAACCACTTGGTAAACTTTTATACCCTCCCTGTGGAGTCTGCCAATTCTATCTCATAATATAGGGTCCTGCACCTGATTTGAGCATTTTTACCGTGTCATTTCTTATATTAACTTCAACGAAAGCTACTATGATTACTATCTTCACTTGGCATAGCGACATAAAGATGTGGCTATAATTTTTTAGGTTGATGATCATGAATGAAGGTTGTGTGTCCCATGATCGTCATCCAAAGAAGAAAAGCAGTATTCAGCATCAGCTTATGATGAAAGGCCTTTGGATGCTTTCTTTTCTATATATATATTTTTTCAAGTTCAATTCCTCCAGTCTTCAATTTAGCTCATTATGTTATCAAATGTGATGCACACCAAAAATAAACAATGGAGCTTGATTCGGAGTTCCATATTATGTACATGAACTCCTCCAAGATCTTACTTGGTAATGCAATGCTTTTTCTTGGATGCATGACCATCAAAACTCAACCTTTTGTAAAGTTGGTTGATGTGCCACTTCATTGTTGCATTCATATTCAACTAAACTTAATGGAGAATCTAAGTGAACTTTCATAAGGAGAGAGAACAATTTGTGGTGATGGATTCTTTTTTCTTTTTCCATTCTTTGCATGGGGCAGGGAGTGCAAAGAAAGCATGGATGAAAATTGTGTAGAGAATTTCATATGTACTAGCATACAATGTAAATTTGAATAGCAATGTATGATGCAAACGGATTAATTGAACAAACCCTAAATAATTGGGATCAAACCTATTGTTATGAACATTGGATACAATGAATACCATACATGGCATGTACATGTTAAAGAATTTCAAGAAATGGAGTTTGAAATATGATTATAAGCAAGGATTGCCAACTTGAAACTGGATCCCATACCAACCAGTCAGTGGTACAAGTCGATACGGCCCATATCGGACCATATCACATCCGAATCAATACGGAAACGAGGGATGAAACGGAGAGAAAAAAGAGAAAAAGAGAGAGGGGGGAGAGAGGGAGGGAAAGAAAGGAAGGCCAGTGAAGACACCAACAGTGGCCATTGGAGGGCTGTGGAAGCCCTCAAAGGACTGTTGAGGCCTCCCAGGCTCCACGCTCCTCGTAGGAGGAAATGAGAAGAGAGAGATAGAGAGAGGAGGAAAGGGAGAGAAGATGAGTGAGGAAAAGGTGGCAGAAAAGCCATCGAAGGGCCGTCGTGGCCATTGGACAGCTCAAAACAGCCTTGTGGCCACAACGGCGAACGGCGGCCTCCCCGCCACCTTCCCCTCACTCCTCTTCTCTCCCTTCTCCCCTCTCTATCTCTATCTATCTCTCTTCTCGCATCTCGCGGACGACTGCAGAGCTCCGACGGGCCACCGCTGGCCTTTCCCTCTCCTTTCCTCCCCTCCTCTTTCTCTACCTCTCTTTCTTTCTTCCTCGCTCTGTTTTCATAGGCATTCCGAATCGAACACCTGAACTATACTAGTTAGCCGCCGGTATGGTTCAGCACGTCCCAAACTGCCTGATTCAGGGCAATTCGATGAACCATGGCTATAAGCATGTTCTAAGGGCAAAGAAGATAAATGGGTAAAGGCAACAAGAATCTTCAAGTCAAAACTAAAAATGTTATAAATATCTAACGGTACCTATCATTATCCTCTAAAATATCATAAGCCATTTTGTATGTGCTATGTTTCTACAAGAATTATAACTTTTTCTCATTTTCCATGATTGACAAGTTGACTTCAGTTCAATAACATTATCATTTAATATATTTTTGCAGTTTTGCCAAACAATTAAGTTATGGTCCTTAACCCAAATATTCTAAGTCTTAGGGAGTGAGTTCATCCTGAAGTGAACATGAAATAAACATCAAAGGTGCAAGATACTATTTTAGAGAAATTCTTTGATATGGAATAAGAGAAAGAAGTTTCAGATTAAAAAGAAAAGAAGAAAATGTCGCATGTATAATACACATATGCTGAGAAGGCTTTCCGGAGGTCTAAACCTGGAAGCGCACAAAAGTTAGCAACTCTGACCATAGATATTTACCAACTGGCGCACAAAAGGTTAAAAAATAAGGCTGAAGAACACAAGTTCTTAATGGATAAAATTAGTGAAGATTTTTCATCATTAAATACGGGAATTGTAAATACCTAGAGGAGTTATAAACAAAGTCAGTTGGTCTTTTCCCTGATTTTGTATCCTTCAAACAGTGATCTCAGTATTTCAAACCATGAAAGGAGAAATACCTTTGTTTCTCATTTGAAATAATATTAGCTAGTTACAAAAGTAACTTATGATGGCCATTGAATATGATATAGTTACCTCCAGATTTGGTGACAAGTTCAAGGAACCAAGACTACGAACTCTGTGACCTCTTAAATCCAGCCTCTGAGACAGTGATTAGAAAATCAGCAAAACTACAGCTAGATAAATAATGTTATTAAGCAAAGGGCCTAAAGCCAATAAGATATTCCAATGAAGTAATCTTATTTAGTTTCCTTTCCTTTGAGTATGTTTGAACAGGAGGGGGGGTCCCAAAAACCCAAACATAAACAAATTTCAGCACTTACCCGCTCGTCCCCAGCTTTGACATCAATCTGTGGGAGCATGATTAAGCGAGTATCACAACTCTCTGGAGTTTTAGCTTTCCTCCGACCTGATATAGAAGAACCCCTGTCTACTGATGAGGATAAGGATCTCAATTTAGAGCTGCTAGATACTGAAGGTGAGAATGCTAATGGAGAAGAAACATTAGAAGCCACCCTTCTGAGACTACCGCGGCCATTGGAACTGTCAACTGAAGTTGAGGGGACTCTTTTCGAGGAAGAAACTGATGGTGATGGTCTAACATAGGGCTTCAGAGTCGAATGTGCCTTGCTACTATCAGACCTGGTAGAGGACATGTGTGAGAGTGTAGGTGACTTCTTTATCACTGAGCGTGTCACTGAGCTTGGAGCTTTTGAGCTAACAGAAGGCAGCGATGAATGCCTACTTTCGATGTTACTTCCCTTTCCAGGATCTGAAATCGATGGAGACACCTTTTTACCATCAATTGCACCTCCATTTTCCTGTTGTTTTGGAGCTGAAGCCGGGTGCTTCTCTGCCACAACTCCCGTGCTGTTTCTTCTATGCAAAGAAGCAGCATTTGAACTAATGGTTGGCTTCATGAAACTGGAATTAGACCTACTGGAGCTCATATCTGGTGCCCCGACGTCTCCCATCTTCTTCCTGACAGATGAAACAGTCCCGGAAGATTGAGATGCTGGCATGACTACACCAGCTTTCACCAATTTCGATGCTTTTTTCACAATTTCAGCAGAAACCACTGAGAATTGCTTCGAGGAATCCAAAGACCAGATCTTTTTCGCTCCGTCCTCACTATGATTCTCAGATAGAACCTCCATTATCCAAGGATGCAGTTCAGCACAATCGCGTCCTCATCCAGGATACTTCAAGCAGGTAGTTACCTCATCCTCCCTCAAAGCAGGCAAGATCACATCACAAACATATCACAAACCCACTGCAGAATCCACAGAAAACTCGATTCTTAGCCCATATTTAGAACTTTACCACAGAGAAGACTCGAACTTTAGCTCACTTTCAGAACGTTCCTATATTAGATTCCACACGGAATACGACTTCTAGGCAAAAACATATAACACCATCCGCATCTATTCGTATGAACAAGAAAAAAATCACAATTACAAGGTCTCGATCCCATGATACTTCAAGAAGTCTAGAAAAAGCAAAGAAAATATTTCGATCTGGAGCATTAAACCAGTTAAAGCCCTCAAAAACACAAGAAAAAACCGAAATCAAACTAAATCCAACATTCTCTGCGATCTTGACGGAATGTATGTCCCAAAACAAGAGGAAAGTACTACATCGATCTACTCAAAAAAGAAAAAGAATGTTAAAAAAATCCAAATGGGGGGCAGAACAGAGAAGATTCCACACAGTGATCGCTGGGATTTCACCTTCCAAGCCCGTGAATCGGTCGGTAGATCGAAACCAAACCCTACTCGCCTGCCTGACAATCTGAGTCTACCCACCAGTGAGTACGCGAGAGTGAGAGAAGCACAGGAAAAAAAAATAATAATAATAATTCGAGCGGAAGCGTCTAAAAAGGTAATCGTAATTACTTAACTAAAAAGTGATTAATAAACGGGAAAAAAATCCGGCTTAGGTACGTTATTGGTTGGTATCCTTTCGAAAAAAGGCCAGGAGGGAGTTCCTTTGACCAAAACGCCCTTCCCCTGTCGGTACTCCGTCGGAGACCACAAGGTTCGTATAGAACTTCTGTCCAACCAATATAAATGAGCACCACGTAGACAAACGAAAAATAACGGAAACGTGGCATGCAGTGGATGAGAGGAATATTTAATCTTCCAATGATTCCCATTTCTTTATGTCACGTTCTTCTGCCAAACTCGTGACGAGTGGGGGTCACTCTAGCCTTTGGTTCGTAGACCGCGGTGACAGCTGTTTGTGATTCTGTCTTTTGTCGAGTAAAATAATTTGTCGGTTAGCGGCTAAGTAGCACCATTCGATGTATGGCACGAACTACACGGACGGCTGAGATTCTTCTATTGGGTACTTCGGTAATAATAAGAACAAATTGGGGCACTTGGGACGATGAACTAGTGCAAGGAGCGTGGAATAAACTAATCGCCTGCTATGGGGCCATCGGGTTAAAATCTTTTTAAAGCTTCATAGCGGGCGAGACAAGCATTCGGGAGCATTGGATGCTTGGAGAGTCCGCCAACACACGCACGGTGCTGGAACTTTGATCGGGATGTACTTTTGGATAACAACAAGATCAATTAGAATTTAGATTAAGTTTTACGTACGTAGCCACTGGCCACCCTGACCAGATATTATTTGTTTATATGTGCGTACCTCCCTAGCGCGCTGGAGAACCTACCGAACCGAAACGGCACATGGCTGAGGAACCGGACACGTGGCATGATTAGAGAATACGATACACGCCACCGCTAGACTCTCCTTTAAGCGAAGATTGCGCTCTGTGGCCCTGCTGGTATCAATGACTCCCCTTTATTGTAGGGAGCATAGATTACCCTCTGTGGTCCTGCTAATGTCAATGACACGACCCCCTAACCAACCCGGTGCGGTCTAACATACAATTTTGGTTCGTAGATATTATGATCGGAGCATTGCGAAATATTTAATATTTTTAATTAAACATCAATTTTTGAGGATGAGCCTGACAATTATATATATCTTTTGTAAAAAAAAATAGCATAAATTATAGTATTTTGAGTTAGATTGGATTTTTAATAAGCCCCTAAGGATCAAAAGCCCAAACTTGGTCCTTATTATTTTATCATTATTTTAATATCGTCCTTCCTCTCATTCTAACCACCTCTCATTGAAAATCTCTGGTGATATTAACCGGTAATAGCATACCAACTATATGTAGAGGTGGCAATTGAATTAGATCGGATCGGATAAAGATTAGATCAATACGGATCGTATCAAAAAATCATCAACTCAAATCTGATCTATTTATTAAATAGATTAAAAATTTAAATCTGAATCTGATCTATTTATTAAACAGATAATTCGATCCAATCCATTTAATCCGTTTATTAAACTAATCAAATTAGATTAAATGAGTTACATAGGTTAAATAGATCAAATTAAATGGGTCAGAAACAAATTAAATAGATCAGATTAAATGGATCGAAAACAAGTTAAGCAGGTTTTAAACTGATTAACGAATTAAATGGATTAAACAGATTATCTAACTTAACCCGATCTGGATATAAAATGAATTAAACGAATCAAATATCTAAAATCTATATTCGATCTAAATATTAAAAAGATTAAACGGGTTGATCTATTTATGATCCAAATCTGTTTACGGTAGATAGAATGTGGGTCGGGTTGGTGGGTTAGATCATATTTTATCGGCTCTAACTATATTGCATTAACTACTTAGATAGATGATTATATGATCAATTGGTGATAATATGGTATTCTTTTTCTTACTGACACCACATTTACATATGAAAAATGACATGACATAGCAGATGAAAATTTTTATTTTTAATAACGTGATATATGGATAATGGCATGGTATAAGAGTGATGATGTAGCATATACTATGTACTATGTTGGATTTTTCTATCCAAAAGCATTCAATCGTTGAGTACCATATCATCACTCGTATACCATAAATTATATTTTGATATTTAAAATTTCATAAATATTTTACATGATTTTATTATCTAAAATATCTAAATAAGCCATTTGGTTTTAAGGGTGATTTAATGTAACCCTTTCCAATCAATTTGAGCCATAATTTTTGACACTAAAAATACCCAAGAACCTTCAATTAAGACCAATATGCTCCCCTTCCTCCTCTTAGGCCTCTTTTTGTCTTTGGCACACAATCCCTCATCCTTCCCCCTCCTCTTCCTCCTCCATCTTTGGAATGATGCAATCCCCATCCCCTCCTTTTTTTTTTTTTTTTTTTTGCCCTCTGGTGACAACCAAGCCCCCCACCCTTATGATGACCCCACCTCCTCCTTTCACTTCATCTTTGCCATGGTGTTACACCCATTCTACCTTATCCTCCTCTACTCAGTTCTTGCCCTTCCTCTATCATCGAGCCCACCACTTGAGCTTGTCATCACCTCTTCTGATTCAAAATTGCAATCATGCAGTCTTACCCCTCTTAATTACAAATTGTTAAACTATAAGGATCAGATAAAAATATTTATGAAATTTAGATGATCAAAAATATAATTTATAGTATATACATGATGATCTAGTATATAGATGATGACATGACATATAGATGATGATACGACACTCAATGATTGGATATTTTTAAATAAAAAATTTATTATAGCATATGCTATTAATTTATCACACTATCAATCATATGCCAGTTAATAATCTATATATCATGCCACATCCTATATGTTGTATCATTAAAATAAAAATTTTTATTTATCATACCGCACCATCACTCACATACTGACAGTGGTGACAGTAAAAAAAGAATATCATATCATCATCAATCGGCCATATAATCACTTATCTAAACGATTTATACCATGTAGTTGATCATGTAATTATTTATTAATGTTAGCAAGGATCTCCAATAAGAGAAATTGTCTTAATCAAGAGAAGGGACAACATCAAAATAGTAGTGAAATAATAGGAACCAAATTTAAATTTTTGAAGCTTTGAGATTTAATAAAAATCCGATCTAAACTTAGAGGACTAAAAAAATAATTTATTATTATTTTTATATATTTTTATATTATAATTAAATCATGTGCACACGCTTGTCTAACTAACCCCAGATTCAATTTGATGGCTCTCAGCTTCTGAAGCTCTGCTTTTCTATTGGTCAATGCCTAAGAGGGACCTTTGGAGAAAATATGCCCTCCATCCTTGAAGCCCCCCAGAGCTCCTTTTGTTAAAGCAAGTAATATCCATCCCACAAGAGGTACCCATCATAATAGAGAAACATAACAAAAACACTCTATACGCCATGAGCAACATGATGGTAGATAGAACAGTCCGCAACCAACATCCTCCAGGCAAAGATTCAAACTCTTGGATACAAAGCAAAAGAGAGAGAAAGAGGCGTAAGATGCCCAGATTAGTTACTGAATCAGACACTCCAACAAATGCAAATTAGCCCTTCTCTCCCCTCTCTCTCTCTCTCGCTCTCTCTTTGGTACAACAATTAGCCATTTCCTTTGGAGAAAGCATGAATGGCATTTTAATGACTGAAACACTCAATTTGCAAGCAATCATAATGTTTCTAGATAGATGCAAAATTAGCACTTCCATCTTTTTTTTTTTTTTTTCCCCGAGAGGAGGGTGGGTGGGAGAATAACAATTTAGCCCTTTCTTTGGAAAAGGCATGAACATATTAATGACTACACCCAACGTGCAAGCAATCATGTTGTTTCTAACTTCTTTTTACCGTCCCATCTTGGCATTCATAAACTCATTTGGCCACCATGGGGATGTGAAAAGAATTAATTATAATCCCACCAGGTATTAACTACTAACCCATAACTTTGCTTCTTTTTCTCTAGCGGTCCTACAGATCCAAGAAAAGAGGAGGTTAAATGTATCTTTCAAGGATTATAGTAAGGCATGTTTTGCTAAATAAACTACATGTTTTTGGCCAGAGGATTGGTGAGGATCATCTTCAAAATAATGAACCACAAGGACCAGACCCCAGGGTGCATCAAGTAGATGGCCAAGAATTAATTCAATCGCCTCTTGCCAAGACTTATGAGGAAAGCAATGACCATACATGCTCATGAATAATATCTCAATATGGTGGTAATTCACTAATTTAGATATTATTAGCAACACAATAGCATGTTTAAGAGCTCTATATTTTTTTTAAGCATGTTTAATGGTTTCTTAAGTGCAATTTTTTCGCTTGAGCCTTGCACATGCAAGGCGTGACCACATGAATTCTAATTATGATAATAAAGGGGCAAATGGCTGAACTGAGCCGAGTAATGGTTTCTTGGACCCGTATTGCTAAATAAGAAGTCACCTGAGCTCAATCCAAGCTTAGAAGGAATGGTTAAGCTTGGTTGATACGAGTTTCAGAACCAAGTTGAAGTTTTACACATTTTTAAAGGCTTTAGATTTTTATTACATAGATGCTACTTCCATATAAGCTAATTTCAAAATTTATTGGAGCATGGCTTTTTTTTTTTTGATGTAAATGAGTTATGGAAGACCTAACCCAAGAGGCTTTTCATTAATGTAATATAAATAAGTAAAATACTTTAGATATATTGTAATCTAGTGGGATGAGAGGCTGTCAACTTCGCATCCCGTTCAGATCATCAATAGGGAAAAACATACAGAGTTCATACAGGTGTAATACAAAGTTCATATCGTGTTCACTTTTAGATTTAGTGAAGCATTTCAGATCCCTGCTTTCCAACTTGCCATCATCGTAACTTGCTGTGTTATGCTTCCAACAGATGTCATTCTGTATTAATCAAGAAATTGTTATTGTATAGCAGGTGTCGCACCACTGTCGATCTACCTGATGACATGCCATCCTGGCTCCTATCCAGAAGCTCCCTCATATATTTGCTGATTTGCTGATCATCGGAAGTAGTTTCTGCATTCAAATGTTTGGTCCAAAGAGTGTAGAGGTTGGCAATTTATTTGAGCTTGGAAACTTATTTGAGCATGGCTTGTTTTTAAGTTGAGCCAAGCCCAAATGAGTCACCAACTTATAAGCAGCTTGGATCATTTGTAGCCCTAAATGAAGTTGGACTAGCATAGCCATATACATCCCCAAGCCCTGCACGCTTCATGCTAGAAATATAAGGGAACTCTAGTAACTAAAGTTGCTTATCAAACAATATTGACATACGTATCAAATTATGTTGACATCGTACCACATAAGATTTGTTGAATGGGAAAAACAAAAATAATACACCTACCCTAGACCAAAAACAAAAAAAAAAGTTAACTATTTTGATAAGACGCAGAATTCCTAGTACTCATCTCTGCATGCTCTAAGGTCATTATATTCTCTTCTTCCCATGTGGATCCAATTTATTTGTTCAAACAAATCAACCTCGAGTTTGTATCCTTGGTGCCCAATATGGTATTTGTCCGCATGCAATATTGGTCCATGCGCCCAGACCATGCTACGTCAACCGGGGCTCACACACTACAGCAGTGCAATATATAGGAATCGGAGCAGTATCTTCCACGAGAAATAAAGAAGGATCCACCTTTCATGGTGCAAATCCACCATTGTATCATCCGCTCGTCACTTTGAGATCAATGCAAATGGATGAATAATGAAGTTCAAAGTGCTCTAAGAGATGTGAGATGGGTGACCTGATGGTGGATTAACATGAAAGTGAATGCTTATTTCATGCAAAAGATACACGTATGACTCGATGCACGCCTCAACATGCAGACCAATCCCATACACAAGCATACTATATTAGGCATGGAAATTCCACATTCATCAACCTGGCGTTTAGATGCTTCCGAGCTAAATTTCAAAATAAAACTTTCAATCGGACGCTAGGTGCTTGCCCTCATTTGTCAACTAGCTTTGCTAGTGATCGGTTTGTTGGACTTAATGGATTTGCTTGCAATTGATTAGGTCGGGTTGACTGATTTTGCTCATACCTCATTATGTTTTGAGTGTTTGCTTGTTTTGTTGGAGCTGAGGTTGTTCAATTAATGTTGACATCGACTGTTAGCTTCTAGTTAGTTTAAAGTATCTATAGTTAGCTCATACCTTTACTCTTTATTCTTCGGTGTTTTCAAGCTAGAGGATTGCGTTCTTTCTATCATGGCTCTAAGGCTGGTCTTTTATCCTAGAGCCTCCATTCTCAACTTTAAAAGATTGGGTTACTAGGAGTTTGGATCATTACGCCTTTGATTGATAAGACTTTTGAATAGCTAGCACCTGAGTTATCAGGTTAGACATGTCTTCTCCCATCCAAGCCTAATTTTTACTAGATCTTTTCCTCAGCTCTTGGCCAGTAGAGCAGAGGTCCCAATCACTTTTGGCTTATCTCCATGAGAGAAACAAGATATGTTCTTCTAGATTTGCTTCCTAGCCTCCAAAGCTTATAGGTTAGCGTAGTTTGAGAGGTGCGTCTGACTTGTGGTGCTTGAATGTGGCACCACCGGTGGTCTTTTAAAGATGCATCCCATTTATGATCTTTAGTTGATGATCTTTAAGAGATATCTGACGGAAAAAACTTGCGATCGATGGTCTTTGAGAGATACAACTAACTTGTTGCACCTTTATAATTGGCCCTAAGATTGTTGCCTCGGCCTAACCTAGCCTAGGACTTTTATGCATAGATGAGGGCACCTTCATGCCAGGATAGATTTGGGGCTTGAGTTTTGGAGAGGCTGTAAGTTATGAAAACAAGATCTTGTGCATTTGAAATCATTCAAAATGGTTAGATCACATCCAAGTATGATATCTAACTAATAAAAGAACCATTAAAATCTCTCTTCTCCATCCCATATCTATTAGCCAAAAAACTAGACATCATTGTGGCATCCTTCTTACAATAACCTGAGAATTGGAGTATAATGTCACTGATCCTAAATTGGTGAGGAAGAGAGGAAATAGCCGAGCTACAAAACCTCTTAAGCATGACAACACCTTCCCATGATATAAGATAAAGTGAATAGAAATGAAGTACTAATATGGTCTTCTCAGTTAAAAATTGCTACTAGTTTCTCATCCATGATGGCATCACCTCTCACTTTGCAAAAATCAACTAGAAACTCTGCCTCCCAAAAAAGATCAAAGCATTCAATTACCTAAGCTATCAAAACAAAATCTCAATGGCTGAAAATCTAAAGGAGAGAAAATTAAATGCACTAGAACATCATGATATATCAAGTATTGCAATAACAAACTTGACTTGTTCTAAACTATAAAAATAACTCAATTGCAGTATCCTAATCAATTTTAGGTCAATGGAGGATAAATTGAGTCCAGCCGTCATCAAGGCAACCATGTTTCACCCATAATGGTTCAAACTTGGGTTGTACCAGTTATCGTCAAGTAAGTGTATCAAGATTAGGTCTAGAAAAATGAAGATTAAACTTAATGAGATTCTCGAGCATGATGATAAGGCTGAGGAAACTACAATACTCACCTTTTTTATTTTTTATTTTTTTTTATTTTTATAAATTTTAATATTTACTTAATCAACGAAGCAACATGTAATATCTATTCAATCATAGACCATGTGCAAATCATCGTGGGCATGATTGATGGACCAGACCTCTCCTTGATACTTCCATTATAGTAGAGCAGATTCATGCTGTGCCTTATGGAGAAGCTATAATTGGGGCCATGTAAATGATGGGCCTGATGGACCATCGTTAGGCCCAACTATCACTATATGTCGATCGAATTTGGTTCATGAGTCTAGTTAATTTGGACTCAATTTGATCGAATTGTGTCGCACATGAGTATAGTTGATTGCCAAGTTTCAATCATGTCGGTGCGAATAGCATGACAACCATTATATAGCATGTTATATTGGGTGTTGCCTGACCTTAGTGCACTCTAGATTTTTTTGGAAAAGTAGATGTTATAATGACCATAACTTAGCTATTAATTAAAACATTAATTTTTAGAAATGGATTGATAAATCATGTTCTTCCACCTTAAATTATGTCTTTGTATGATTTAAGGATACCGCAATATCCTAAAATTATGTCATTAATAGGATACTGCAATTGAAACCGCATAAAAATGGATGCATGCTGGAAGAAGCATGCCACATTGTGTTCATGTGATGTGCATTCAGCTATATCTTGATTTGGGTGTGATTCATAGCATGACATTGATTTGGATCACATTGTGGAGATTATTACAAGTAGGGTCTATGAAAATTTTGGATTTAGTGAGACCAAGCTTTGTCCATTTCCAATCCTAGATCATTCACTTGCCATCAAATAAGGTGATTATACGAGTAGCCAAAGTGCTGGATTTCATAATATTTTTCTTCATTCTTTTCTCTCTCCATATTAATTTTATTCATCTAGATAAACAACAAAATAAGTCCGTTCAGTTACTCAAAAGCTCATATGCCAGTATAGGTGCAAGTGGATGGTTATCTAAAAGGCTAAGTAACACTCTAGCCTATAATAAGAGAAATTATATTTTATATATGGCTGTGTATGCTGTCAATCACAACCACTTTCTTATGAGCCCTATTTATCAAATGTTTATCTCAGTATACCACTACAAGAATAACATTAATGATTATCTGTATACACAGTTATATGTACACACAGTATAGATATAATTTCTCTTAGAACATAGTGCGGTTATTGCGACCATAATATAGCTATGTAATCAGATTCGTGCCGAAAAAAAAAGAGAGGAAAAACTTGATGCCCATGGATTGCTTACCTGGGGCCAAGACTGATGCTAGTGTGAATCAGTGTACATACATCAATTCTTATGTATTAAGACCTCATAAGATGATAGTGGATTAGATTACACCAATAACCATCAAATATTAGGATAATAATTGCAACAACTAATAATTTTAAACTAAATATTTACATTCCCCATCAGGTGCTACCAAGCATATAATGCAAATTTTAAGGTATAAGAAGGATAAAACTATGATTTTCAGAAATAAAAAATATCAATCTAATGAGCTGCAAAATATCAAATATCATCTCTTAGCAGATTGATTTCCTCAACTAATAAAAGCCTGTGATTTCTTGAAACATTACTACTAATCATTCTGAAAAAAATAACTCAACTTTTAGTGGAACTCCACATCCTTCTTAACTATATGAAGGTCCCCTAATTCTCCTCTATAATCCTCCAAAAATAGAAAAAATAAATATTATCAAGTAGATAAAATAAAAAATATTATCTACACCATAGGATAGAACACAAAAGACATCTTGATTCTGATACCTTGATATCCATGCATGAACGGCCTACCACGTGCCTTGCTTCTCCTCAGAATCAATTTTGCAAAGCTGCATTAATGCAAAAGATGTTTAGGATAGCAGACTAAAAAATATATTCAGATAATTGCATTTCATACAATAAATATCAAAATTGGGACTCTAAATTTAAAATTCTTCATCCATGCGACCCAAATATATGAGATAATATAGTAGCTGAACACAGAACACTGCATTTGCCAATTTGGCTCTAATTTTGCCTGGACTCAATTTTTCAAATAGATGCAAACCAAAAACCCACAATTCTGTGAAATTACATAATAAAAACATTGCAATATAGGAGGCAATTTTATACATTTATAAATAATGGTTAAAAAACTAAAATATTATAAATGGGTCTTTAAAGAAAAGCTTAAGTTTCCTTTTTGCTTTTCATAGCTTATTTTTTCTAAGGAAGGCTAGAACAATCTTCATAATAGGACACACCGCATCTTTGAGCATTTTGTTTGGGGATATTGCTACTGAAATCGATCGAGATCAGAAGATGGACACCTGATCCTCATGCGAGGATGCTGGTGCTGGAGTGACCTGCAAAATAAATTTCAAACGAAGGTTGTGCTCCAGGGAGGATCCTCCAATGCTCAAATCAGAAAAGTAAAAACGAAAGAGCAGCAACAAGTTTTCTGAGAGGGATTTGATTTGACTTGCTTGGGTCCTCGGGGCTCTGATTTTTTATATAGAATGATGTTGGACAGTTGAATTGTTAGCTGTGAGATTGCACGATCTCAAATTGTCGGATCGTTGAACATTTCAAACTGGATGAGACAATTCAGCCCTCAATCACTCCCGTGAGATCAGAGAGCGGTTGCACCAAATCTTATCTATTGGGATAGACAGCTGTTGCGCACGTTGAAGAGATAAGTCAGCTGAGCAGCTCATACACAGATCAAACCTCGAGATCATCTCAGCTTAGCATAGAGACAGACTCCTCAGCTCATACGGCAGTCAGCGACTGTATTGATGATCTGAAAACTTGAATTCCTTATGATATAGCACTGATTCGAGGCTCTCATGGTAACCACCGTAACACTACCCCTTACTCCTAAGTCTGAGAATTAGGCGAAAGGAGTACTCCAAAAGTACTTCAGATCAATGCCATATGCTTCTGCCTTTACACCTATCTTATACATTTAAAGCGTATGACGTCAGCCTAACATGATTGATACTATGGGCATAACTGATGGACCACTCAGATGACAGTCTCTTTGGGTTCTTAATTACTTTGCGATGGCTTTTCATTTTCTTTCTCTTTTAAATTTGTACTTTGAAGGTATAAATAGTCACAGATCTTTTTTATGTTGATTGTTCATCATGATTCTTGGAGCCAGATGGATTCACAGCATGCGAAAGACTTGAGCAAATTCTAACTCGTAGGAGGTAGATCGTGGTTTTGGTTGCTGAAACAGGATCTACGGTCAAAAGAAGAACATACCGCTCCTATCATTGAGCCCACGGCCTTGCAATTGAAAGTTGTGAGGTAGGATTCTCTAAGAGAAGTTCCGACCGATGGGGCGTTGATGGAGACGGCATCGAAAATGAGTGTCAAGGGATGCTCCAAAAAAGATCCAACTGAGGTGGTGCGAATGGAGAAGGTGGTCGACTTGGAGAGAGATCTGGTGACGATGATAGTGACAAGGGGATCTCTGAAGATGACGACTCCTGCTAAATATTTTCTTGCATCCACTTCTCATGTGAGACCCTCAGATTCAACCCCTCGTGCTCCATCCACAGAAGAGAGCCTCCAATCTGTGGCAGAGTATTTGATAAACCTCCTACCGTCAGTTGAGAGGTTGTTCCTCAACGAACAAAGGGGGGAGAAGCGATCTGCTGATGCTTTAAGATTTCTGATGCATGTGGGTCAATGTCTGACGAGCCTTACCATTTCAATCTCGATGTTTCGATGATGAAGGAGGAGATTAACTTGCTGAAGCATAGGTTAAAGCATCTAAAGAAGGATAATGCTGAGCTAGCCAAGGAGCTTAGCTTTATAGAGGAGGCTCTTCAAGAGGCCCAAAATCAATTCTCCATCGAGATGAAAAACTATGACAATCAAAAGACAGATTGAGGCCCTTGAACAACAAAAATCCAAGACGATAGAGGGTTGAAGATCTCGAAGGACAGATTAGAACCCTCGAGAGATAGAGGTTTGAAGCTGAAAGAGACTATCGTCGGACCTGTGATGATCTAGAAGATCTGAGGAAGACACTTGAAACGAGAAGAGGTTCTCCTTATCTTGAAACTCACTCTTGAAGGAGCCCCAGTGGTGGTCCGTTTAAGAGGGCCAGAGCTTCCAAAGGGACGAGCCGTGGAGAGAGAGCTCCTCAGGAGACGGATGCTCTACTACCAAGAGAGTTTAGGCCTCCTCAGAGCTGCTCTCGGGAGTTCAGAAATCGGATCAGAGGTGGAGCACCTAAAGAAGAGGTTGGAAGAGAGAAAGATAAATCATAAGCTTTTTTCGGCAAATTTATAGATCAGAGAATTTTACTCAAATACGTTAAAGCAGGAGAAAGCAGTTGGAGAAGGAAGGGGCTATATCATAGCCCAAGCTTATAAGACGGCATTCTTCGTGGGCTTCGAGAAGTGCAAGTCCATTATCCAGGTGCACCTTCCTCCTGACTTCATCAAGCATCTTCAAATTGATTGTTTGGATGAAGATTTATAGGCAGTATCGTTAGATAACTGGTCAAGTTTATAATGTCGTCTCACTTTTCAGATGAGGTGGACAAGATCGATACTGTCATCCAGACAGAAAGCATCATTAGCACGAGGAATACCATCCGTAGGCGACTGCCCCACAATCCCCCTGAGGAATGATTTATGCCCTCTTCTTTTTTATTTTCTGTGATCTGAGGCTCTTGGTCTTGTAATAGAATCTCCATAGGAATAGATATATCTCTTCTTTTAATGAATATGAATCATACTTTTAAATATGAGAAAAAAAAATTTTAACATATTGCTCAGTCCTTGCTATAACTACAAAATTTGATTAGAATAATAGCCTAGACGAATACTTAGCCTGTGCTATGCTTCAAGCAAGGCTCGAGCCAGCTGAAGTTAGGATGAAAATCTGAGTTGGCCTTAGCTGTGGTTAGAATTGCAAATATAGTAGAGATTATAATCCCCATTCCGATTCGGGATGAATTTCTATACCTGTTGTACAGATTTTGGAAAGATGAAATTCGAATTGCATTCGCATGAGAGAATTAGCGCACATCTACACATATTTTTCTGAAAATGACGTAAAGTATGATTCACCTGCCATTGACATTAACTACCATATTGACAGCAGCAATCATATCCATAGTCTCCACATATCGCGCGTACGCTAGTCTTTTGTCATGCATATCTTCTAATTAATGCACCGACGGGAGGCAACTTTTGGAGGTCTCGTTCTAATCTGAGGTTATTTAAAATCTCCAGATAGAACGAGATGCGGATCTTGTCAAGTTCTGGTTATCTTCTCCTTCTCTGTGAGTTCTTCTATTCTTCACCCTTTCCGGCTTTCTTGCATAGAGAGAGATGGCCACCATGGAGCCTAACTTTGTTTGTTGGATTTTAGATTAGAGTTGACAGAGTGGGACATAATCATGCTACACGAGCAATATTAAATACCTCCCATGTTCCAACTTAAAGTCCAGGACCAGACGATCGAGTTTGCGTGCTCTTTAGGGCATGTGGGCTTCTACGAGGAGTGCTTTAAGGCTGGGCTGAGGCTTCCTCTCCATCCATTTTTTGTGGTGCTCCTCCAGTATTTTGAAATATCGCTATGTATGATTGTGCCGAATACATGGTGACATATTTGTGGCTTCACTGTGGTATACATGCCGGTTGGGATTGTATCCAATGTCGCATTCTTTATTTTCTCTTCAACCTCAAACGACATCCAGACTCGCACAGATAGTGGTACATGACTCCATGGAAGAAGAAGGATGACTTCCATCTGATATTTTCGAATATGCCTTCCATCGTGCATGATTGAAAATTGAGGTTTCTCTTCATCTCGCAGATATCAGCGAAGCTGAAATTTTATGACCTGAGGCGAACCCCGAGAAGCTGTGCTGAAGGAACCTTCAACAAATAAGAACCTGAAGCGGATATGGTGGCTCTATGAAGCTTCAGGATTTCAGAGTTGAAAGAGCTATTATTGGCTCAGGCACTGTTTATTATCGTATCAGCCAAGTCGCTCCTCCAGGTACGTGAGTCAGCTGTCTTGGCCATAAATCTTCTGACTCTGTTCGTCTTATAATTTGATTACCATGATTGCAGAGCTAAAGCTGGGAAGAGCTTGAGCCCACCAAAAGAGAAGAGAAAAACTCTATGAAAAAAAGGTGCCAAACCTGCCACCGGGGAAGCCTTCAGGCCAGAGTCAGAGATCCGCACAACCACTTCAGAGATCAGGAGTCAGAACCTTCTCATCCAGAAGATCATTAGATTACGTGGGTGGAAAGCGGCTTGCCTACCACCTCAGCTACTGCAGGCTATTGGGTGGGCCATGCAGATCAAATCTGGAGGAGGTGATTCTGAGCCTATCTCTCCTCTCAGCTCACCGACCCGACTAGCTTCACAACGATCGAATCCTCCTCGGATGAGACACCAGTCGAGATTGCCAATGCATTTGAAACTGTGCCAATCGGACTAAAGCTTGAGGCTTCATGCTGAGAGATCCCATGCTAGCGAGCGAGCTACTTTTCAGACTGCTTCTCCCTACTGATGTAAACAAGCTACTGGGCATCTCTCAGAGAGAGATGAGGAGAGGAGCCATGGATTGTCTCATCCAGATATGTTGGGGCTTTTCCATTGAGCACTTACTGTATGCTTATTCATTGCTTATAATTTTTCTTCACTTACCAGCTCGCCATTACTTGAACGGGTACATTGAAAGCTCCCATGAGCTGGTCAAAGAGGCGAAGAAGTCTGGGCTCAAGTTGAGATGCTCAAAAGAGCAAAAGAGAGGATCGAGAAAAGGTTGGAGAAGTCTCCATGAAAGCCGATGCCGTCGAGAGGAGAGCTGAAGATACTGAGGCGGCGTTGAGGAAGACTGTTGAGGAGAATTCATGATTGCTGGGCAAGGCAGTGAAGTTTGAAGTTCAGGTGAAGAGGAACACAGTCACTAATGAGGAGAACTCTTGCCTGCAAAAAGAAATAAATGAATTGAAGGCTCGACTGGGGCGAAGAGAAGCGAACAGCGAGGCTACTGCTAAGGCTGTGGAGGACTTTCGGACCTTAGAAAATATGAGAAAGAAAGAGCTGAGTATTCTGCCGACGCCTATGACGTCGAGAGATAGTCTATCCGAACCTGATCATGTCAAATATCCAAATTTGGACTTGAATTTTTTAGATGAAATCTGAATCCTACCATGGGGATGTCTTAGCGATCGATGCCTCAGCTCCAGGTATCATCCTATAATTTTTGTATTTCTCTTTTTTATGTTTTAGAGTCATTGTAAGAAAATTTTGAAAGAAATAAAATGAGTAGAATCTTTTATCATACTTCTGCTATTAAGCTTACTAATATCGATATGAGGTAATTTAAGTGAATGGTAACCTCATTCTACTCTCTTAAATGGATGATTATGGAGAATGACGTCGGTGACTCATCCGATAAGATCATGCCTGGAAGATGGTATAGGGTCTATGGAGATGCACCATGTAGCCATATTTTATTTTGCAAAGCATCGCAGGAATTTATTCCTACTCTGGAAAATCATTAACTGCTTGATCATTAACTCCTGAAAAGCATCGATTGATGATTGATGTGACTGCTAGCGCTTATAAATAGAAAATCAAAGAGCAAAGAGATCTCCATCCCTCCTATGGCAAGTTCCATTCTCCACCTATTGCCGTGTCGTTGCCTTCGGATCTGCCACCTTTAGAGTTAGTTAAGCAACAGGTGAGAGAGTGGAATGCTATTGCAAGGGATGCCTGCCGGATGTACTTAGCCCATGAAAAGGAGAGAGCTAGACGGGCCGCGCATCCACTTCTAATGGGGCTCCCCCTCCCTTGCCTCCTGCGATCAGGCTCCCCCCTCAGTTTGAGCACATCCCACCTGAATTCAGGAGTGCTGCATTGTAGAGTTCCGAGATTCTATGGTATTTTGGAGGGAGATGCTCGACGTTGCTGCCGTCGCCTTCATTCAGGGCTTCGATGATTGTAAGATCCATCCGCTGAGGATAATGCCGTATCTAGAACTTCAAGACATACAGACTGGCGATATCGATGAAGAGGTGGAGACCTTGACAGACGAAGATTGAATTAACTCATCCAGACAGTGAGGAGGTGAAGTCCTCGATGGACGAAGATCGAACCAACTGACCTGGCCGATCCGATGCTCCATCAATTACAGTGGGACGTCCCTTCTCATCTCCTCCTCTTATTTTTTTCTTTTTCTTCTGCTATCTTCCTCTTCTTCCTCTTACCTTCCTCTTTTTTTTTCTTGTCCGTAAGATGGTGTCTGGAGCAACCATTCTCTAAAGTATTTGAAACACAGTTTTTTCTTTGTAAAGTGCTTGGAGCACTGATTTTTTCTTTGTAAATATTTCAAGAAAAAAAAGAGCTTTATTTTGAAGTTGTTGCTTTATTTCCAGCTTTAAATTTGTATCTGTAAACTTTGTGAATTTTGCTCAGCTCATAGAGAACAGCACAAATAGGTGCTCAGATCAGTATAAGAAAATGCTAAGTGCTCAGCTCAGTATGAGTAAGGTTCCAGATTGCTCAGCTTTAGCATATATATGCTTAGGACAACTTTGATTAAAGTGAACATATTTAGAGCAATTTAGAATAACTTAAATATAATCAGGTTGTTTATAAATTGAGACATTGTAATAATTATCTCAATGCTACCCCTCTACTCCTGAGTCTGAGATAATGCTTTAGGCAAAAGAGTACTGCTGAAGTAATACCTCTGGCCATACATTGTCTGTCTTTTTATTCTTCTTCTGAAGAAGCTGTGTGTACCAGTGGCGAGCTTGTGCTATGGCATCTAGGACTCTTCAGTGGTGTTCTGAGGGTCTGATTAGTTATCCCTCCAGAATTTTCTAAAGGTCTCCCTCCGCTTCTTGTGCGACTCGGGTCTACAGGGGTCTGATAAGTTAGCCCCACCTAGAAGTCATCAAGGTCTTCTCGAGGTCGGATAAGTTAGCCCTCAGAGTGGCATTATGTGCTTCGGCGATCTTGTGCCTACGCATCTAGCATTTTCGTCTTCATGCGAATGCAGTGTGTGCCAGCGATGAGCTTGTGCTTACGGCATCTTGCACTCTCGACGGTATTCTGACAGTCTGATTAGTTATCCTCCAAGTTTTCTAAGGGTCTCCCTCCATTTTTCGTATGACTCGGCTCTACAGGAGTCTGGTAAGTTAGCTTTGCCTCAGAGTTTCGAGGTCTTCTTGAGGGTCTAGTAAGTTAGCACTCATAAGTGATATTGTGTGCTTACGGTGATTTGTGCGTACGACATCTAGTACTTTTCATCTTCATGCGAGATGTAGTGTGTGCCAGTGGCAGCTTGTCCTACAGCATCTTGCCTCTCGAAGGTATTCTGAGGGTCTGATTAATTATCCCTCTGAGGTTTCTAAGGGTCTTCCTCCACTTCTCATGCGACTTGAACTCTGCAGGGTCTTGTAAGTTAGCCCCGTCTCGAAGTCACCGAAGTCTTCTCAAGGGTCTGGTAAGTTAGCCCTCATGAGTGGCGTTGTGTGCCTACGGTGATCTTGTGCCTACGACATCTAGCACTTCTCATCTTCGTGCAAGATACAGTGTGTGCCTGTGGTGAGCTTGTGCCTATGGCATTTTGCACTCTCGACAGCATTCTAAGGTTCTGATTAGTTATCCCTCCGAAAGTTCTTAAGGGTCTTCCTTCGCTTTTCATGCGACTAGGCTCTGTAGAGGTTGATAAGTTAGCCCTCATAAGTGGGTTGTATGCTTGTGATGATCTTTGTCTGTGGTATATAGCACTTCTCATCTTCGTGCGAGATGCAGTGTGTGCCAGTGACGAGCTTGTACCTATGGCATCTTGCACTCTCGATGGTATTCTGAGGGTCTAATTCATTATCTCTTTGAAAGGTTCTAAGGGTCTCTCTCCACTTCTCATGGACTCAAGCTCTGCAGGGTCTGGTAAGTTAGCCCCACCTCAAAGTCATCGAGGTCTTCTCGAGGGTCTGGTAAGTTAGCCCTCACGAGTGGTATTGTGTGCCTGCGGTGATCTTATGCCTACGATATCTAGCATCTCATCTTCATACGAGATGCAGTGTGTGCCAGTGGTGAGTTTGCACCTATGACATCTTGCACTCTCAACGACATTCTGAGGGTCTAATTAGTTATCCCTTTGGAGATTCTCTAAGAGTCTCCCTCGCTTTTCATGTGACTCGGGCTCTATAGAGGTCTGGTAAGTTAGCCCTGCCTCAAAGTCATCGAGGTTTTTCGAGGGTCTGGTAAGTTAGCCCTCACAAGTGTGTTGTGTGCCTGCGACGATCTTGTGCCTATGCATCTAGTACTTCTCATCTTCGCATAAGATGTAGTGTGTACCAGCGATGAGCTTGTGCCTATGGATCTTACACTCTTGATGGTATTCTGAGGGTCTGATTAGTTATCCTCGGAGGTTCCCTAAGGATCTCTCTTCATTTCTCATGTGACGCAGACTCTATAGAGTCCGATAAGTTAGCCCCACCTCGAGTTATCGAGATCTTCTCGAGGGTCTGGTAAGTTAGTCCTCACGAGTAGCATTGTGTGCCTACAGCGATCTTATGCCTATGGCATCTAGCACTTCTCATCTTCGTGCGAGATGCAGTGTGTGCTAGCGGCGAGCTTGTGCCTACGGTATCTTACACTCTCAACGATATTTTGAGGATCTGATTAGTTATCCCTCCAGAGATTCTCTAAGGGTCTCCCTCCACTTGTGCGACTCGAGCTCTGTAGGGTCTGATAAGTTAGCCCCACCTCAGAGTCGTTGAGGTCTTCTCGAAGGTCTGATTAGTTATCTCTCTGTTAGTTGACCGTAGTTATAGCTCAGGGTTTTAAGTAGAAGGAGGAGGCAACTCTTGGAGAACTCGGGTGCCCATCGTAAATTGATGGTCCTGCAAATTTTATTTTCAAAAAAGTAGTTATATTATTGTAACACATAAGGAGGTTTGCTGAGCTTAATGGCCTTGATATTAGAGTCCCGTCGAGTTGCTTTAGCCTATAAATTCTTGGGTGTACCACTTCATCCACCCTGTAAGGACCTTTAGTTGGACTGTAGCCAGCACCTGCTCAATAGACTGTGAGACTTCGGCTCATCGTATTTTTCTATAAAAGATTAATTAGTCGATATTTGGTTACCTCATCTAGAAGTGGGTCAATTTTCACCATCCAGCTCAATTTTCCTTCCTCAGTGGGACATCTAAAAGGTCCTCGGTTGGTCGGAAGCTTCATCATTAGATGATAGCATGAGATGTCATCTTTCAAAGTTCTCAGGTTGGGACAATCGAGGATAACATTGTAAGCCAAGGGATTCCCTGATCCATACAACCCTCTAGTAATCATGTGGATTTCTCCTTGGATGAATCACTCTTCTTCGACCATTTACCCTCCGACCTGCTGTCGTTCTTGCCGCGCTAGTGTTTGCTGCGGCTGAGGCTGAGGGAGAGGCTACTGAGGTAAAGAGGGTGGCTGCTGAACTCTCAATGCTCGACACTGAGGGACTGCTTTTCAGACAAAATGATTCAGCCACTCCTGCCTGACAAGCCTCTCGATCTCGTCGCGGAGCTGGTGGTAGTCTTCAGTATCATGATCGTCGTCACGATGGTAAAAGTAGTATTTATTTGGGTCTTGACAACGTTCCAACTTTGTTCTCATCAGTCAAGGCTCAGGTAACTCAGGCCCCACTTGTAACAACACTTCTCTCCGAGGAACAGTCAGGGGCGTGTAGCTATCGTACAGTCGAGGAAGTGATGGATGCCAAACTCTTCTTGAAGGACTCCAGGATCGATGATTTCGACCCCCATTATTTCACCTCGAGGGCGAAGATCGGGAGCGCTGACGTCTTTTTTCTTCTCACCTCGAATGGCGCTTCTTACTGGATCTCACCGCGACTGAACTGGCAGGAGTATCTTCAGCAAATGCCCCTTCCATGCGGGCATATTTCTCTGCATGGATAAGCATATTCGGGAGATCTCGAGGATAAGTCTTAATGAACGATTTTTTTAAGTCGTTCTTCAATAAACCGCTCTTCATTGCGGTTATTACAGTCGACTGGTCTAGATTTTGGACCTTCAGGGTCATCACGTTGAATCTATTCATGAAAGAGCGGATTGACTCGCCCTCTTTTTGCTTGATGGTATGGAGGTAGTCGGACCACTTCTGCTATCGTCGGCTGCTGATGAAATGACCAATGAAAGACCGGCATAAGTCTTCAAAGGAATAGATAGATGCCGGCCTCAAACTTGAATACCACTGTTGAGTGGCCCCCTAAGGGTCGGAGGGAATGCTCGATAGAGGATTGCATTCGATGCCCCTGAAGGAGCATGGCTGCCTTGAAGATCTCCACATGATTGACTGGATCGGTGGTCCCGTCGTAAACCTCTAGCTGAGGTAGTTTGAAGTGCAGGAGGAGTGATTTCTGCACAATCCATGGGACGAAGAGTGGCTGGCTGTTATACCCTTCGTAGGGCAACGTCGATGAGCCATTATTGTTGAGGGCCTTTTCTATTTTTTGGCCCAACTGTTAGTTAAGATCCTGGAATCGCCTTTCAAAATCAACTTCACGGATAGTACCAACCTCAGAGCACAGAGGAGATTGACATCCGGAGTTGAGTCATGGCCCGACTGTGGGCTTGGAGATCACCGTCTGGCCGGCTGCTGGGCCTTAAGGCGACTTTGATGAGTCAATCTCCTCTCCAAACTTCGAGGAGGTGCCTGCGGCTCTGGTTGAGGTGGTGGCTGTGGAGCCACAGTCAAAACAGGATTTTGTGGGGGCATCGCTGCAGAAGGTACAGACGACACCACCAAGAGAATTGTATGATGCATCGCTGTAAGGGGTGCAAGGACAGCCTGAGGAGGCTATGGCACCACCTGAAAAGGTGTAAGAAAGGTCTGGACCGCTTGGATTACGGTCATCAAATGTTGAACTTGCTGGAAGAGCTAACCAAATTATCGACCGTGACCGACGTTGGTTGGACCGGTTGAACCGATGGAGAGATGACCGATTGAACTGGTGGAGAGCTTTTCGACACCGGCGGTTGAATCTAATTGTCAGCTTGGCTGGCCACCTATCGGGAAGAGGCGGCATTAGAAAGCCGGAAAGATGTTCGTCTTGGAACCATGAATGCGAATGTAGGCCCTTCCTCTGTCTATTACTGCTGAAATTGATCGAGATCGAAAGATGGACACCTGATCCTCATTCAGGGATGCTAGTGCTGGAGTGATCTGCAAAATAAGACTCAAACCAGAGATTATGGCTCTGGCGAGAATCCTTCGATGCTCAAGTCAGAAAAATAGAGAACGAAAGAGCAGCAACAAGTTCTCTGAGAAGGATTTGATTGGACTTACTTGGATCCTCAGAGCTCTGGTTATTTATATAGAAGGATGCTGGACAACTGAGTTGTTAGCTGTGAGATTGCATGATCCCAAGATTGCCGGATCGTTAGACATTCCAAACTAAGTGAGACAATTCAGCCTTCAATCGCTCCTGCGAGATCAGGGGAGACAGTTGCATCAAATCTTATCTATTTAGGATAGACAGTTGTTGTGTACATTGAAGAGATAAGTCGACTGAGTAGCTTATATACAGATCAGACATCGGGATCGCCTTAGCTCAGTATGGATACGGACTCCTCAGCTCATACGGCGGTCAGCGGTCGTGTTGATGATCTGAGAACTTGAAATTTCTTTGTGATATAGCACTGATCTGAGACTCTCACAGTAACCACCATAATAAGAGATAAGAAATAAATAAAATAAAAATATTTATTTTAGAATAATCATTCGACAAGCTATTCCTATTTACAATTAGCTATAATTTCTTAAATAATTTTTTGCTAAAAAATTTTACCCACCTCACCCGCTCTTAAAAAAAAAAAAAAGAGGAGGGACTGGGGTGGGGGGTGCGTGGAAGGAAGGAAGTGTGAATAAATGAGGATTTATACAAACAATATCTTTTGACAGCTTTTCCCTTGACGTACACAAATCAAAGTAGAATAACCATTTCTGGCTCATGACTATTTTTCTAGGAGTAGTTTGGCAAGCGTAAGGCTTAACCTGAGCCTTATAATATACTGCATTTTAAGAACTGATAAGTGCCATTTGAACATCAATTTATATAGATACCCAAAAAGTTAGCTTTTCTTTATCAACTCTACTAGTTAATAAATATATATTAAGAACCACAAATGAAAGAAATTCACTAACCCCTGCCCACTCTCCAAGGGTTATAGCACTTAGCACCATATATTAAAAATATACCTCGAGATTTAGTCCATATTGAGCCCACAGCGAGGTTCAGGATGAAAAATGCAGTCCAACGAGCCCAAAAATAGCCTAAACGGAGTCCAAACAGAGGAGATACATACGACAGAGGACGACACGGTGCATGAGGCAGCGGCGGCCGACGGTGGGCCGGTGGGAACCGGCGGAGATGCGCACGCAAGCAGGCACAGGCGGGCCCAGTGCGGGCGCGCACAGGCCAGCTTAGTGCATGGGCGCACACGGGAAGGCCCAGTGCAAGCATGCATATGGGCCGGCTTAGCGCGCAGGGCGCCCAAGCCAGTGCTCACGCGGTCCACCATGGACTGTGGGGTGCTGGCGATCCATGGGAGCTGCGTGGACCAAAGTTGTGGTCCACGCACGGTTCACGTTGTTTTTTGAGCGATCGGAGGGCTCAGATCGCAGTCGATCGCGATCGGATAGCTGAGGACGATTCCGTGTTTGATCAGACATGATCAGAGACTGTTTGTACAATTGGACGGCTCTGGTATGAGCCGGTCATGATCGGACGGCCACGGATGATTCTAGATTTGATTGGGACTCTGTTTCCTACTGAAATGATGTTTTTGTGATTCTGCAGCCTATATAGCTCCGATTGACGAACCATTTATTGTGTCAGAGAGTTAGTGACATTCTGGAGGTGCAAAAAGTTTCAATAGAGGTTTTAGAGAGCTTTTGTGAGGGTTTTGAAACTTTTTTTATGAGAGACTCTTGTACAAGGGTTGAGTGGTGAGTTTTTCTTATATTGATTTTGTTTTATTCTCTCATAGTGAAACTTGCACACCTCATGGAGGTAGGCTTGAGACCGATCCACGTATTTGTATTGTGTTTTTTATTTTATTTCTTCTTTCCTTTTACTGCACCATGTGGTTTCGGATCCTGGCACAATAATTGATATTAGAGCAAGGTGGTGTCAGAGCGTAGGTTGCAGTGGTGGTGATTGAGATAGAAGATGGAGAAGACAAGCACAATCAAGGTGGAGATTAACAGATTTGATGAAAAGAGCAATTACTCCTTGTGGCAGGCAAAGGTGAAGGATGTACTCATCCAGCAGAAGTTGATCGATGCTCTCTTGTGCGGGGAGAAGCCGACCACCATGGAGGTGCAGGATTGGAGGCGGCTCCAAATGCAGGAGGTGAGTACGATCCGCTTGTACCTAACGGATGAGGTAGTGATCCATGTGCTTGGCGAGACTTCTCCGATGGTACTATGGTCTAAGCTCGAGGAGTTGTACATGACGAAGTCTCTCACCAATACTCTCTTCCTCTGGAGGCAGTTCTACCAGCTGCGAATGATTGAGGGACAAAGTGTGCAGAAGCATCTCAGCCACTTCTATAAGATTCTCACCGACCTCCTCAGTGTTGGCGAGAAAGTTGAGGAGAAAATCAGAATGCTGGTCTTGCTAGCATTGCTTTCCCTTCGTATGAGTCCTTGGTGATTGCTCTTCTAGTAGAGAAGAGCATCATCAAGATAGACGAGGTTACCACTGCGATTCTCCACAACGAGATTCTCAGGAGGGAGAACCCAGCTTCGAGCTCAGGTAGCAGCTCAGCTTTGATGGTTTTTAGAGGAACAAGAAGCGACAGATAGGACGACAGGAGATCGCGGCAAGGGCGGTCCAAGTCTAGGATGAGAGACCTGAGCAAGACCCGATGTTACTGGTGTGACGAGTTGGGGCATCTAGCCAGAGACTGCTCTCAACTCAGGAATTGGACGAGGGCTACTGCAGCGACGGCCAGTAGCGACTTAGAAGGTGATGCCCTCGAGATATCTGACAAGGTATCTACTTCTTTTCAGTAATGAATTTTAGATTCTGCATGCACCTATCATGTATGTTGTAGAGAGGAGCAGTTTGACTCCCTGGAGAGCACTGAGGGCACTGTTTATCTACCGGATGGATCGAGTTGTATGATTGATGCATCGAGATGGTCAGCTGGAGGACACATGATGGTGTAGTGAAGAGATTGGGAGAGCTTCAATACATATTCGATTTCAGACAGAATCTTATCTCACTGAGCAGACTGGATTCGAGAGGCTACAAGACGATAGCTGATGGAGAAATCCTGAAGGTGTTGGATGGTGATAGGATTGTTTTGGAGAGAAAAAAGAGGATGAGAGGACATTACTATCTGGCGGGGAGCCCAATACGAGGTGGAGCTTTAAGAGCCAGGAGGAGCCCAAAGCGAGGTGGAGCTCCAAGTGGAGATAGATCGGGCACTAGATGGGAGACTCGGGAGGATGAGAGGCGACGTCGCAGAGTGAGATTTCTATTGCTGCAGGAGACTTCTTCGAGCAGATCTTTGGTCAGAGTGGACACAGCCCATGATGGAGGTGGGATCGAACGGCCTGGCTCGACTCTCACGTTTGCCCATCCATGAGACAGTAGGCATGCCCCAGGGCGTGGGGATGAGACAGATCACAGGCTCTCTGAGATAGCTAAAGATCGAATATCGAGTCGAGATGAAGATTGTTAGAAAATACGTCTTGAGATTCGATCCACATTAAGCCGACAGCGAGGTCTAGGATAAAAAATGGAGTCCAACGAGCCCAAGAACAATCCAAACAGAGGAGATACACATGAAAGAGGACGGCATGGTGCACGAGCTGACGGTGGGCCGGCGAGGACCAGCGGAGATGCGCGCGGCCTAGGGGCAGGCAGGCCCAGAGCACGGGCGGGCCCAGCGCGGGCGTGTGTGTGGGCCGGCCTAGCATGCACAGGTGCCCAGGCCTAGCGCTCGTGCTGTCAACCATGGCCGCGAGGCGCTGGCGGTCCATGGGAGCCGCGTGGACTGAAGTCGTAGTCCATGCACGGTTTAGGTTGCTTTTTGTGCAATCGGAGGGTCCAGATCACAGCCGGTTGCGATCGGATGGCTGAGGATGATTTTTAGTTTGATCAAGTGTGATCAAAGACTATTTTGCACGATCGGATGGCTCTGATGTAAGTCGGTCACGGTCGGACGGCCACGGATGATTGTACGCTTGATTGGGCCTTTGTTTCCCATGAAAATGATGTTTTTGTGATTCTGGAGCCTATATAGCTCTGATTGATGAACTGTTTATTGTGTCGAAGAGCTGATGATGTCTTGGAGGTGCAAAAAAGGCTTCAACAGAGATTTCAGAGAGCTCTTGTGAGGATTTTTGGATATTTTTTGTGAGAGAGTTTTGTATAAGAGTTGAGTGGTGAGTTCCTCTTGTATTGATTTTGTTTTATTCTCTCATAGTGAAGCTTGCACACCCTATGGAGATAGATTTGAGACCGATCCACATATTTGTATGGTGTTTCTTATTTTATTTTTTCTTTCTTTTTACTGCACTGTGTGATACCAGATCCTGGTGCAACACTATAAACTAGTGCACATTATGCTAAGCATAAAGTGATTTAACAAGTTTAATGTAGTCAGGTAGGTTGCAATCCTCAACTAGCATGCAAAGTTGTACTGCATACTTCTCAATAGCTTTGACAGCTTCATGGAGCCTATGAACAAGCCCGTCATGAGCCAATGATTGTTCCGACATGAGTTGCTGGGCTGTCATCGAGTCCATGGGCTCTCCAAGAGCTGATGCCACTGTTTTGACTGCAACATCTTCTTTGCCAAAAGAGAAAAATAAAATAAGGAAAGTTTTATTGCTGATATACGAAGATTATAAATCATTATCAAAGATCACATTAAAAATGGAATACCAAGTTTTAGAACAAATTGAGACTTCAAATTGTATATTAAACATGCAATTCTTGCTTGCTTAAATGTTGGAAAATGCCATAGCCACTAAATCTTCGACTTCAAGGATTTATTGAAACAAAAATTGTCTTAGGCATTTATAACACAAAATGATACATTTGCAACAGCATACACATACTTAGAGACATTATGATTCTAGACAAAAATGATAAATAAAATATAATAAAATGTTAGGACCGTTGTCCCTAACCAACTTCTCAAAAGGCAAATATTTATTGGGAGGCTGGGTTTATTAACCCTTTATCCACAAGGCACAGTGGCTTCAGACCTGAGTTGACCTGCATCAAGCTAGATCACTTTCAATTAGCAGGCTGAACGGTTAGACTCATTTAATCTTACTAACTAGACACCAGTCAATCCTCCTTGTCGATTCCTATAATTGTTGTCAATACATCAGCTACCTTTTGGTCACCGAACCCCCTCGGCTACTATCCTCTTTCAGAGTTTCATCAAGTTCTCTTCAGCTACCAACCTCTTCATAGGTTATGCGCTGGAACCTTGCACAACAATTCCTCTCCCCAGCGATATTTTTTTTTTATACTCTAGGGGCCTATCGAGTTTCGAACCTGCAACCTCGCTTTGATACCACATATTAGGATCGTAGCCCCTAACCAACTTCTGATACCAGGCACAGGGGCTTTATACCTGAGTTGACCCGCATCAAGCTAGATCACCCTCAATTAGCAAACTGGATGGTTAGACCCATTTAATCTTACCAACCAGGTACCAGTCGATCTTCTTTGTCGACTCCTATAATTGTTGTCAATACATCAGCCACTTTTTGGCTACCAATCCCAGTCTGAGTCTCACCGAACCTCTTCAGCTATCATACTTTTTCAAAATCTCATCGAGTCCTCTTCGGCTATCTCACCGAACCTCCTCGGCTACCATCCTCTCTCAGAATCTCATCGAGTCCTCTTTGGCTACCTCACCAAACCCCCTCGATTACCATCCTCTTCCAGAATCTCACCGAGTCTCCTTTGACTCCCAACCTCTCTCTGGATCTCAGCAAATATGCGCTGGAACCTTGCACAATATAAAAGATAAAGAAACACCAGCATTCCATAAATTTCAGTTGAGAGCTAGCATTTTACTTACCAATTAGTTGGACATGATTTTAGGCGACGTTCAACTTTTATTTTTCAACTTCAATTTAGCTACTTGAAGGCATGCCCTTCACACTACAACCATTTTAGTCAAATTCAAACTTTAAAACTATAAATATCCCAGTGCATGAATTATGAAACCTATGTCCTCACTTTATACTTTATGGACACAACTCTTCACTTCTAACATGACCTAGTTGTAAGTTCCAACACTATTCTTAGTTATTCCATGCATTTATTTTAATCAATGCTATCCTTACCTTCCAGGTCATACAAATAATAGTCTTATAGTTGCCATACAAAATATCCAAGTTCAAAAGAAAAGTAGTGATCACACCATATTCCAGCACTGGTACTGTATATCTACTTCATTGATCTAGCACTAATTCTCATGACAAGGTTCAATATCTATAGCCCTTGTTCATTAGATTAACTGAACAATGATAGGCATTTAATCAGCAATAAAATGAGAAAAAAAAAGAAATTATGTTTTCAAAGACCTCTCAACCAAGTTGTATCCCTATAATCATTTTAATTTAATTTAATCCATTATCTAATCAAAGTCAATGATGAATTTTAGATGGCAGTTTGCACTAAATCCTCTCAATAGGCATTCTGTTATAGCCCAAACCAAGGCCCAATTTAAAAGACCCAAGCCCAAAAAAAAAAAAAAAAAGGAAGAACAGGGGAACCGGGAAGAAGACTCCCGGTAGGAGTCTTCTTCTCCGATTAAACCACGGAGATCGGGAGTCCTAGGACCACCAGGAGTCCTAGGGCTCTCTATAAAAAGGCCCTCCCCTTCCTTAGAAGCCGACCACCGATCTTTTTCCCCTCTCTTCCTCGATTTTTTCGATTGGAGCTGTGGATACTTGTTTCGTGTTCGCCGTGATTGCTCGCCGGTAGGGTCACCGGAGGCCGAAGTAAGCTTTCCTCCTCTTCCTCTCTTCTTTCTCCTTCTTCCCGTGCCTCTGTGCACGACTGCCGGCGACGGGTGTCGTCGATTTTTGGTTGGAGAAGGGACCCCTGTTTGGTCTCTTCTTCCTTTTGGTTATCCGACACCGGCGATCACAACCGACTGCTGGCCTTGCCTCTCCGAACTCGGGAGAGTTTTCCCCCTCTGTCGTCGGCCTCCGTCGTGTCGGCCATGGCTTGAATGGTCGGTCAAGGGAGGAGACCTGCCGGTCCCCTGTTTCGGCCAGGAAGGAGCCCGAGAAAAGAAAAAGAAGAAAAGAAAAGAAAAAAAAAAGAAGAAAAAAAAAAGAGAAAAGAAAAAAAAAGAGAGAGAAAAAGAAAGGGAGAGAGAAACTTTCTCTCTCTGTTCTCTCTCTTAGATTTTTAAGATTCATGAAATTAAAAAAAATAATATAATAAAATATAATAATAATAATTAAAAAAAATATAAAAAGAGTTTTCATGGATCAATCCGAAAATTCTGGATGCAGTCGTCTAGTTAATCCATGTGAGGATATTAGATTTTAACAAATTTTAATTTTTTAATTCGATGAAATTTTGATCAAAAAAAATATGATATTTGATGTAACAGGTTCGGAGAAAGATTTTCAAGATTTCTAGAATTCCTAGTTTGGATTTTCTTTTGAGGTAAGTAGTGTTTACATTTATTAAATTTATCTGATAAATTATAAATTCTGAATTAAATAAATTCATAGCATACTTGTGATTGAAAATATTTATTGAAAATATTTGTTGAAATTATTTATGATTGAAGTTATTTATTGAAATTATTTATGATTGAAGTTATTTATTGAAAAAAAAAATTATTATGATGATGTATGATCATAGAGAATGATATGATTGATTTGACTCGAATATCATTTATTTATATTATTTTAAAAATAATATATGAATTGGAAGATGATATGAATTTGACAACCTGACTATGTAAAGGATCCCACCAATGAGAGCATATACGTTGGCAATTGATTGTCTTGAGGATTTATGTCGCCAGCGAGACCAGCGACATGTCACCAGAGAGACCAGCGACAAACTGCCAGCGAGACCAGCGGTTCCAAAGGACTTGGCTGCCAGATGATTCACAGCCTACCGCAAACAGATCCGCGGTATTATGACCCTGCCACAGAGAAAATGTGGTCATAGTCATGGTTGGTAAGAAGAACTTAAGAAATTGATGAATTTAAGATGATAAGTATAATCTGAAATTATGATGAATTGAAATTTCATATATGATTGATAGTATGATTATGATTTCATGAATTTACATATTGATTTTGTTATTATCAGTAAACCGACATGTACAGTATTATTGCCTGATTTATTCAGTTAAAGGTATACATTGCTTACTGGACTAATTAGCTCATGATGAGTTTTATATTTTTCTTTACAGATCCAGAAAATTAGCATGATGCAGGATTTCGGTTGGGAGAGCGATTAGAGATGGAGTTAGCTCATTTGATTTAGGATTTTCTCAGAATTGATTCAAGACTTTTATTTTAAGTGTTGACTTTGTCAGATAATTATTTTTCTTTTAGACACTGAGTTTTGATTTGTTATTTGAACTAAGGTTTGATTGTTAAAAATTGAAAAATTATTTAACTTTATATATAAGATATCATGATGAAATGCCTTGCATGCTTATGGAAAAAATTTTCTATGAGTATGCGGCAGTTGCCATGACCCTCGATTAACAATCTCGGATTGGAGGTGTGATAATTAATTATGGTATCAGAGCATAAGTAGATAGATAAAGGCATGTAGAATAGAATGAGCGAGTGATGGGTAGATATTAGGAAATTTGAGAGGTTAGTTATGATAATTATGATCTGACCTGTCTCAAGTAAGTTTATAACCTTATTAAGGATAAGTTATTATCTCAAATTTGTCATAGGTCAAAATGCCTCCACGACGAACGAAGAATACTCAAGGAGTGGTAGGAGAGACATCAAATCCACTTGGTGATAACACTCTCTAATTGAATAGCGGCACATCCCAGCAGGAGGGAATCCTTGATCCTACCAAAAATACTCCGACAGTACAAGAAGAGCCGAACATGACTCAACTAATGCAAACTTTGATCGGAGTAGTTCAAACACAACAACAGTTACTTCAACAACAACATGCATAGTCACGTCAGTATTTTCCACCGACATCTGGACATGGAGAACATCCGATGTAGAGAAACAATATCATCGAGTTTAAGAAGCTAGCCCCTCCCGCCTTCAAAGGGACCATCGAGCCATTGGAAGCAAATAACTGGATTATGGAAATGGAGAAGGCATTCGCCATGCAAGAATATCATGATGAAGAGAAGATCTGCTACACAGCATATCTGTTACAAGGCGAGGCATATAACTGGTGGCGTATACTTGAACAAAAATATGAACATGATAGGATACCACTTACTTGGGAGAGATTTCGAGATGAATTCTTTGACAAGTACTTCCCTCGAAGTGTCAGAATACAGAAAGAGCAGGAGTTCATTCATTTGAAATAGGGGAACAGATCCGTTGTAGAATATGAAGCTAAATTTACGGAGTTAGCCAAGTTTGTTCTAAGGTTAGTTGAGATTGAGCAAGACAGAGTATATAAATTTGAAATGAGACTGAAGACAGAAATTAAAAAATAAGTTGTACCCTATGAGTTAACTACTTATGCCTCAGTTGTGAATAAAGCTCAAATAATTGAGAGAGAAGTTAATGAAGCACATGCGGAGAGAGAAAGGACTCAGAAGAAGAGAAATAGGTTTGGTGGAACTCAAGGATGAAATCAGAATAATAAGGATCCAGCAAAGAAGCCAGTAAATGATAAGAATCATGAGAATGAGGCAGCTAGATGTTCGAGATGTGGCCAAAGAGAGCATGAGTCTTCTAATTGCCCATGGAATACTGGTTTTTGTTTTAGCTGTGGATAGAAAGGATACAAAATTATAGATTGCCCCCAGAGGAATGAGAATAGACCCACACAAACAAAGGATGGTGGTCAAAGGCCAAAAACTCAAGGAAGGATCTATGCACTCACACAACAAGATGCTCAGGCCTCTAATGCTATGGTGACAGGTATCATTCCTGTATCCGGTATTCCTGCTTCAGTTTTGTTTGATTCTGGTGCTACACACTCCTTTATATCCACTACTTTTATTAGACAACATGATATAGTATGTGAACCTATGAAAACCAAATTATATGTTGAGACACCAATAGGTGGTATTTTGAGTACCGAAAGTGTGTGCAAGTCATGTAGTATCAGAATAGGAGAAAGAGAACTACAGACAGATTTGGTGGTCCTAGATATGCATGATTTCGATGTCATTCTAGAAATGGATTGGCTTGCTACTTATCATGCCTCTGTGGATTGTCAGGGAAAGAGAGTGAACTTTCAAATACCGAAAGAATTAACATTCAGTTTTGATGGAAGTACAGGAACCACCTCTCCACGTATTATTTCATTTGTGTAAGCTAGACAGATGCTAAGAAAGAGATGTAGAGGTTACCTAGTGTTGGCTACAAAATACCCACGGCCGAAGTTTTCAGCGGGATTAGCCCTTGCGAGCTCAGCCCGGACCCCTACAGGAGCCGGACTACGTCGCCAACTTCAACTGAAGAAGGACTCCGCCCGAACTTCTACGGGAGATGGGCTCTGTCCACAGCTCCAACCTCAAGAGGGACTCCGCCCGGACTCCTACGGGAGCCGAGCTCTATCACCAACTTCAACCGCCGGTAAGATCCGTCTGGACTCCCACGGGAGCCGGACTTCACACCTAACTTCAATTGCAGGAGGACTCCGCCCGGACTCCTACTGGAGCCGAGCTCCATCGCCAACTTCAACCGTCGGTAAGATCCGTCCGGACTCCCACGAGAGCCGGACTTCACACCTAACTTCAATTGCAGGAGGACTCCGCCCGGACTCCTACGAGAGCCGAGCTCCATCGCCAACTTCAACCGCTGGTAAGATCCATCCGGACTCCCACGGGAGTCGGACTTAACACCTAACTTCAATTGAAGAAGGACTCCGCCCGAACTTCTATGGGAGATGGGCTCTGTCCACAGCTGTAACCTCAAGAGGGACTCCGCCCGAACTCCTACGGGAGCCGAGCTCCATCGCCAACTTCAACCGCTGGTAAGATCCGTCCGGACTCCCATGGGAGCCGAACTTCACACCTAACTTCAATTGCAGGAGGACTCCGTCCGGACTCCTACGGGAGCCGAGCTCCATCGCCAACTTCAACCGCCGGTAAGATCCGTCCGGACTCCCACGGGAGCCGGACTTCGCACCTAACTTCAATTGCAGGAGGGCTCCGCCCGGACTCCTACGGGAGCCGAGCTCCATCGCCAACTTCAACCGTCGGTAAGATCCGTCCGGACTCCCACGGGAGCCGGACTTCGCACCTAACTTCAATTGCAGGAGGACTCCGCCCGGACTCCTACGAGAGTCGGGCTCCATCGCCAACTTCAACTGCAAGTAGACTTCGTCCAGACTTCTACGGGTGTCGGACCTCGCTACCAACTCCAACCAAGCTCCGACCGACAAGTCTGGAACCCCTGACGGGCCATAATAACGGACAACACTGCTCCACTCCCTGCGGCGGACCCTATGCGACCCCATTACTCCCTGACAGGCTGTATTAACGGCCATGATTCTGCTCCACTCCTTGCGGCGGATCCTGTGCGATTCCACCACCCCCAGATGAGTCACGACAGCGGACGTCGCTCCACTCCCCGTAACTGATCCCGCGTGGCAAGCCACGGCAATAGCCACGACCCCGCTCCACTACTCTCCACAATAAATTCCTCCTGACTCTGGGCGGCCCACTACCAGACGGTTACAGGCGTCGCTATCAATCTGTTGCCCTCTCCGTCTATAAAAGGAAAACCCCAGATACGTTATTCAATAAGCTCTCATCTTTCATCTAAAAACTCTGCTAAATTCTTCGTTCGAGCACTCCATTCTTGTTGAGGCAGAGAACTGACTTGAGCGTCGGAGGGTCTTACCGGAGCAACCCCACCTCCGATTTAGACTTCCTTTGCAGGTCCCGACGGCGACCGCGAATTCCTCGACTCCAGCTTCTCCGGTGCAAGCAGATTTTTGCACCAACAGGATTGGCGCTAGAGGAAGGGGCAGTGTCTTCGCAAGACCCTTGTTCTTAACGGAGCGCTCAACGGATCCACCTCCGGTCATCTTATCCGGCACCCACTCCTCCTTTCCTCATCTGCCCAGGAGGCTACCTCCGGCTATGGTCGCCGACAAGGAGTGGCCGGACGATCGGCCTTTATCGGATTCCGTCAACACCATTTTGGGGGGATCCCGGCGGGAGGCAACCAACATACCGGCTGCATCCGCCAAGCGGCAAAAGGTTGAAGAACCCGTAACCTTTACCGAAGAAGACACCCAGGGAGTCCAATTCCCTCATAACAACGCAGTCGTAGTTTCCTTGAATATAGCAAATTACGACGTTCGTCGCATTCTTGTCGACAACGGAAGTTCGGCCGACATCTTGTTCTACGACGCCTTTCCAAAAATATCCGCTCTTGGCGGTCATCTGAGGCCGATTTGCTCTCCCCTGGTAGGGTTTACCGGTGATGCCGTTCCGACAGAAGGAATGATAGCTTTGACTGTGGCCGCGGGTCAATATCCAAAGCAATCCAGGGCTCTAGTGAATTTCTTGGTGGTGAAGGCGCCATCCGCCTACAATGCAATCCTTGGCCGACCCGGCCTCAATGCTCTCCGAGCTGTCGTTTCGACCTACCATTTGAAGTTGAAGTTCCCCACCAACCAGGGGATCAGAGAGGTCCGGGGAGACCAAGCCCTGGCCAGACACTGCTACAACATCGCCTTGCAAAGAAGCAATCGGGCTGACCCCTGTCCCATCGATGGACTAGATGCTCGCGATGACCTCACCGAAGAAAGGGGCAGTCCAATCGAAGATCTGGTACCAATCCCTTTGAATGATGGGAACGCAGAGCATGTGGCGCTAATTGGCTCCAACCTGGGGGAGGAGGTGCGGACGCGTCTTATTGATTTTCTACGAAGAAATGCGGACATTTTCGTTTGGGTTCCAGCAGACATGCCGGAGATTGACACGAAAGTCATGGAGCATCATCTGGCCATCGATCCAAAGCATCGACCGACGAAAGAAAAAATTCGGAGTCATGCCCCGGAGAGGCAGAAGGCGATAGCCGAGGAAGTGGATAAGCTCCTCAAGGTCGGATTCATTAAGGAAGTCAATTATTCTGATTGAATTTCCAATGTTGTTCTGGTCAAAAAAGCAAACGATAAGTGGAGGATGTGCATAGACTTCAAAAAGCTGAATAAGGCTTGTCCAAAGGACAGCTACCCCCTTCCCAGAATCGACCAACTGGTGGACGCGACCTCAGGCCATGAGCTCCTCACCTTTATGGATGCGTTCTCCGGCTATAATCAAATTAGAATGGCATCGGAAGATGAAGAAAAGACAGCTTTCATCACTAATCGCGGCCTTTACTGTTACAGGGTCATGCCTTTCGGCCTCAAGAATGCGGGCGCAACCTACCAACGGTTGGTGAACAAAATCTTCAAAGAGCAGATCGGCCGAAACATGGAGGTCTACGTGGACGATATGCTCATAAAAAGCAAGTCTTCCAGAAATCATGTCGCCGACCTCGAGGAGACCTTTGACGCTCTCCGAAAATATAGAATGAAGCTGAACCCAACTAAATGCGCTTTCGGAGTAACCTCAGGAAAGTTCCTGGGCTTCATGGTATCAGGGCACGGGATTGAGGCCAATCCAGAGAAAATTCGTGCCATCCAAGAGATGACCGCCCCAAAGTCGATCAAAGAGGTTCAGCA
This sequence comes from Elaeis guineensis, assembly GCF_000442705.2. NCBI lineage: Eukaryota > Viridiplantae > Streptophyta > Magnoliopsida > Arecales > Arecaceae > Elaeis > Elaeis guineensis. The sequence continues at coordinate 20,393,714 of NC_025994.2, forward strand.
CCTCACAGGGAGGATAGCGGCTCTTAATCGCTTCGTCGCGAGGTCGGTCGAACGGTGCTTGCCCTTCTTTCAAACCCTCAAGCAGCCGAAGAACTTCTGTTGGACCTCTGAGTGCCAACAGGCGTTCGAAGAGTTAAGAAGCTACCTTAGCTCACCCCTGCTGTTGGCAAAGCCTGAACCTGGAGAGGAACTATTTTTATACCTAGCGGTCTCTCCCATGGCCCTCGCGGCCTTCTTTGTCAAAGAAGAAATGAAAGTCCAGCGACCAGTCTACTACATTAGCCGTGCGCTGAGGGACGCCGAGACCAGGTACACCAAATTAGAAAAACTGACCTACGCCTTGTTGGTTGCAGCTCGGAGGCTCCGACCCTACTTTCAAGGGCACACCGTGACGCTACTCACCGATCAACCGATCAAGGCGGTTTTGCACCGGGCTGATACCTCCGAAAGAATGGCAAAATGGGCGATCGAGCTCACGGAATTCGATATCAACTACAGACCTAGACCAGCAGTAAAGGCCCAAATACTGGCAGATTTCTTAGTAGAGTGCACCATCCCAGAGGAGGCCGAACCTGAGCAAAGCAAAGTTGACGACCTGAAGTCTCAACCGAACTCCCCCAATGAAGAGGCCAATCCCTCCGATCGCTTTTGGACCCTCTATGTGGACGGATCTTCCAACATGTCGGGCGCAGGTGCAGGTCTGATCTTGGTCAGTCCGGAGGGAGTCATCGCGGAGTACGCTCTGCGTTTCGAGTTCCCCGCAACAAACAATGGAGCGGAATATGAAGCTCTGATCGCAGGACTAAGGATCGCCAGAGAGCTGGGAATAAGTCAGCTTCGGGTGCACAGTGACTCTCAACTGGTGGTGGGGCAAGTCAGCGGGAGTTACGAAGCGTGGGAGGACAGTATGGCTAGATACCTTGAGAAGGTAAAGGAGCTCACCCCCGCCTTCAGCAGCTTCAACATTAGATAGATTCCAAGGCTGGAGAATACCAGAGCCGATCTTCTCTCCAAGCTAGCAACATCGGCTCCGGCCGAATTGCCCAAAGGCATCCTCTTTGAAGTTCTAAAACATCCGAGTACAGAAGAATCGCGGCCCGTAATGGAGATCGACCACGAGCCTAGCTGGGTCGACCCGCTGATAACCTATCTCAGATATGGAGTTCTCCCCCAGGATGCGAAGGAGGCTCGGAAGCTCCGAAATCAAGCCTCCCGGTACATCCTTTATGAGGGCAAATTGTACAAAAGATCATACTCCTTGCCCCTCTTGAAATGCCTCCGGCCCTCGGAAGCTAACTACGCCTTGTGGAAAGTACATGAGGGGATTTGCGGAAACCATTTAGGGGCTAGATCTTTATCCCACAAGCTGCTCCGCTAGGGATATTACTGGCCAACGATGCATCGTGATTCGATTGAATATGTCAAAAAGTGTGATCGATGCTAGAGATACGCCAACATCCAGAGACAGCCCACCACCGAGCTCGCACCCTTGAGTGCCCCATGGCCTTTTGCACAATGGGGGATGGATATCCTTGGCCCTTTTCCCATGGCATCTGGGCAAAGGAAGTTCCTCCTCGTAGCGATCGACTACTTCACCAAATGGGTTGAAGCCGAACCACTAGCAAAAATCACGGAAGCAAAAGTATAAGATTTCGTCTGGCAATCGATCGTGTGTAGGTTCGGTCTGCCTATAACCCTAATCACTGATAATGGACGATAATTTGCGGGAGTGAAATTTGCCGAATTCTGTGAAGATCTAAATATCTCCCACAACTTCACATCAGTAGCCCATCCCCAGGCGAACGGCGAAGCTGAGGTGACCAACAGAACCCTTTTGCAGGGGATTAAGACAAGGCTTGAAAAAGCGAAGGGAACTTGGACGGACGAACTTTATCATGTGTTGTGGGCGTATCGAACTACTCAGAGGCTACCTACGGGGGAGACCCCTTTCGCTTTAGCCTTCGATACGGAAGCCGTCATCCCCATCGAGCTTAAACTCCCGTCAGCACGAGTCATGGCGTTCGACGAACATCAAAGTTCGCAAGGTTTTAGAGCCAACCTCGACCTACTGGAAGAAAGACGGGAGATAGCTCAGGTTCGGATGGCAGCCTACAGACAGAAGGTTGCTCGATATTACAATGCCCGGGTTAAGAACAAAGCCTTTGGAGCGGGAGATCTAGTGCTTCGACGAGCCGCTGTCTCGCAACCTCAGGACCGAGGGAAACTCGCCCCAAACTGGGAGGGACCGTATGAACTCAAAGAAGTAGTCCGGTCCGAAACTTATTATCTTAAGGAACTCGGAGGAGCCGACCTCCCGCGACCGTGGAGCTCGAAAAACTTGCGGATGTACTACCAGTAACTTCATTTTAATTGAAAATCACATACCTATATGTCCTTGGACAATGCAAACAAACTGTATCAAAAATGAAAGGGAAACCTCATCCCTACAAGGTCGAAGGCCCGGTTCCATTTAGACCGGATGGGGGGAGAGGCCTTACAGCGCCCTAATGTGCCCCCACAGCCATGTCAGGAACAGGAGGAGAACCTCGTCCTGACATGAGCAAAGTCGAAGGCACGGTTCCATTTAGACCGGATGGGGGGAGAGGCCCTACAACGCCCATATGCGCCCCCACAGCCCTGTTAGGGACAGGAGGAGAACCTCGCCCTAACTTGAGCAAGGTCGAAGGCCCGGTTCCATTTAGATCGGATGGGGGGAGAGGCCCTACAACGCCCATATGCGCCCCCACAGCCCTGTTAGGGACAGGAGGAGAACCTCGCCCTAACTTGAGCAAGGTCGAAGGCCCGGTTTCGTTTAGACCGGATGGGGGGAGAGGCCTTACAGCGCCCTAATGTGCCCCCACAGTCATGTCAGGAACAGGAGGAGAACCTCATCCTGACATGAGCAAAGTCAAAGGCCCAGTTTTTTTAGACCGGATGGGGGAGAGGCCTTACAGCGCCCTAATGCGCCCCCACAGTCGGGCTGGGAACGGGAGGAGAACCTCACCCTGGCTCGAGCAAAGTGGAAGGCCGGACTCTTACGGGAGCCGGGCTCCGTCCACGATGCCAAGGAAGACTCCACCCGACTCCTACGGGAGTGGGCTCCGTCACGACGCAAGGAAGACTCCATCCGGACTCCTACGGGAGCCGGGCTCCGTCCACGACGCCAAGGAAGACTCCACCCGGACTCCTACGGGAGTCGGGCTCCGTCCACGACGCCAAGGAAGACTCCACCCGGACTCCTACGGGAGCCGGGCTCCGTCCACGATGCCAAGGAAGACTCCACCCTGACTCCTACGGGAGCCGGGCTCCATCCACGACGCCAAGGAAGACTCCACTCGGACTCCTACGGGAGCCGGGCTCCGTCCACGACGCCAAGGAAGACTCCACCCGGACTCCTACGGGAGCCGGACTCCGCCCACGACTCCAATCACAGGAGGGTTCCGTCCGGACTCCCACGGGAGCCGAACTTCACCTTGACTTCAGTGGAGAAAAATTTTAGACGAAAAGGAAAAAGGAAGGCAACGGACCATGACAGCTACGATTGGAAAACGGACAGTGATCGAGGTACAGAAAACTCTGTCACCGCAAGGACTGGGGCTCCCATCGAGAGTCCCAGCTCTTGAGGAAGTTTTCGACACAAAATAGGACAACTTACTTAGGGTGACAGAAGCTCGGATCCCCAAATTCAAGCCCTAGGAGGGACCCCAGGCCTGAATGGCCCCAAGCGAGCCTACAGCCATTAACGGAAAAATGACAACCGGATATCTTCGAACGACGTAAAAGTCGAAAAGGAGCTCGGCAAATAACAATCCTACACGAATAAAAGAGGTCGTCGATGACCTTAGGACGACGTGAAAAATAAAAGAAGAAAAGGAGGAAGAGAGAAAAAAGAAGAATAAAGAAGTTCGACAGATGACTATTCGATGCAAGATGCAGACGAGGTAACAAAATCTCCTTTTCATTTTTCAACCAACAAGGTGTACGTTACAAGACCCGATGGGCCAGAAAAAAAAAAAAAATACATCATCGACGACATCGAGAACACGGTTTGGAAAGGATACACCGGAAGCCGCTTCAAGCTGCAAACTTCTCTTCCCATTTCGTGTCCAGTGCGTGTGGCGGGCCTATCGGCTTTCGCCCCGCCTTGCTTCGCCCCACCTCCGAAGTCCCAACCTCAGGGGGAAAAGGATGGGATAGATTCTCGGGGGCGGTAAGGGCAACGGCAGCGGTGACGAAGACCTGTTTCAAGAAGAACCGGAGTCACCCTGGGGGCAACGGTGGCGCCAGAGATATGCGTCATCACCAAATACTCCGTGGTAGCCACCGTCCAAAATGCTCCGGCAAGGTCGGCATGCGCTACTTCCACCGCCCTCGCAACAAGTTTTACTGCCCCACCGTCGACGTCGACCGCTTTTGGTCTCTCGGCCCCGACGGTGTCAAGGATCCCGCCACAGCTTGTAACGACAGCTCTGCCCTCTTGACCGGTATCACCCCGCCTTGTTACTTCGAAATTCTCGGGCAGAATACCTTTACCGGCGGCCCCCGTTATTAAACCCCTGTTGTTGAAGGAATTCTTCCTTGAGCCCCCTTTAAAACGACGGGGATCCTCAGTGGCCACTTGATGACCGGAGAACTCACCGGCCGCTGTTCTCCTCCTCGCCTTCCTCCAAGCCCTAGACATCCCTTCGAGGATGGCCTCCGGGGTGGAGGACATGACGTGGGAACCCCTTATAGAAGAATCGAGGGGCTGAAGACGGCAAGGACCGGTGCGGAGGAAGTGGCTGAGTAGCTAGGCTCTCAGACGAAAGAAAGGTGCCATCCTCTCGGCAGGATGAAGCCCCGAAGGAAGAGTAGGGGGTTTAAATAGCCAACGGATCTTAGCGCAGTTATGGCGGCGGGTGTCCCTAGGCCAACTGGTGCATGCCACGTGTCCCGCGTGTCCCACTCGCCGCTATCGAGGATTGACTGTTCGCAAATTTTCATAGCGCGACGCTTGGGATCACGTTTCGGTGGGAGTTTCGAAAAGACTCTTCAGGTCGCCTTAACCGAAAAAAGGGCTCTGACGTGCGCATATTAAATGCCAACATATCCAAGGGCGGTTATGCGCAGGATTTGAGGGGATAACTTCGGCCATGCCTATCTCTCTGTACTTCCTTCATTCGAAATTCAAACTCGGAAGTAGGGGGACTAGTGTTGGGTACAAAATACCCACGGCCGAAGTTCTCAGCGGGATTAGCCCTTGCGAGCTCAGCCCGGACCCCTACAGGAGCCGGGCTACGTCGCCAACTTCAACTGAAGAAGGACTCCACCCGAACTTCTACGGGAGATGGGCTCTGTCCACAGCTCCAACCTCAAGAGGGACTCCGCCCGGACTCCTACGGGAGCCGAGCTCCATCGCCAACTTCAACCGTCGGTAAGATCCGTCCGGACTCCCACGGAAGCCGGACTTCACACCTAACTTCAATTGCAGGAGGACTTCGCCCGGACTCCTACGGGAGCCAAGCTCCATCGCCAACTTCAACCGTCGGTAAGATCCGTCCAGACTCCCACGGGAGCCGGACTTCACACCTAACTTCAATTGCAGGAGGACTCCGCCCGGACTCCTACGGGAGCCGAGCTCCATCGCCAACTTCAACCGCCGGTAAGATCCGTCCGAACTTCCACGGGAGCCGGACTTCACACCTAACTTCAATTGAAGAACGACTCTGCCCGAACTTCTACGGGAGATGGGCTCTGTCCATAGCTCCAACCTCAAGAGGGACTCCGCCCGGACTCCTACGGGAGCCGAGCTCCATCGCCAACTTCAACCGCCGGTAAGATCCGTCCGGACTCCCACGGGAGCCGGACTTCACACCTAACTTCAATTGCAGGAGGACTCCGCTCGGACTCCTACGGGAGCCGAGCTCCATCGCCTACTTCAATCACCGGTAAGATCCGTCCGGACTCCCACGGGAGCCGGACTTCGCACCTAACTTCAATTGCAGGAGGGCTCCACCCGGACTCCTACGGGAGCCGAGCTCCATCGCCAACTTCAATCGTCGGTAAGATCCATCTGGACTCCCACGGGAGCCAGACTTCGCACCTAACTTCAATTGCAGGAGGACTCCGCCCGGACTCCTACGGGAGCCGGGCTCCATCACCAACTTCAACTGCAAGTAGACTTCGTTCGGGCTTCTACGGGTGTCGGACCTCGCTACCGACTCCAACCAAGCTCCAACCGACAAGTCTGGACCCCCTGGCGGGCCATAATAACGGACAATACTGCTCCACTCCCTGTGGCGGACCCTACGCGACCCCATTACTCCCTGACAGGCTGTATTAACGGCCATGATTCTGCTCCACTCCCTGCGGCAGATCCTGTGCGATTCCACCACCCCCAGATGAGTCACGACAGCGGACGCCGCTCCACTCCCCGTAACTGATCCCGCGTGGCAAGCCACGGCAATAGCCACGACCCCGCTCCACTACTCTCCGCAATAAATTCCTCCTGACTCTGGGCGGCCCACTACCAGACGGTTACAGGCGTCGCTATCAATCTGTTGCCCTCTTCGTCTATAAAAGGGAATCCCCAGATACGTTATTCGATAAGCTCTCATCTTTCATCTAAAAACTCTGCTAAATTCTTCGTTCGAGCACTCCATTCTTGTTGAGGCAGAGAACTGACTTGAGCATCGGAGGGTCTTGCCGGAGCAACCCCACCTCCGGTTTAGACTTCCTTTGCAGGTCCCGACGGCGACCGCGACTTCCTCGACTCCAGCTTCTCCGGTGCAAGCGAATTTTTGCACCAACACCTAGTATCAATAAAGAATAAAGAACATGATGAATTTGTTGGACCACGATCCCGACTCCTCCCACGGACCTTTGGTGCTGTGGAACCAGTAACGAATTGATCTGGAGACTTCTGGACACGATCCAAGGCCCTTGACGAAATCTGCCTGGTTGTTGTCTTCTTCATCAGCCTTTCGTTCCAGATGAAGAACGCCTTTGAATCCACCTCTAAAAAGTCCAAGATCTGGTACCTAACCAGATCAGACCTGAGCTGAGGTCCTCTAATTCATAGATCTCAAATCGGGATGTTATAGATAGGGAAGAAGGTAGATGGAGACAGATCTCGCAGATCTGTCCTGCTGCAGCCTTTCCTGTAGATCTGTTGATGGAGATCTCACCCACGCCTCAAACGACCTCAGATCAGCTTTAGATCTAAGAGAGACTTGTACCAACCTCTTCTAAAGAGATTTTAGGTCCTAGACCAGGTGTTTGGATGACTGCAAGAGAGGGGAGAGAAGAAATGGCTGGCGGCTGCAAGGGGGAAGGGGCTAGCGCCTCCCTTCTTTCTTTCCTTATCTGGACCTGGCAGCAAGAAACCCTAGGGTTTCTTGCTCCTGGGGCATGGAGGATGGCTGGAGAGAGAGGGAGAAGAGAGAGAGAGACTTGGGAGAAAGAGTCGTCTATTTTCTTGGCTTGATCAAACCTATACAAGTACATGTATATATAAACACCGGGTCAAGTGACCCAAACCCAAAACTCCCTTGACCAACTCTATGGGAGATTAGGTTAATCCAAGCCCATGTACACCCATGACTTGACCTAATCTCACCTCTCCTGGACCCAGACCTGACCCATAAAGAGTTGATCCCTTGAGGCCCACATAACCTAGACCTCAAGAACCCGAAAGGCCCACAGCCTTTCAACCTAGGGCCCAACTAGCCCTAGAGCCTCCATGAAGCCCTCATGAATGATGGACCTTGGCCTTAGCCTTGGTCCCCTGGGTCTTGGGCACACCACCTGGATCATAACAATCTCCACCTTGGTGTCCCAAGGCCTCAACCAGCTCCACTCTGTCCTTGCGACTGTAGACCCATTTGCAGCCAATGGGCCTCTTCCCCTGTGGCAACTGCATCAATCGCCACGTCTGATTCTGGTGGAGAGACTGCATCTCCTCGGACATCGTCTGGACCCACCGCTCTCTGTCCTGGCTCTCAATAGCCTCCTGATACGTATATGGGTCTCCATTCGCTGTCACCAGGGTATATGACAGCGTCTCCTCGAAGCCATATCGGTCCGGTTGCCTGATGGTCCTCTTGGGCTTGTGTAGGGCAACATCGATATCAGTCCTCGATCCAGCTCGCTCATGCTAGACCTCTCCGCCTCGATCATCCATCCGAGTCCTCTCCACCTATGGAGACACCTTAGGTAGGTGCTCCACCTGAATGTCATGTCCTCTAGTAGTACCTGCAAGAGGCAAAATCAAAGAGGTTAGCTGTCCAGCAGTGCCCTGCTGGACCTCCTCCTGCTCCTGCTGCTCCTCCATGCCTGCTTGCCTCCGTAGGACTGACTCCTCATCAAAAGTCACATCCCGACTAATGATGATCTTCTTTTCCAAGGGATCTCACAGTCTGTATCCCTTGACTCCTCGCGGATAGCCTAGAAACACCGTCTTGCGTGATCTGGCATCTAGCTTGCTCCGCTCACCAGCTCCAATGTGCACATAGGCCGTGCACCCAAATATCCGTAGATGGCCCAGCCCAACTGTCCTCCCAGACCACACCTCCTCTGGAAGCCTGCCATCCAACCTGGTGTGAGGTGACCGATTGACCAAGTAACCCGCTGCGTCTACTGTGTCAATCCAGAACTCCTTTGGAAGTCCTGTCTGTAGCCTCATGCACCGTGCCTTTTCCAAAAGTGTTCTTTTCATCCTCTCGGCCACCCCATTCTGCTGTGGAGTCTCCTTAACTGAGAAGTGTCTCCTGATCCCACACTCCTCACAGTAATTTTGGAACTCTCTGCTGGTATACTCCCCGTCATTGTCTGACCTCAGACACTTCACACTCCTCCCCTGCTCCTTCTCCACCTCCGCTCTCCAGATCTTGAACTTGGTGAAGACCTCTGACTTCTCTCTCATGAAGTAAATCCAGAGCTTCCTTGAGAAATCATCAATCAGGGTCATGAAGTATCTGGCCCCATTCCTAGCTAAAACTGGGGCTGGTCCCCACACATCCGTGTGTACTAACTCCAGAGGGGCTGCACTGCAGGCTGTACTGATGTTGAACTGAACTCTCCTCTGCTTTCCCATCTAGCAAGGCTCACAGATCTCTCCTGTAGCACCATCCTCCAGATCAGAGATGAGTCCTCTCCTGCTCAACTCCCTCAGCCCCTTGTCACCCATGTGGCCTAGGCGGTAGTGCCACATCTTGTAAGCCCCCTGCTGGTCCCGTGCTGTAGCTGCTGCATCAGACTCTCCGGTCACCACAGATCCCTCAATGCGATAGAGGTTATTGTCCAACCTCCTGTCTCTCATCACTACCATAGCTCCATTGGAGATGTTCAGTACTCCGCTTCTAGTCTTACTGCTGAAGCTGTATCCACTGCGCTCCAAGTAGCCTAGTGACACTAGATTCTTTTCCAGCTCTGGGATGTGCTTTACATTTGTCAATGTCCTCACAATCCCATCAAACATCCTCACCCTGACTGTCCCTATCCCAGCCACGTTGCAAGGATGATTGTCGCCTAGAGTCACTGATCCCTCATCTGTCTTGGTGTATGTCGCAAACCAAGACCTGTGTGGTGTATAGTGATGTGAGCACGCAGAGTCTAGTGTCCACTCCTCTGTGTAATGCCTGTGACCATCTGATACCACAAGTAGATCATCCTCCACCTGCTGCCCAGCAACTGCACTCACTGATTCTGAGCCACTTCTTTCTCCCTTCTTGCTCTTCCATAGTCGACATTCTCGCTTGAAGTGCCCGAACTCATTACACTTGAAGCATTTCACCTCTCTCTTTCCCTTCCTGGACTTGGACCACCCCCTGGACTTGCTTCTGCCTCTACCTGTCCTTTCTCCTACTGCCAAACCCTCCTGCGAAGTCCGATCTCTGGTCAACTTTTTCCTCTGCTCATTCGACCTCAGCACCGAGACCATGTCCTCATACTCCAGAGTCTCCTTGCCGTAGAGCAGTGTAGTCACCAAAGAATCATATGATCCGGGCAGCGAACATAGAAGCAATAGAGACTTGTCCGCCTCATCCAGCTTCACCCCGATATTCACCAACTCCGTGCACAACTGGTCGAACCTCTGAATGTGGCCAATCACATCAGATCCCTCCTGCATCCGAAGATTGTACAACCTCTTCTTCAGCATCAGCTTGTTGCACATATTCTTCTCCATGTACATGGTGTGCAACTTCGACCAAAGGCCCTTCGGGGTCTTTTCTTCCAGCACCGAATACAACGCCGCATCCACCAAACATTCTCTGATCATCGAGCATGCTTTCTTCTCCAACGATGCCCACTGTCTATCTGTCATTCCCTCAGGCTTCTCATCCAAAGCCTGATCCAGATCTGCTTGTACCAGAAGATCCTCCACCCAAATTTTTCACATGAAAAAATTCTCCTTGCCATCAAACTTCTCAAAATCGACCTTCATATTGCTGCCCATGACTGGATCCAAGTCAAACAAGTAATATAAAATAAAGAAGTGTAGAATATACCTTGATGGTACCTTGCTGAAAATTTTCAGCACTTGGGATCTTCAACTTCTCACACTTGGAACCGCTTCCTCACCACCGTGGCTCTGATACCAACTATTGGAGCACAATTCTGGCTCCTCCCATAGACCTTTGATGCAGCAAAACCAGCAACGAATCGATCTGGAGACTTCTGGATACGATCCAAGGCCCTTGACAAAATCAGCCTGGTTGCTGTCTTCTTCGTCAGCCTTTCGTTCCAGATGAAGAACACCCTTGAAACCAACTCTAAAAAATCCAAGTTCTGGTACCCAACTAGATCTGACCTGGACCGAGGTCCTCCAATTTATAGATCTCGAATCAATGCATTCTAGATAGGGAAGAAGGTAGATGGAGACAGATCTCGCAGATCTGTCCTGCTGCAGTCTTTCCTGTAGATTTGTTGATGGAGATCTCACCCGCATCTCAAACGACCTCAGATCAACTCCAGATCTGAGAGAGACTTGTACCAACCTCTTCTCAAGAGATTTCAGGTCCTAGACTTGGTATTTGGGTGACTGGAAGAGAGGGGAGAGAAGAAATGTCTGGAGGCTGCAAGGGGGAAGGGGCTAGCGCCTCCCTTCTTTCTTTCCTTATCTGGACCTGGCGGCAAGAAACCCTAGGGTTTCTTGCTCCTGGGGCATGGAGGATGGCTGGAGAGAGTGGGAGAAGAGAGAGAGAGACTTGAAAGAAAGAGTCATCTATTTTCTTGGCTTGATCAAACCTATACAAGTACATGTATATATAAACACCGGGTCAAGTGACCCAAACCCAAAACTTCCTTGACTAACTCTATGGGAGATTAGGTTAATCCAAGCTCATATACACCCATGACTCGACCTAATCTCACCTCTCCTAGGCCCAGACCTGGCCCATAAAGAGTTGGTCCCTTGAGGCCCACATAATCTAGACTTCAAGAACCCGAAAGGCCCACAGCCTTTCAACCTAGGGCCCAACTAGCCCTAGAGCCTCCATGAAGCCCTCATGAATGATGGACCTTGGCCTTAGCCTTGGTCTCCTGGGCCTTGGGCACACCACCTGGATCATAACAGAATTGAAGTTACAGGATATTCCTATCGTAAATGAATTTTCGGATGTATTCATTGATGATTTAATCGGACTACCACCAGACAGAGAAATTGAATTTACCATTGAGTTGGCACCCAATACTGGTCTGATTTCTAAAGCTCCTTACAGAATGGCCCCTATGGAGTTAAAGGAGTTAAAAGATCAATTACAGGATTTGTTGGATAAAGATTTTATAAGACCTAGTGTATCTTCTTGGGGAGCTCCAGTCTTATTTGTGAAGAAGAAAGATGGTAGTATGAGGTTTTGTATCGACTATAGAGAGTTGAATAAAAATACTATTAGGAATAAGTATCCTCTACTTCGAATCGATGATTTGTTTGATCAGCTATAAGGTACACAAATTTTTTCAAAAATTGATCTTCGTTCAGGATATCATCAGTTAAAAATCAAAACAGAGAACATACCAAAGACCGCATTTAGAACTCGTTATGGACATTATGAATTTCTAGTGATGCCATTTGGGTTAACCAATGCTCCAGCGGCCTTTATGGATTTAATGAACAGAATATTCAAATTCTATCTTGATAAGTTTGTTATCGTATTTATTGATGATATCTTGATATATTCAAGAAGCAAATTGGAGCATGAAGAATATTTACGGTGTGTACTACAAATATTGAGAAAAGAAAAAGTTTATGCCAAATTTAAGAAGTGTGAATTTTGGTTGGACAAAATAATCTTTTTAGGACACATCGTGTCTAAAGATGGAATTTCTGTGGATCCAACAAAAGTAGAAGCTGTGATGCAGTGGAACAGACCTACAAATATTTTCGAGATTCGAAGCTTTCTGAGAATGACAGGTTATTACAGATGATTTGTAGAAGGATTCTCCCGCATAGCTGTACCTTTGACTCGTCTTACTCAAAAAGGGGTTAAATTCGAGTGGACTGAAGATTGTGAACAAAGTTTTCAATAGTTAAAACAATGATTAATTTCAGCCCCTATCCTTACTATACCAGCAGGAGATGAAGGATTTATAATATATAGTGATGCATCTAAAAAGGGACTCGACTGTGTATTGATGCAATATGGTAAGGTAGTGGCCTATGCCTCAAGACAATTGAAACCATATGAACAGAATTATCCGACACATGATTTGAAATTAGCTGCAGTAATTTTTACCCTAAAAATTTAGAGACATCACTTATACGGTGCGCAGTGTGAAGTGTTTACTGATCATAAGAGTTTGAAGTATATTTTTATGCAGAAAGAATTAAACATGAGATAGAGAAGGTGGTTAGAACTGTTGAAAGATTATGATCTAACAATTCATTATCATTCCGAAAAAGCTAATGTCGTTGCTGATGCTCTTAGTAGAAAATCTATGGAAAATTTGGCGATTTTAATCACACATCAAAGTCAATTATTGGAGGATATAAGAAAACTGGAATTAGACATCCGAATATATGACTCAACAGTACGATTAGCCAACATGAGGGTTCAGCCAACACTCATTGAAAGAATTATAGTTGCCCAGAATGATGATCCACAACTAATGAAAATAAGAAATTCAGTGGAAGCTGGTATTCAATCTGAATTCAAGATACATGATGATGGTTCGTTGAGATACAAAAATAGAATTTGCGTACCCAATGATTTAGTACTCAAGCATAGAATACTTCAGGAAGCACATCAGACCGGTTATACAGTTCATCCGGGAGGCACTAAGATGTATAGAGACTTAAAGAAAATGTACTGGTGGAATAATATGAAGAGAGAGATCGCTCAATTCGTGGCTCAATGTTTGGTGTGTCAACAAGTTAAAGCTGAACATCAGAGACCTGCGGGACTACTTCAATCTTTTGATATTTCGGTATGGAAGTAGAAACATATCACTATGGATTTTATAACTGGACTACCGAAGACTCCAAGTAAAAATGATGCAGCCTGAGTGATTGTGGACCGATTGACAAAGTCTGCACACTTTCTACCAATTAGAGTTGGATTTACTTTGGAAAGACTAGCAAAATTATATATGAAAGAAATTGTAAGGCTACATGGAATTCCAGTGACCATCGTATCAGATCGAGATATCATATTTGTATCACAGTTTTGGAAGAGCTTACACAAGGCATTAGGAATAAAATTGAACTTCAGTACAGCTTTTCATCCACAAACTGATGGTCAGTCAGAGAGAACTATTCAGATCTTAGAAGATATGTTGAGAACTTGTATTTTAGATATGCAAAGTTCATGGGATGAGCATCTACCTTTGATTGAGTTGGCTTACAATAACAGTTATCAGGCTAGCATTGGTATGGCACCTTATGAAGCATTATATGGTAGAAGATGTCGATCATCGATTCACTGAGATGATGTTGGTGAGCGGAGAATATTGGGTCCCGAACTTGTTCAACAAGCAGTCGAGAAGATTCAATTAATTAAAAAATGACTTCGGACAGCACAAAGCAGACAGAAAAGTTATGTAGATAATAGGAGATAGAAATTAGAATTTCAAATTGATGATCATGTATTTCTCAAAGTATCTCCTTCAAAAGGAATCTCAAGATTTGGCATTCGTGACAAATTGAATCCTAGATATGTGGGTCCGTTTGAGATTTTGGAAAGAATTGGTGAGGTGGCTTATAGACTTGCCTTACCACCTTCACTTGCAGGTGTTCATAATATTTTTCATGTTTCTATGTTAAAGAAATATTTACCAGACCCAAGTCACATCGTGGAACTTGAACCATTGCAAGCTAGAAAGGAGTTATCATATGAAGAATATCCGATACGGATCGTGGACCGTAAAGAACAAGTGCTGAGATGTCGCAACATTCCTTATGTCAAGGTACAGTGGAGTCGACATTCGGAAAGAGAAGCTACTTGGGAACTAGAGGAAGAAATGAAGCAAAAATATCCCCAGCTCTTCGAGACTACAGGTATGAAAAATTTCGAGGACGAAATTTTTTTTAGGGGTGAAGAATGTTATAGCCCAAACCAAGGCCCAATTTAAAAGACCCAAGCCCAAAAAAAAAAAAAAAGGAAGAACAGGGGAACCGGGAAGAAGACTCCTGGAGTCTTCTTCTCCGATTAAACCACGGAGATCGGGAGTCCTAGGACCACCAGGAGTCCTAGGGCTCTCTATAAAAAGGCCCTTCCCTTCCTTAGAAGCCGACCATCGATCCTTTTTCCCTCTCTTCCTCCTTGATTTCTCCAATTGGAGCCGCAGATACTTGTTTCGTGCTCGCCGTGATTGCTCGCCGGTGGGGTCACCAGAGGCTGAAGTAAGCTTTCCTCCTCTTCTTCTCTTCTTTCTCCTTCTTTCCATGCCTCTGTGCACGACTGTCGGTGACGGGTGTCGCCGATTTTTGATCGGAGAAGGAACCCCTGTTTGGTCTCTTCTTCTTTTTGGTTTTCTGGCACCGGCGATCACAACCGACCGCCGGCCTCGCCTCTCCGAACTCGGGAGAGTTGCCCCCCTCTGCCGCCGACCTCCGTTGTGTCGGCCGTGGCCTGAACGATCGGTCAAGGGAGGGGACCTGTCGGTCTCCTGTTTCGGCCAGGAAGGAGCTTGAGAAAAGAAAAGAAAAGAAAAAGAAGAAAAGAAAAGAAAAGAAAAAGAAGAAAAAAAAGAGAAAAGAAAATAAAAAAAGAGAGAGAGAGAAAAAGAAAGGGAGAGAGAAACTTTCTCTCTCTGTTCTCTCTCTTAGATTTTTAGGATTTATGAAATTAAAAAAATAAATAAATAATAAAATAAAATAAAATAAAATATAATAATAATAATTTAAAAAAAATATAAGAAGAGTTTTCATGGATCAATCCGAAAATCCTGGATGCTGTCGTCTAGTTAATCCATGTGAGGACATTAGATTTTAACAAATTTTAATTTTTTAATTCGATGAAATTTTGATAAAAAAAATATGATATTTGACGTACCAGGTCTGGAGAAGGATTTTCAAGATTTCTAGAATTTTTAGTTTGGATTTTTTTTTGAGGTAAGTAGTATTTATTTTTATTGAATTTATCTGGTAAATTATAAATTCTGAATTAAATAAATTCATGGCATGCTTGTGATTGAAAATATTTATTGAAAATATTTGTTGAAATTATTTATGATTGAAGTTATTTGTTGAAATTATTTATGATTGAAGTTATTTGTTGAAAAAAAAAGAATTATTATGATGATGTATGATCATAGAGAATGATATGATTGATTTGACTCGAATATCATTTATTTATATTATTTTAAAAATAATATATGAATTGGAAGATGATATGAATTTGACAATCTGACTATGTAAAGGACCCCGCCAATGGAGGCATATACGTTGGCAATTGATTGTCCTGAGGGTTTATGTCGCCAGCGAGACTAACGACATGTCGCCAGAGAGACCAGCGACAAACCGCCAGCGAGACCAGCGGTTCCAAAGGACTTGGCTGCCAGATGATTCGCAGCCTACCGCAAGCAGATACGCGGTATTATGACCCTGCCACAGGAAAAATGTGATCATAGTCATGGTTGGTAAGAAGAACTTAAGAAATTGATGAATTTAAGATGATAAACATAATCTGAAATTATGATGAATTGAAATTTTATATATGATTGATAGTATGATTATGATTTCATGAATTTACATATTGATTTTGTTATTATCAGTAAACCGACATGTACAGTATTATTACCTGATTTATTCAGTTAAAGGTATACACTGCTTACTGGGCTAATTAGCTCATGATGAGTTTTATATTTTTCTTTACAGATTCAGAAAATTAGTATGATGCGGGATTCCGGTTGGGAGAGCGATTAGAGATGGAGTTAGCTCATTTGATTTAGGATTTTCTCAGAATTGATTCAAGACTTTTATTTTAAGTGTTGACTTTGTCAGACAATTATTTTTCTTTTGGACACTGAGTTTTGATTTGTTATTTGAACTAAGGTTTGATTGTTAAAAATTGAAAAATTATTTAACTTTATGTGTAAGATATCATGATGAAATGCCTTGCATGCTTATGGAAAAAGTTTTCTATGAGTATGCGGTGGTTGTCATGACCCTCGATTCACAATTTCAGATCGGGGCGTGACACATTCCACTTAAAATAATTGAAGTGTAAAAAGAAAGTGAAGGTAATAACAAAGTTTATGGGTTTGAAAAGGGGTATATATATATAATTTTGAAAAATTGTACAATGTAATTGAATAACTAATCAAAGACATTATGTGCAGCATTCCTCCAAGTTATTACATTTTTTTTGCAAACGAAAGACCAACAAGCTTTAAAAACTTTACTCTTGATATAACAAAATATCAAAATTTGAGCACTTCATGTGAAAGAGATGAATGGTACATGAAATCTGATAGATATTATGCAAGAAGTCACCTAGAAAATGCAATTTCTGTAAATCTAGATTGGATATGATAATAATAGTTTTAGTCACTATGCTTTAGAGATAAGACATGCCTAAACAATGAACCAAGGAGCACGGTGCAAGGTGTATGATTAGGTCAGCAGGTTTACATAGAATAAAAAAAGAATATATGTTTGCTGCAAGCCTCCTATATTTTTTAAAAAAGTGTATTTTGCAGCACAATTAAAAATCCCTATCCTCCTCCTCCTAGCATGTTATCATAAAATATTCATTTTCCTAAGAAATTATATTATGCAATGAATAACAACACAATCGGGAGTTCATTTATGTCCTACTGCAGCCAATCTCAAATACCCACTCTATTTCTTTTAGGAAAATAACATATTTTAATTTCATTCGGTATCTAACAAAACAAGTGAATTGATTAGACAGTCGGGATCACTAGTTTTACAATATGACATTCTAAAAGGTGACATAAGAAATAAGAAGTCAATATGCTTCGAAGAACCATGCACTCGTAAAAGTTGCATCGGATTACAATAATATACAATACACAAACCGCATCAAGTAGTCTCGAGGGCCGATTCTTTTAAGAGTAAAATATTTATCTAAAAATTTATATTTATTTAAATAAATATTTTTTAAATAATATTTAAATAGAAAAATAATTTATTCATATTTTTTATATTAAAAAATAATTTAAGAATCTATTACCTATGTTTTTTTGTGTTACTAATTTTTTGGATAAATTACTAAGATCTATCCATATTTTTCATAATATCTTTTACTATATAAATATTATTATATATAATAATATAATAATTTTATCATGATGCTCCAAAGAGTACTTTAGTTTTTTTATTTTTATCTATTTCTGACCATCGGATTAAATATAGATTATGCAGATTTCAACTGGATGAGAGGTCCGTTTGTATGGTTGGTGCGGTAAACTTTTCAAAAATCAGGATTGTTTCGATGTTGTTAAGGATAGTATTTTTTTTTTCCAAAATCCTTGACATCACCTCAAAAGATGGAGGAGCTGATGGGGTGGTAGCGGAGGCGGAGGATTTGGTGGGGGAGGTGCACCGGGGACCTGTGGACGAAGGGTGGGATCTGTGGGAGGATCCATTAGGGGGTGGCGAGGTGCTATGGGCGAGGGAGGGGGTGCGGTGGCCGAGCCACACAAGTGCGGGAGCATCGATGGGCGGTGGAGAAGAAGAAAGAAGAGATAGGGATAGGGAGTGCATCGGAGAAGAAGAAAGAAGAGGGAGGTGCAGCAGAGAAGAAGAGGGAGTCGGGTGCATCGGAGAAGAAGAAAGAAGAGGTGGGGTGTCACAGAGAAGATGAGGGTAGAGGCAGGGTGTAGCAGAGAAGAAGAAAGAAGAGGGTGGGGTGCAATGGAGAAGAAGAGGGAGGGGGTGTGTCAGAGAAAAAGAAAAAAGAGGGGGGTGCATTCGAGAAGAAGAAAGAAGAGGAGGAGGGCTGCAATGGAGAAAAAAAAAGAAAATAGGGGGGTCTGCAGTGGAGAAGAAGAAAGAAGAGAGGATGGGGGGGCGCACAAGTGGGGAGGTGGTGTAGTTGAAGGAGAGGGAGTGGTACAAATGTAGGTGGGGAGGCTTATAGTGAAGAATTAAGAAGAAAGAAGAGAGGATGGGAGGGTGGATGGCACGAGCAGGAGGCGACGCAATCGCAGGAAGGGAGGTGGCTTAAGCACGAGGGGCACGAGCACCGATGGGGGTGAGAGAGGGCAGAAAGACCATGGGGTGGTGCGGCACGAGTGGGGAGGGGTGGGGGGAGTGGCACAGGGGCAGAGCAGATGGATGGAGAAAGAAAATAAAATACTTAAAATATCTTTTATAATAAAATATTATAGAGAGCCACCATAGCAAAATCCTAGTATAATATGATATATTATAATATATTTAAATTATTATATTATTTTAATATAATATACTATATTATAATATACTATAATAATATAATATATAAAATATATCATATTATATTATTATATATTATATTATTTTTAGGTTAAGGATATATTGAAAATAAATTAAAAAGATTATTTTTTTGGTTGATGGAAAATGATTTAGCCACCTCCTAGGTGGATGAGATTTTTTTCTATTTGATAGATAAATGCTATTCATGAGAAAGAAACTTATCTGTTTTAAAAAATATGAGAATATGAGTAAGTTGGTCAATGAAAAAATTGATCAATTTTTTATGATATTTATTCATAAAAAAATAAGTGCTAAAGGATTTTAAACTCTACTAGGAGAGAGGTATCATACCAAAATTACAGCTTACAAACAAATAAATTATAGCCACTACATAGAAGGAAGGGGAAGACTAAAAATTAGAATTATCAAAAATACCATCTTGAAGTAATTTTATGACCTTGACCGAGATATTCACCAAAACCATCTTACAAAGTCAAAACTTTAAAACTTTAATTCTTTGACCGATTTTTGATATAATATAATGAGATCTAAAATTGATAATAGATAATTAAACTAGAGAAACAATAATATTCTCTTGCCAGAAGAGAATAATGCAGCAAAAATAAGAGAAAAATTATGATTCAAAACCAAAGCAATGTTGTCTCATACTTTAATATAACAAGAATTTCTAAATGCATACCAAACATGAAAACTTAATTTTTAAAAAAATAAACTTGGAGAAAAAAAATAAATCGTAGGAAAGAAACAATTAAGAGGACTTATGCTATTATATGTTTTTATAATTGAGCCGAATGGATCTAAAGCACTCTCCAAATATGTTGCAATATGAGAAAAAAATAGAGATTTAGAGGTGATCAAATCAAAAAAAAAGTGGAGAGAGGAGATGGAGATGAAGTGGTGCACCTCCGAGAGTAGGGTTAGGGTTTAGGCTTTAGATGAGAGAGAGAAATTGCGGCGAAAGGTGTGGATATATACATAAGCTACTAGGTCATTGTGAGTCCTCACCTTAGTTTTATTTTACAATGATCCTTCATCATCCATTTAGGTGCACCATATTCTTGCATTGATTGACGGCAAGACAAAATGGAGTTTCATGGCCGTCTGATAAAACTTAGGAGATGGTTCTGAATAGATGGAAACAATTGGCAAATGTGACAAATAATTGGGATTAAATCTTGCAAATGATTAGATCATTAATCAAGTGGCCTGCTTATATGGTCTAGCTGGAGAGAGGACTCTTAACCTAACTTTCTATTGGTAGTGCAATCGGATTGTGTTAGATCCATATTTTACCAAATCTAGATGCATATAACCATTGGGATTTCCAATTTAATGTCCAAATTTAGGTGGTAAAGAGGTGTATTGGGTTTGAGTAAGGTGAAGGTTAAATTTGGATATCCATCAAGTATCAAACATTATATGTTGAAGAATTGATCAAACTAAACAATCTATCCTATAAAAAATTTATGGACAAAAGATTGAATATATGCTATAAAAATTAAATTACAAGCAACAAATGTTTGATGATTATCTATGTAATAATCATTAACAAAAAGTTGAAAAGATCTATC
This sequence comes from Elaeis guineensis, assembly GCF_000442705.2. Classification (NCBI taxonomy): domain Eukaryota; kingdom Viridiplantae; phylum Streptophyta; class Magnoliopsida; order Arecales; family Arecaceae; genus Elaeis; species Elaeis guineensis. The sequence goes on from NC_025994.2 coordinate 20,414,147, forward strand.
TTATTTAGATATATTTTATTGAAAGTCAATTATAAATACATAAATGTGTTTTGACATTTCATTACCTTTGATTCTGCCCTCTTAAATTGTAAAAGAAAATTTGATATGCCAAGAATTTAGAAACTGAATGACATATGAATAAAACTAAAATTATGTGTGAATGCACTATGCTCTTGTTGAGAGGAGAGGGTATCTACTCCCGTCAAGTCCAAAATTAATAATTGGGTATCCAAATCAAACATTTATATTGTTAACCATGATCTATAATAGTAAAGATATGTAAAAACTCAGATCATACGTTTTTGTTGTATGCTAAAATACATAATAAAGTATCTAAATTTGAAATTCATTTAATTGATCATTATCTATGTATATTAAAATATGTATATGAAAAAAATCAATAGATTTTAATGCTTAAATCATAGGAACAAATGGTCTTGTATCATTTTAATCATACATTTTTGCAGCCAATTGATTTTTAGTTTTGGATATTTTTTTGTAATGTAGATCATTTTCAAGCTATGAATCCTTGACTATGTATCTGATTATTGATTATTAATCTACAAAGAGCAAACATGTTCTTCTCTCGAGAGAAGATTAGTCTATCTATTATATATATCTCTATATAGGTATATATGAGTATATATAAGTGTGTGTATGTTAAAATGAGTAATTATGCAAGTTCTAGTAGGATTAAAAGACAAACTGGGATCTAACCCAAAAATTTTCAATGGATTTTGACTTTAGATCTATAAGCAATCCATTTATTATGAGATGTATATCGGGTACCAAGTATGTAGGTTGGAGTGACATCCCTACTTTTTGCATGTACATACATTTATTTGATTAATAAAAGTATTATTTCATATTTAGCAAAATAAAATATAGGTATTTTTCTTATCAAAAATATTTACGTCATATTTTAGCTAATGATGACGTTCAAAAGATATGTGCTTCGGCACTTGATGAGGTTAGGATAGGATAACGATGGAGGAGTCTCAAGCCAAACACCCTGAAATTAACAAACAAATATAGCAACCCAGAGGTTGAAGCCTTGATACCTGTCAACTTCATTTAGGAAAATAGACCAATTAAGCTCGAAAAGAATTTATAAGACCTATATAACATTCTGTAGGCTAAATAAAGAGAGTATCAATTAATTATAAAGACAGTATCAATTAATTATGTTGAGTTTAAAGCCAAATAGATATGATGATCTATAAGATTCTCTTACCAGTCTTACAAAAGGATGGTGATACAATAAAAGATCTAATGATTATTAAAACATGAAAAGTAGAGGATGGTTGATACCAAGTACCAAATTATCGAAAAGGTGAAAAAACAGATGTGGATAGATGTCGGCAATAGTGGTGGATAATCACTAAACTGATTATCATATCATGTATGGATAGTGGCATCAAATTAAAAAAAAATCAAATTGGCTAATCAAGAATCCATTCATTAATTTTATCTTCATCTTTATTTTTTTATATTTATCTTTAATTTATTTTCTTCAGTTACTCTAATTTATCCTTAAATCTTGTATTAAAATCGTAGCCTTGACTACATCTAATTGAAAATTTTTACTGCTTATATCAATAAAAATATTTTTAATTTAAATCTAAGCATCGAAGGATGTTTTTTTTTCATAAAAATTATTTAAGCGAAATGTCATAGTTTTTTATTATCTTCATCATTGTTCATTATAATGATAACTAACAATTATTTCAGAATGCTACCAAATGGAGTTGAACATATAATGGATATGTTTTCCACTACATAGAGATTATAATAATAAAAAGGAGAATTCAAAGTTGGGAACTAGTTCTTGCAACTATTCATCCTATATTTAAATAATGGATATTATAATATTAGAGTACTAGCCCCTTTAGTTATGTATACGTATGTGTGCGTGCCTATATATATATATATATATATATATATATATATATATATATATATATATATATATCAATGAAGAAAAAATTGTAATTACGATAATGGGTTATCCAATACTATAGCATCACATAATAACATAGTTATTGCCCAATATTTGATATTCGTCCTATATTCTTCATAAACTAACTTTTCTTTTTTGCATTTCAAATTTATTTTACCTATTTTTTCTCTTAAATGTCTGTACAATTTATGAAATAAACAATGATCAAAGTAATAACATTATTTTTTTTATTTTGAAAAAGTTTGTAACTAGAGATATTTTTGTTTTTCAAACATATGCTCTCATTCTGTAGATCATTTTTTGATGAGGCTGTCATTGGTGAAAGTAATAACTACATGGCGGGCCAAGGCTAGTTGCAAGACAAAAAAGAATTCTCCACATTCAATTATATCTAGCCATAATGGATATGGTTACATTTATATTTAATATTTGAGTGTATTAATGTTCCATTAAATATTATTTTGTCTTGATATTTGTATTATTGCCAAATTATATATAATTTGACCTCATGAAACTTAAATTTCTACTAGATGTAAAATGCATGTGTGAAAAAATAAAAATATAAATAAATTTTTAATGTATATCCTTTTAAATACAAAATCACATGAATATCTTCAGCATCTTGCTATTTGCATATATATTTTTACAGCCTTTTTTGCACATTCACCCATCATCAATCATATTTATTTTAAGCTACTTATTTTTTAATAATTTTAAATGGTATGGATATATATATATATATATATATGTGTGTGTGTAAAAAAAATATACTGACACACACAACACTAATGTTTTATGAGGATCAAAATATAAAAAATATTTGTATTAAAATATTTATTTAATCTATATTATATATATCAAATGGAGATATCAACCTCCATCTGCCACATATTTAATTTTTTCGAAAACACCATCCGCCACATGTCCACAAGGCAGCATTAAATATAGGGAGGAGGGAAGAGATAGAATTGGAGTTATTTGTGGAGTGTCGTGCGATAGAAAGTACCAGTTGCAATTAGGTCAGGATCAGCCTACATCATGGTTCTCAACAAAATGAGAGCTAGGCACTTACTTAGATATGTAAGTAGCATAACAATGCACCGTTACAATTTCAAGGCAGTAGGTGGATATGACGATTCCACCAAGGAAAGGCAAGGGAAAAAAAAAGAAGGAAAAAACAAAGATGAGAAGAAGCAGATTTCAAAACATAGAGGGGAGGACTGATGTGTGGTTGTGCAAGAAGATGAGCATATTCAAAAAGAAAAAAAGAAAAAGAATTAGAAGCCGATATTCTCCTAGCAACGCATCGGAAGATGGCACCAGAGACTTCATAAGGAAAGCAAAATAATAGGAGGGAATAATCCAAACAAATAAAAGAGAGAGAGAGATACGTGGTGGCTAGTGCAAGAGTGCTGCTGGTCATTTGCTGACTGCCCTCCATCTGTGCCGTGATGGAAGGAGTGCTGCGGGGGGTAGAAGTAAGAGAATGAAAGCAGCAAGAGATTATGAACCTGACTCGACCTATTCGAGAAAACCCATAAAGCCATGCTTAAACAGGCTAATTTTATTTAGGGTTACAAAGCGAGGAGGCTGAGGGTGAGGATTGTTGGGAATAGTATCCCAAAGCCAATCATCAGCCTGTTGACGACTGTGCTCATTTTTGTATATGTACATGAATTATAAGTTAATAAAAATTATTTTGATATTTTTAATCCCAAAATATTTTATCTTCTAATGAACACCTATGTTGTGGTGAAGTCCTTAGGACTATTTAGACTCGATAAAGGAGGATTTGTCGTTTAGTCCTTAAATCTGTTCGCGACCAAATGATACGTTGTTACCAAAGACGACAACATTTATCAAGCATAGGTCGTTGTGTACCATATAGGTTGGTTATCCTCTTAACCAATGAGTGTGGAGACACTGGTATGGCATACAAGTGAGATGTAAGGGTACATCTGCACTGAACGTGACCGACTCCGGAGCTATTTCTGCTGTCAAGATTTGCTTCGATGGAATATGGGTATAAATATCCCTCCGATCTGAGACCGCTACGGTGACTTGCAAGCAACTCACTGCACTTAGGCACTGGACTACCTGAATTTCTAATTCAGTGACGGAAGACTGTGGATGTAGTCAAGTACTTGACTTGTCAGTGCGTGTGTCAAGATGGGATTGACCACTCCAGTTTAGGAGCTGTGTACAGTCGTATTTCAATTTAGCAAAACCTTGGCCAGGGTAGTCTTTGTGAGGAGTCACAGGACTGTTTGAGTTGAGCACGATTTGGATAATCTAATCAGAGTTGACAGTTTAACCCTGAGTCATCCTAAACACAGAGGTCAAAAGGATGTATTATACAGTAACCATATTCACGTAGGTTTTGAGTGTTGCGATTGCGACCATTCGACCTATCCGATCGTCAAGTACCATTGCTAGATGGTCACTTTGATTAGTACAGGAATTGATTCCTGTGTTACAGGCTTAGGTTCGAACCTACGGGGTCACACACATTAGAGGTTCCTATCTGATCTAATAGCTGGTGAAGATTCCTTCATGTCTGGGATTCTGTGATCGAGAATCAAGATTCTCTGATCATGAGTCCCACATATCTTGGGTACCGGGGTCAAGAGTCTCACTGGTTTGGGACTCTTCGATCAAGGTTACATATCGATGAATTCTGATGCCCGATTACCCATAGAATTTGGACTCAATATTTATGAGAGGTTTAATTAGTAATTTGATCGCTAATTAACTCAATTTGATTGAGTAATTATTTTTGGATCAAGTCCAATTGAATTGGATTCAGTTGGGTTTGACTCGATTAAGTTAAGAGTTGACCTAATCATCGAGATGGTTTGGTCCCTGATTTGATCAGGGGTTGGGCTTAATCAATTCTTGATTTGATTAGGATTTTATTGAACCTAATTAAGCCTAATTAAATTGGATTTAAATTAGTCTAATTGGGCCTAACTTATTTGGTTCAATTAGGTTGGTTTAAATAATGAAACCACCTTGACCCATTCTCCCTGCGCCACCTCACTTCCACTGCACCCATTTGAATTCATGAGAAGGAAGTTCTCATGAATTTTTCCTCATGCAAAGCCCTCCTCACACCCTACTTTAATGTGCCAAATGAGTGGATAAGGATGATTGGTTGGCCATTCAAATTCAAAACAAAGTTTGAATTTGAATGAGCAACCAATCTTAGCGCCTTGACCTTATCCTTTTTTAGCACCCCATTTATTACACGAGAAAATGTTTCTCATAAAATCACTCATGCACAAATTAAGCCATGCCCTCCTCTTCTCACACCTTTAGTGGATAGGGATAAATTGGTTTTCATTTGAATTCAAAATTTGATTTGAATTCAAATGTGCAATTACTCATCTTTATCCTCTCACGTGGATAAGACGTTTGACATTGTTTTAAAAGGAGGAGAAGAGTGGGGCGTGTGCAAGAAAAATTTTGGAGAGAAAATCTGGGCGTGAGGAATCCTTGTGTGTAAGGTGAAGGTCTATATCCTTCCGAGAGAAAAAGAAAGAAAAGAAAGAAAAAGTGTGCACAGGGTTTCAGCGAGTTCTTCAGGGTTTTAGCCTGGAGTTCGGGAAGTGAGAAGGTGAGCTACGAGTATCGTGAGCCCACCAAATTTCAGGAAGATCTTCAACATCCTCTCAAGCATGTTTGCTAATGATCCAGAGCATCCAAAGAATCAACAGACATCGACCGTCGAAAGGGCTCTACAACGAGCTAGCACTCGTGAGGAGTCGATCAGATCGGGAGCTTCGTGTGGACGATCCACAGAGGCCAGACATACTGTATAGCTGCATCACGATGATCAGACTCTTCCGATGGTGATCAGATTACGGTGATCTACTACCCGCACAAAGGTATTGTGTTCTGAACACATTACAGTAAAGTGTTTACTGTTCAAATTCAAATTTTAAATTTAAATACATGCATGCTATATTTTATATTTAGATCCTAGTGTAAGATAAATTTTTATTAATTAATTAGATTAATTAATAATTTTCATTGTAAAATAATAATTTTGAAAAGTTTTAAAATTACCATTTTACCCCTGCACTGAATTTTTCTCAAAAATAGTATCAGAGCGGGTTCTTAGATATGATATATATATATTTGCTTGCGTAGATTAAGTTGTAATCTAAAAGTTTAAATTCAAAATTTAAAATTTAAAATTTAAAATTCAAATTTTGAAAGTTGTTCAAAATTCAAAATTCAAAAATTTGAAATTCAAAATTTAAAATTTAAATTTTGAAATTTGAAATTTAAAATTTAAAATTCAAAAATTTGAAATTCAAAAATTTAAAATTTGAAATTTGATTGAAATTTTAAATTTGAAATTCAAAATTTAAAATTTGAAATTTGAAATTCAAAATTTGAAATTCAAAATTTTGAAATTTGAAATTTGAAATTTGTTTGAAATTTAAAATTCAAAATTTGAAATTTGAAATTTGAAATTTAAATTTTGAAATTGATATATTTAGATATACTTGATCCAAGTAGCAAGTAATCGAATTGGGTTGGTTGCCATGGCCGTTCGGTCATAGGAGAAAAGTAGGGTTTAAAGGTCCTCTCTTCCCATTCGATGGGGTCTCCTATGGCGGTAGGGGTGTCGATGCAATTATATCCCATGTAGATGAAGTAGTGAAAGGAATATTCATGATTTATTTTGATTGAGTTATTTTCTATTATGTAATTAGCAATAGGATTGCTATTTATGAAATGTGCTGATATATTTGTGTAATAAGTCAACATATTTGGTGAACAGAAAATAAAATCTTTCAAATTTGAAAATTATTTTCGAAATGCCAAACCCTGACCCATCAGTCCAAATACTTAATTAAAAAAATTAAGTGTTGTCTAGTAGGTTTAGAATTGTGAACTAAGACCTAAGACAATTGCATAAACTTGTGGGTCCATGGGTTCGATGGATTAGGTCCATAATTGTGTTAGACCTAAGGTTAGTTCAAAGAAATAGACTAAATTAGAGTAATTGATCAAATCTAATCAAAAGTTGAATTAGATTAGATCAAGGATACTCTAGACTCAACTCCAATAGTTGTAGTTGAATGGGTCCATGTCTTTAACTAGACCAAGATGGACTTAATTCATGGCTACGCGGTGGAACCCTATTTACTAAGTTGATCAAATTAAAACTAATAAACCGGTTGGTGTTTAAGGTAAGTTTGACAGTTTGACCAGTGATTTTTAAGCGGGAGCTACTCGCAGTGATTCGATCTCTGACAAGTTAATGGCTTATCTTCACCACTGATCTTACTTACCTGGCCAACCTGGTGAATTAGGTTTTGATTAGATCGCTTGGTGATTAGGGCTCACCCATATCATTAGGTAAATCAGTTTGACTGATTTAGGTGCTCCTAATGCCAGCTTTTAGTAAATCCTTTTTAATCTGACTTGGTAAAGTCAGTGGGAGGATTGAAATTGGCTAGATATTTTCTTCTCATCTATTCTTTAATAAAATCCTCAAAAAAAAAATTATTAGGTCCTAAAATGATTAAGTTATATTGATAACTAAGTCATAGCCTCCCATTAAGTGAGTGATAATGAGTCCATTAGTTTAATAATCATTGGAGGCCCAAAGGCCTGGTGCTTATTGACTAATGGAATTATCATTCATAGTATGATAATTTGGTTTGAGTCTTTCTGATGGTGGTTAGGTTGGCCGATCAAACTTGGGCTTGATCATTTATTGGTCCGATTCCCCAAATCAAATCATATTAATGGTTGGACCTAACTAGATTTTTTCAGTGGAGGTCAAAGCCTACTGATTAGGTTTTGGGGCAAAATTAATTACTAGAAGTTGTTTAGAGAAACAACTAGTTATGAACCTACCCATAGATGCACATGGGTTGACCAACCAAAGTTGGGCTCGTGTGTAGTCTGTGTGGATTCTAGTACCCACTAAGGAATTAAAGTAATTCTTCGAATTGGAGGTTGAGACTACCAATTCGTAAAAATACTAGGAGAAACTTTAGACTAAAGTCCAAGTCTTTAGTATTAATAATTTATGTACTAATATAGGTCTGATTTTTTTTTATGCAGCTATGGCCACTATCCTGTCGCTCCGATTATTATTAGATAATGACAAGCTCATGGGACCTAATTTCGATAGCTGGTATCGAAAATTAAAAATCATCCTTGAGCATGAGCGGATCCTTTATGTAGTAACGGATCCGGCACCTAAGGAGCCAGCCCTGAATGCTAGAGGGACGGTTCGAGACACTTACCAGAAGTGGCTCAACAACCGCACCAACGTTCGGTGCATAATGCTGGCGGCAATGAATGATGAATTCAGTTGTAGGTTCGAGAACGTCCAGCCACAGGAGATGCTTCAAATGTTGAACGACACTTTTGGCACGCCTGATGATGTTGAAAGACACAAAACTAGTTGTGCCATTTTTAATGCTCGGATGAGGAATGGAGCCTCAGTCACTGATCATGTACTGTACATGATCGAAATGATTGAGCGCCTAAGTAGACTGGACTTTCTCCTGCACGAGCAGCTCGGTAAGGATGCGATCCTTAATTCTCTGCCCAAGTCCTTCATTCCCTTCCTTACTCATTTTCGAATGACAAAGTCTGCAGTAAACTACCACGGCTTGTTGGGGTTGCTGCAGAACTTTGAGAAGGATCACCAGCTCCATAAAGAGTCGGTGAATGTTGTGGGAGGGTCTTCTTCTGGTCGTCGACCCTTTAAGAAAGGGAAGAAGAACAACAAGAAGAAGAATAAGAAGATGCAGCTGCATGCTGGGACGTCTGCACAGGGTCAGACCAAGAAGTGCAAGCCCGACTAGAGCTAGGTGGAGTGTTTCTTTTACAAAAAGCAGGGACACTGGAAGAGGAACTGTCCTCTATACATTGCCTCACTGGATCCGAACAGGCCAAAGAAGAAGCAAGGTACTTATATGATAACACCTTGCAACTTTTTCATTTGTGATACTACTGCTTGGGTATTGGATACTGAAAGTCCTTATCATATTTGTAATTCGATGCAGGGTCTGCGGGTCAGTAGGAGATTTGATGAAGGCGAGAGGTTCCTGAACGTTGGAGATGGAAGCAAAGTTCCAGTTCTAGCATTAGAAATCATGAACCTTATAATCAATTCTCGAAATGTAATTCTGAGTGAATGTCACTATTATCCAAGCTTTTTATTAAATATTATTTCTGTAAGTCTTTTGGCCATATACAGTTATCAATTTTTAATAAAAAAAAATGTTTGCAATATCATTTTGAATGGTGTTACAATGTTTGTTGGACAACTTAATAATAGAATTTACTTTCTATCACAACCTGTTAATGTGGTTCAAATCTCCGGTAAACGCCCTAGAATAGATAATATGTCAGAAGTCTACCTTTGGCACTGTAGGCTAGGTCATATCAATAAGAATAGGATAAACAGGTTGGCTCCAGAAAGAATTCTTGAAGTAGGTGATTGTGAATCACTTCCAACCTGTAAGTCCTGTCTTCTTGATAAAATGACCAAGTCATCTTTTACTGGAAAAGGTGAGCGAGTCAGTGAACTCTTGGCTCTGGTACATTCTGATGTATGTGGACCCATGAGCTCAAGTGCAAGAGGTGGATATTTTTACTTCATAACCTTCATAGACGACCTATCGAGGTATGGGTATGTCTATTTAATGAAGCATAAGTCGGAGTCGTTTGAAATATTCAAACTATTCCGAAATGAGGTAGAAAAATAAACTTGAAAGTACATTAAAACTCTTTGATCTGATCGAGGAGGTGAATACCTTTTCAATGAGTTTCTGACATATCTTGAGGAGAATGGGATTCTCTCTCAATGGACTCCTCCTGGAACACCATAGCATAATGATGTATCTAAAAGGAGGAATCGGACCTTATTGGACATGGTTCGATCCATGATGGGGTTTGCTGGTCTGCCGATCTCCCTCTGGAGATATGCACTCAAATCAGCTTGTTACCTTCTAAATAGAGTTCCGAGTAAGTCTGTAACCAAAATACCATATGAGATATGGATAGGACGTAAGATAGTACCCTCGCACCTTAGGATTTGGGGGTGTCTGGCTTATGTTAAACGTTTAATTACGGACAAGCTAGGACCTAGGTCTGACAAGTGTAATTTTATAGGATACCCAAAAGAGACCAAAGGGTATTATTTCTACCTGACTGATGAGCAAAAGGTGTTTGTCAGCTTTAAGGCAATCTTTTTGAAAAAAAAGTTCCTTGGTGAAGGGACTGTTGCCTCTAAGGTCGAACTTAACGAAGTTCGACAGGTGGAAAAATTGACACAAGTTGCTGAACCTGAATCGGATTTGATTAGATCAGATCTGGAGCCCATTATTCAAGCACCCATAAGGCGATCTGGTAGAGTACCACGTCAACCAGACAGATACTATAGTTTTTTGATCCGGGATGACGATCCTATCGAACTTGATGAAAACGATGAGGATCCGATCACCTACATGGATGCAATGCAGAGACCCAACTTTGAGAAATGGCTAGAGGCCATGAAATCCGAAATGGAGTCCATGAAGGTCAACGATGTGTGGACATTGGTTGACCCACCCGAAGGAGTAAAACCCATAGGGTGTAAGTGGGTCTTCAAGAGGAAGAGAGGCACAGACGGAAAGGTGAAAACTTATAAAGCCCGTCTGGTTGCCAAGGGTTATCGTCAACATTATGGTATAGACTATGACGAGACATTTTTTTCTATGGCAATGCTCAAATCCATTCGGATTATGCTTGCGATTGCTGCCCATCTGGACTATGAAATCTGGCAGATGGATGTGAAGACAGCTTTCCTAAATGGAGAGCTGGATGAAGAGGTGTATATGATACAACCTGAAGGATTCACATCCACTGATGAGTCTAAGGTGTGCAGACTACAGAGGTCTATTTATAGACTTAAGCAGGCATCCCAGAGTTGGAACATACGTTTTGATAGGACGATCAAGACGTATGGCTTTGTTAAGAACGGAGAAGAGCCCTACATTTATAAGTGGGCTAATGGTCCAATAGTGATATTTCTTGTATTGTATGTGGATGATATTCTCTTAATCGGGAATGATGTCCCTGCATTACAGGGAATAAAGATTTGGCTGTCATCACAGTTCTCCATGAAGGATTTGGAAGAAGCTTCCTACATCCTAGGGATGAGGATCTATAGAGAGAAGCTTCCTACATCCTAGGGATGAGGATCTACATCCTGAAGTATTTAAGAAATACTAAGGATCAGTGGCTTATTTATGGTGAATCGGACTTGAGACTTATAGGATTTACAGATTCTAGTTTTCAGTCTGATCACGATGACAGCAAAAGTGTGTCGAAATTTATTTTTACCCTTAATGGTGGGGCTATCTACTGGAAGAGTTTCAAGCAATACATAGTGGCTGATTCAGTTTGCGAGACAGAGTATGTCGCTGCATCAGATGCTGCCAAAGAAGCGGTGTGGCTGAGAAAATTCATCACCGAGCTCAGAGTAGCACCCTCCCTTGTTGGTCCAGTTCTGCTCTACTGTGACAGCTCTGGAGCCATTGCTCAGGCGAAGGAACCCAAGGCACACCAGCAGACGAAGCATATTCTATACTGCTACCATCTCATCCGAGAAATTATGGATCGAGGTGACGTCGACCTTCTGAAGATCGACGAAAATGAGAACCTGGTCGACCCATTCACTAAAGCCATTACGGTGAAGGAGTTCGACGACTACAAGTCAAAGATGGATATTAGATACTGCACCGATTGGCTTTAGGCCAAGTGGGAGATTGTTGGGAATAGTGTCCCAAAGCCAATCGTCATCTTGTTGACGGTTGTGCTCATTTTTGTATATATACATGAATTATGAATTAATAAAAATTATTTTAGTATTTTTCATCACAAAATATTTCATCTTCTAATGAACTCCTATGTTGTGGTGAAGTCCTTAGGACTATTTAGACTCGACAAAGGAGGATTTATCGTTTAGTCCTTAAATCTATTCGCGATCAAATGATACGTTGTTATCAAGGACGACAATATTTATCAAGCATAGGTCATTGTGTGCCATATAGGTTGGTTGTCCTCTTAACCAATGAGTGTGGAGACACTGGTATGGCATACATGTGAGATGTAAGGGTACATCTGCACTGAACGTGACTGACTCCGGAGCTATTTCTACTGTCAAGATTTGCTCTGATGGAATATGGATATAAATATCCCTCCGACCTGAGACCGTCATGGTGACTTGCAAGTAACTTACTGCACTTAGGCACTGGACTACCTGAATTTCTAATTCAGTGACGGAAGGCTGCTGGGTGTAGTCAAGTACTTGACTTATCGGTGCGTGTGTCAAGATGGGATTGACCACTCCAGTTTAGGAGCTGTGTACAGACATGTTCCAATTTAGCAAAATCTTGGCCAAGGTAGTCTTTGTGAGGAGTCACAGGACTGTTTGAGTTGAGCACGATTCGGATGATCTAATCAGAGTTGACAGTTTAACCCTGAGTCGTCCTAAACACAGAGGTCAAAAGGATGTATTATACAGTAACCATATTCACGTAGGTTCTGAGTGTTGCGATTGCGACCATTTGACCTATCCGATCATCAGGTACCATTACTAGATGGTCACTTCGATTAGTACAGGAATTGATTCCTGTGCTACCGGCTTAGGTTCGAACCTGCGGGGTCACACACATTAGAGGTTCCTATCTGATTTGATAGCTGGTGAAGAGTTCTTCATGTCTGGGATTCTGTGATCGAGAATCAGAATTCTCTGATCACGAGTCCCACACATCTTGGGTACCGAGGTCAACAGTCCCACTGGTTTGGGACTCTTCGATCAGGGTTACATATCGATGAATTCTGATGCCCGATTACCCATCAGATTTGGACTCAATATTTATGAGAGGTTTAATTAGTGATTTGATTGCTAATTAACTCAATTTAATTAAGTAATTATTTTTGGATCAAGTCTAATTGAATTAGATTCAGTTGGGTTTGATCCGATTAGGTTAAGAGTGGACCTAATCATCGAGATGGTTTGGTCCCTGATTTGATCAGGGGTTGGGCTTAATCAATTCCTAATTTGATTAAGATTTTATTGAGTCTAATTAAGCCAAATTAAGTTGGGTTTAAATTAGTCTAATTGGGCCTAACTTATTTGGTTCAATTAGGTTGGTTTAAATAATGAAACCACCTTGACCCATTCTCTCTGCGCCACCTCACTTCCACTGCGCCCATTTGAATTCACGAGAAGGAAGTTCTCATAAATTTTTTCTCATGCAAAGCTCTCCTCATGCCCTACTTTACTATGCCAAATGAGTGGATAAAGATGATTGGTTGGCCATTCAAATTCAAAACAAAGTTTGAATTTGAATGAGCAACCAATCTTAGCGCCTTGACCTTATCCTCTTTTAGCATCCCATTTATTACACGAGAAAATGTTTCTCATGAAATCACTCATGCACAAATTAAGCCACGCCCTCCTCTTCTCACGCCCTTAGTGGATAGGGATAAATTGATTTTCATTTGAATTCAAAATTTGATTTGAATTCAAATGTGCAATTACTCATCTTTATCCTCTCACGTGGATAAGATGTTTGACATTATTTTAAAAGGAGGAGAAGAGTGGGACATGTGCAAGAAAAATTTTGGAGAGAAAATCTGGGCGTGAGAAATTCTTGTGTGTAAGGTGAAGGTCTATATCCTTCCGAGAGAAAAAGAAAGAAAAGAAAGAAAAAGTGTGCGCAGGATTTCAGCAAGTTCTTCAGGGTTTTAGCCTGGAGTTCGGGAAGTGAGAAGGTAAGCTACGAGTGTCGTGAGCCCATCAAATTTCTAGAAGATCTTCAACATTCTCTCAAGCACATCTGCTAACGATCCAGAGTATCCAAAGAATCGACAGACATCGATCGAAGAAGTTCGATCAGCATCGACCGTCGAAAGGGCTCTACAACGAGCTAGCACTCGTGAGGAGTCGATTAGATCGAAAGCTTTATGTGGACAATCCACAGAGGCCAGATACGCTGTGTGGCTGCATCGTGATGATCAGACTCTTTTGACGGTGATCAAATTTTGGTGATCTACTATCCGCACAATGGTATTGTGTTCTGAACACATTACAGTAAAGTGTTTACTGTTCAAATTCGAATTTTAAATTTAAATACATGCATGCTATATATCATATTTAGATCCTAGTGTAGGATAAATTCTTATTAATTAATTAGATTAGTTAATAATTTTCACTGTAAAATAGTAATTTTGAAAAAGTTTTAAAATTACCATTTTACTCCTGCACTGAATTTTTCCCACAAGGATGGCACAGAGGTCGCCAACCTTGCCAGTTTTCTCCTACATAGATAAAGGAGGGAGCACTAGTTGAGGAAATCAGGGATGATGGAGAGGCCGGGAACGAGGATGACATGGAGGTCGTCAACCTTCCCAGTTTTTCTCTGCATAAATCGTAAAGCACAAGAAAAAAAAGAATATTATGAAAGCTTATGCCAAGATTTGCTATACCGATATCGGTGGCCATTTCGATCAATCGGCAATAGATATCATACAATCTCGTACCGTATCGGACCGGCACAAATCGATGAAGGCAAAGGAAGCGAACCGAGTGAAGAAAAAGAGAGAAAGAGAGAGAAATAGAAAAAGAGGGGAGGAAAGAAAGAAAAGGAGGAAGGAGAACTTATCAGAGATACCATCGGACAGCCTTCGGCTAGTTGCTGAATGGTGCATTCTGCACGTGCGATGCCGTAGGCATGAAAGAGAGGCATCGCCACTGTTTCATGGTTATTCTTTTAAAAAAATCTGAAATACTTGAAGCCGGCAATTGGTTTACCAGCTTCATCTGGCTTTACTATTCAACTTTATTTTTAAAAATGGCAATGAATAGGGGTGACGGCCCTGTTTCGCAGTTGTAGCTCCACCTGTCCGATTTTCATTGCCTGATGCCACGATAGCTACCCGACAAATGCCGACAATCCTTCCATCGATTGCATGTCCTTCGATATGTCGCTCTTCCCTCTGAGCTCTCTCTCTTTCTCGCTCTTGTAAAAGCCCTATCGGACGATAATCGGGCAGTGGAGGCCCTTTGGTGGTTGCAGTGGGTCACCGTCGGTCTCCGACGGCTAGGACTTTCTCTCCCTCTTTTCCTCTCTCTCTTTCTCACTTTCCCTATCCCTCCTCTATATATCGATTTTGCTAGCGAAACCATGCCAGCTCCCCATCGGTCTGGTACGGTGTAGGGTGTACCAGTCAGTTCAGGCTGGTACGGAATTTCTTGGCTCATGAGCTGTGCATGTGAGGCAGGGGAAGGAAGACATGCATCACATGGGATTATAAGCTAGTTATATATATTTCGGAGGATATGTATATATGCTGTGGACTGCCACCTCAGCCTCGATCGATCAAGTCCTTGACTTTTTTCGAAGATCTTTGGAGTTTGAACTCTAATGGGTGTAAAGAAGGGAAGTCAGTTTCAGTCAGCCCAAGAATATCAAACATGAAAACCAGAATGGGCATGCCTGTAGAGACACCTTACACACAATAGCACAGACCTCGGCTTTGACCAAGGTGTTAGGAAATGCTATCATATGGCGACGTTATGCATGCAAAAATTTCAAAAATTTTAAAACATGCAGTGGAAGAGAAATTTCAAAACTATTTCAACATCATTCTAGGGACAATCTTATATCAGAATAATATAAAAATAAATCACTAATTAAATCTAATATAATCAAGCATGCATAGAGATCATATCTCAATATAAATTCAGGCATCATCATATATACAAGATTAAGATCTACGTAGAAATAAAAATTAGATTTTTACCTTTGCATGGGTAGATCTTCACTGCGATCCGATGATCCATGGATATTTTCAATATCTGTTAAAGCCACGATCCGATGATCCATGGATGTCTTCAAGATCTTTTGAAGCAGCATAAGTATCCGATCTCTATAGGTATCCACACGAGATGATTTGATTAGAAGATCCTGATCTTATCGGGATGCTAGCTCCTTTGCAGAGTCGCTCCTTGAATTATCGAATCTTTTCTCTCTTTTGATTCTCTTCTTAAAAAAATCAAACAAATCTATAGAAGGATAAAAAAATCAGATCTAATCTAATTTTTTTTCTTTCTTTTCTTAAGAGAAAGAAGAAGATCTAAAGAAAAGAACAAAAGATCAAATATCTTTTCTTTCCTTTCCATCCAACTCTTGAACTGATTCTAGAGGAGAAGGAGATGAAGAACTCATGTCTAACTCTTAGACTATGAGAGACAACGTGTTCAACTCTTAGACGTGTGGAATAGAGAGAGGGAGAGAAGTCTCACATCGATCTCACGGATGTAGGAAAAGAGAAAGGGAGAGGAAGGGTGAGGCATCCATCAGATGGAGTGCCCCTATTAGGATTTGATACCTTGAGATTTGATCTACACTGAGCTCATAGTGAGATCCGCAATGACAAACAAAGTCCAACGAGCTCAAGATTAGCCCAAACAGAGTCCAGATGGAGAAGTTATGTGCAAGAAAAATTAGTACGATTCATGAAGCGATGGAGGCTGGTGGCAGGCCGGTGGAGGCTGTGGTGGAGCGAGCATGCGTGGTGGCGCACAGGCCGACCATGAGCACGTGGCCCAGGTCCAGGCGGGCATGCATGCGGGTGTGGCCCAGGCCCAGACGAGTGCACGCAGGCACGGCCCGTGCGGTTCTCTCATGCGGTCCATACACAATGCATGGACCGATGGTCCATGGAGACACTCGGTAGACCAGGAAGTCATTTCCCTTAGGTTTCTCATGGCCATGGTGTACCGATGTCGTTTCCCAGGGGTTTCTCATGGTTCATGGATCAGGTGGCCTGTTGTACAATCCAACGGCTCATATGATTTTCATCATGATCTGGTGGTTCTGAGAGGCTTTGACATGATCAAAAGTGCTGTTCGATTTGGTTTGAGTCATAGTATCCCATCAAGACTCGAATAAAGGCCTTTTATGCATTTTGTACTCGGGATTGAGCTCGGTTCTAGGCCTTTAAAAGACTCTCTAGCGAATAGAGATTTGGTATCCATAATAGTAGTGGTGTTCGTCGAATCTGAGGTGCAGCAACCGTGAGGAGTCCAACAATAGCGAACCCTGAAAACGATACCGATAGAGAGCAGAAGTAAAGAGCTTCAGACAGACTATTAGGCAGTAGACAGCGGTCGCTTCAGGAGTTCAGAAAATCTTCTTAGAGAAAGAGCTTTTTTAAGGGAGGGCTTCTTATGAGAGAGAGATTGGGTATACGAGGGTTGAGGGTGTAATCTCCTCTTGTAATTTTTCTCTTTTTCATAGTGAAACTTGCATGCCCCATGGAAATAAA